>NW_005871048.1:31362235-31536359 GCF_000147115.1 Myotis lucifugus | reverse complement strand
TGTAGTAGCCTTCTCTCCCTAAAGACCTCAGATATAATCATGATATTTGCAAACACTGTTGTGATGAAAAATCTTATTTAATTGCCTTAATACTTTCAATTCTTTCTTCTTTTTTTTCAAGAAGCTTTCTGACCCTATTCTATTTTTTGCTTTCTAAGTCTTTATAACCATTCACAGCTTACCAGAGTAGATAAGCATGAAATTAATGCTGTGTGGTAGTAATTCAATAATGCAAAAAATTTTGTTGCTTGATTACTATGTAACACTACTGGTCTTTCAGGTCCAGATTTTCCTTCAATGGAATGTTCTCAGGAGTTTGTAATACTTTGAACTAAGTAATTTCAGTTTTATGAACAAATAAATGGGCTTGTCCTGTTTTCTAATATTGGTGGGGGAGGATTACATAATAATTGCTTAAGTGAAAAAGGAGCTTTCTTTTAGTTTCACTTTAATCTTTTGGAAATACGATTTTAAAATTTTTGCTTATTGGTTTCTTTACCCAATCTCTCTTTATTTTAAGCCAAACTGTATGTTCTAATGGCTTTTCAAATGGTTTGCCGTATTTGTGTGTATCATCAAGGAAATGATTGTTGGGGGGATTTAGCCACAGCTTTTTTTTTTTTTTTCTTTTCTTTTCTTTTCTTTTTTTTTTTCAAACACTTTTGCACAATGATTCCAGTCATGCAAGTGATGCAAGTGACTCAAATCTGTTGATAATTATCAGGGCAAACATTTCCACATCTACTGGGCAAAAGTCACACTGACTGTCTTCCTAAGAGCTTCTGATAAATTCCCTTTATGGTGCCTGAAACTCCCTAAGTAAATGTCACTGTAATGAGACTTTCTTTCATTTGGTCTCCAGATGGTCCTTGAAGAATTCACAGTCTGTATTCCTTATATATGTAGCCTGTTGATACCACTTGATTATGATACAGTGATTTAAATTTTGGCCTAAACGCTACACTTGAAATAAAAGGGTCAGACAGGCTTTGATGTTGTCTGTGAAGAGGAATAATGAGTTCCATGTATCTCAGCTGCCTGACCGCTGACTGCCAGTCAAGTCACTGCCAGAATTAAGATGATACCTGGCAGGACCCTATAAACAGGAGGGCTGGGTACTCACGGGGGACTGGAAACATTACATCCCACCCCCAGTTTCAAACCCTGTGTGGAGTCATAGTGTCTACACCTCCTACACTTCATTCTCCTCTTGGTCAGGAGGCCTCTCTTCTCTTCCCAGTGGGTCTCAGCATTTGTTTTTTAATATATTTTTAAATTTTTAATATATTTTTATTGATTTCAGAGAAGAAGGGAGAGGGAGAGAGAGATAGAAACATCAATGGTAAGAGAGAATCATTGATTGGCTGCCTCCTGCACATACCTTACTGGGGATAGAGCCCGCAATCCAGGCATGTGCCCTTGACCGGAATCAAACCCAGGACCCTTCAGTCCACCGGCCAGCGCTCTATCCACTGAGCAAAATCAGCTAGGGTGGTTTTTTATTTTTCTTGTCGTACATGTGAAAAGGTCCATGTACTTGGAGAAAAAAAAAGGAAACTTCATGTACCTCTGTCTTTAAACCTCAAAAATTAATCTTTAGCTATGCTATATGTAGAGACACAACCTATTACTCCTATTAAGTAGTTTTGTTAAATTATGATCTTTTTGTTATATTCACAATCCTTAAAAATTGGTATTTCCTAGTACAATTTCATATAACAGAATTTGGCTCAGAGTTACTCATGTGTTTTGTTTAATAAATTCCACTGTTAGATTGTGAGATAGAAATGGCAAAATATATACACATGAACAGAGACATATTAAACTTTATGACTCTATATAAGTGATAGAATAAGGGCATGGATCAAGGTCCAAAATGATGCTATAGAAGTGAATGAAATTGTCATAGGAGAAATGAAACAGTCCTAAATAAGAGTAAGTTTTAGAAGAAAAGTGTTAAATCATGAAATTTTAAAATTGAAAATAACCTTAAAAATTGTAGAGTTAAATGCCTTCCCTGTTCCTTTATAGACAAAGAGGTTGAAACCCAGAGATTTAAGGTGGCATTTTCAAAGCAGATAGTTAATGATGGATCCAGAACAGTGATTTAGAATCCCTGATTCAGGATCTAGCTCTGTTTAATCTCATCATGTTTCACATGACAAAGAACCCATTAGATATTCAGGATTCAACTGGAAATATGGAACTGGAGTTAATATGCTGCCTAAGATACACCAGGTAGAGAAAGTACATTAATAAAGTGGTGAAAATATCATAAGATAGTAGCTGCAGGAGAGTCAGAAATCCAAAGTTTACAGTGCTATTAAGAGATTATAGAAAGAAGTAATCAATAATTTGACTTCTTGGATCAGAAAGAATAATATTAAACTTCGTTACCATTTACCAGTTAAATAATGGTAGTCAGCTCTTAAACTGAGTTACAATGTCCTGGTCTATTAACTAACATAGTAACAGTATCTATCCCAAATACTGTTATGAAAGAGACATAGTTAAAAATGTACAATTAGTACATTGTCTTGCCCATGAAATGTGCTTTATAAAGAGTGGTTATGTCCTAGCCAGTTGGCTCAGTGGCTAGAACCTCGGCTTGCAGACCAAAGGGTCCCAGGTTCAATTCAGGTCAAGGGCACGTACCTCACTTGCAGGCTCCTCCCTGGCCTGGACCCTGGTTGGAGCTCATGCAGGAGGCAACCAATCGATGTGTTTTTCTCACATTGATGTTTCTTTCTGTCTTTCCCTCTCTTCTCCACTCTCTAAAAAGCAATGGAAAAATATCCTCAGGTGAGGATTAACAATAACAAAAAAACGTGATTATGACTATTATAATTATTGCCTAATCTGGAAGCCAGGAGGATAGTTATTTTTAAATAGTTAAGGAAAAGTCTGAGAAATAATCCCACCAAAAATCTTTCAGATATAGTATTTGGACCATTGTTAACCCATAAGGATTAATTTGAATAAAGATGCAGTTGTATTGTTAGTTTTAGAAAAGAAAGGTTTTCCTTTTAACCTGGGATATGTTTTGAAAAGAATAGGATAACTTTTTTAATGTGTTGTGTAAAGTAATACGGTTTCTATATTTCACCTGTACTGATATTTACCTGAACATCTTTAATGATCATAACCGATATGTTTTAGCAAGTCATGTAACTAGTACTGTTTACATGTTCAGCCATCATAACAACAGCCCTTTGAAATAGTGGGAAATTTTATATAGCCAAGCTGATATCCAAAGTCATCAAAAGTCATGAATTTTTCAGCTCATAATTTATTTTCAGCATATTCACATTTCACCTACAACGATTCATTTAGAAAATTGGGCATCTGAAAGCATGCTTTAAAATATTCGCACCTGTTATTTCCTCTCAGGTACATTTTATATGGTTAGCCTTTATGGACCATTGTGTTTGATTACTGATTCAGAGGCAATTAAGCAAGAGTTAATGGAGGCTGAAAGCTAATAACTCTGTTCTATGCCTAGAGCAGAATGACCTAATATTATCTCCTATTGTTATTTATTTTGACTCATGTGAGTCATTCAGGTCGCCCTTAACAGTATTTTAAAATCCTCAAGATCAGAGTACAGAATGGATCACTTCTCGGCCTTTCAGCTAAGATCAAGTGCAGAGTACAGAACAGAAAGTGTGCTTTTGTTTCTGTGACCTCTGTGGTGCCTAATTCAAAACAGTTCTCCACAAAACACTTATTAATTCAAGGTATTAATTACCCTTTATATGCATCTCTTGGAACATAGAGTTATGCCAGCTCTGAAAAATCTAAAGGTGCTGGGTACAGTCATGCTCCGCATCATGACATTTCGGTCAGTGATAGAACATACAACTGGTGGTCTCACTAGATTATAACTGAACTGAAAAATTCTTATCGCCTGGTGACACTGCAGCTGTCATAACATCATAGCACAATGCATTATGTGTTTGTGGTGATGCTGATGGAAACAGACCTGCCAGTCGTATAAAAGTATAGCACATACAGTTATGTACAGTGCGTAACACTTGATAATGATAGTAAACAACTATGTTACTGGTTTATGTTTTTACTATACTATACTTTTATCATTATTTTATTTTTAAATTTTAAAAAACATATCTATATTTTTTATTGATTTCAGAGAGGGAGAGAGAGAGATAAAAACATCAATGATGAGAGAGAATCATTGATCAGTTGCCTCCTGTGCACCCCCTACTGGGGATCGAGCCCACAACTCAGGTATATGCCCTTGACTAGAATTGAATCCAGGACCCTTCATTCTGCAGGCAGACACTCTATCCACTGAACCAAACCAGCTAGGGCCTTTTATCATTATTTTAGAATGTACCCTTCTACTTAAAAAAAGTTTGCAATAACACACTATGCTGTGTTACGCCAACAACAGCCTCATACATTTCATGTTTACCTCATCTCTTGATTGCATCGTTTTCTCTTGTGCTTGATTTAATCTCGTGTTGTTTTGTAAAGTGACATGTTGTACAGGCTTGTAAGTTAGGAGCAATAGACTATGCCATACAGCTTAGGTGTGTAGGAGGCTACCCCACCTAGATTTGTGTAGGTGCACTCTATGATGTCCACACAATGACAAAACTGTCTAACAATATATTTCTCAAAATGTATCACTGTCGTTAAGCAGAGCATAATTATGTAACATATATGTTGTGCTTAGACCTGTTTGTGCCCATTGTGTTATATTGCATGTTCCTTTTCTATATCTTCTCCCTTCTGTTTATCAGATCACTGCTTTACTTCAAGCACTCACTACCCTCAAGCTTTCTCATTTGCAAAACCTACCTTCTTGAAGGGATGTGCTTCCAGTCATGTTCACCAAAGTATGAATATACATCAATGTATGCCCTCCCAGAGGTATCTACTTTGTATAGCTTATCTCTAATGACAGAAATAAAGATTTTATCTCCTGCCAAAGATTTGTCTTAGTATTAAAGAGCAAGAAGATATTGGTAAGGTAAAGGAAAAATCTTTGGGCCTTTAAAATTATACCATGCAATAGACTGAATGTGTCCCCACCCAATTCATGTTAAATCCTAACTCTCAAAATTATTGTGTTTGGAGGTGGGGCCCTTGGGAGGTGATTAGGACATGAGAGCAAAGCTCCTATTAATGTGATTAGTGACCTTATAAAAGAGACCCCCGTGAGCTCATTTACCCCTTTGGGCACTTGAGGACACAGCCCTCTAAGAACCAGGAAGTGGGTCCTCACCAGACACCAAATCTGCCTGGGCCTTACTTGGACTTACTAGAACTTGAGAAATAACGTTGTTATTTATAAGCCACCCAGCCTATGATAATTTTGTTATAGAGTCCCAAGTGGACTCGGATGTACCGTGGTGTACACGGACAGTGGTCCTGGTGTAGTGCACGTGGCTCTTCTACCTGCAGGGCACAGGAATGTGTGATCGTGAGCATGGAGAACAGGCACGGGAACGTTGGCTTTATAATAAAACATTACGTGTCAATGAAAGTCACACCAATTTAGGTGTTGAAAGTAGAAAAGACACTTTAGTTATTGAAGAGTAACCATGGGGGAAATAAGCACTTATTAACTCTGACTTTGGAGGGTCAATACATATATACAAAGATTTCAAAACGTCTATGAAAATAGAACATTAGTCATTTTATTAGAGGTCACCAATGCATATTTTCCTCATGCCTTGACCTCATTACAGTGCCTTCTGAGGCTTCTTTGCCCTGTCCAAGCTCACTGGGCATGTTTATACATACTAGATGGCTTTTCTCTGAACTCCCCTCTGGAAAGAAAATCAAATTTGCTCTCTGTCCAGTGTTTGTGTATTAAATCCGATATTCTTGGTCCCAAAGAAGTATCTAAAGAACATCTTGCTATGTAGCTATGTTGGGAAGGTCTCTGATATGGGATTGCTTTCAAGGGTAAATCGGTTTATTTTTTTAATTTTTTTAAAAATATATTTTATTGATTTTTTACAGAGAGGAAAGGAGAGGGATAGTTAGAAACATCGATGAGAGAGAAAAATCGATCAGCTGCCTCCTGCACACTCCCTACTGGGTATGTGCCCACAACCAAGGTACATGCCCTTGATGGGAATCGAACCTGGGACCCTTGAGACTGCAGGCTGACGCTCTATCCACTGAGCCAAACAGGTTAGGGCAAGGGTAAATAGGTTTAGATGAGGTCTTTAATACAGTTTAGTAACTGAGCCTCCCTCTTAGATGTAACCCAATTTAGCATTGCCTTCTATTGAATGACACACATTATCAACAAAGTTATACAGTGAGATCTCATTGAAATAAATGTGGTCTAATTTAAAAATGACCCTCTGTAATACAAAGTATTGATCAATTATTTAGGCATTAAAGTTAGAATATTATAAAAATTAAGACTAAAAGCGTATAAATGAAAAAAATAAAGACTAAAAAAAAATAAAAGACTGTAATAAAAATCCAGATTGTTAAAGATCCATTTAATCTCAGATACTTTCCGCAAATATTTGTATTTAACACCTTCACACATTTATTTTAATTTGGAATAAATTGGATCAAAATAAAACCCTTTTTTAGTTCTATAATACTAAAATTCTGTTATATTGTTACATTTTTACTTCAATGATCTTTTCTAGTGTTATAACATTTGGGAATTCAATAAAAACGTTCTTAGGAAGGACTTTATGAGCATAGTATATGGATGCATCTATCAACTGCTTCATGTGGACATATAAGTAATAAAGGTATAAGGATTAGAATCTGTTTTTAATAACAGTCATATATTTAACTAAGGAGAAGATCCAAAGAGTGGACATGCTCATTTAGAGCTTTGGAAAGTACTATAAAAAACGATTCATGTACCTTAATTATGCCAAGGAAGAGAGAAAATTTACCACTTCTTCATAAATGCCACTTAGAATTTAATTTTAGGTGTTCTGCTTGGTGGGTATTTGAAAATAAAGTTTGACAAAACTTATGGCTTCAAATTTACTCTAATCTTCCTGTGACCTATGTCTTGCAAATAAGAGAGAAAGATATGTTACTCTTCTCTTTAAGCTGAGGGAATGAGAGGTACATTTAATAGCAACGGGAAATAGGAAAATTTTAACCCACTCAGTGAATAGATGGCCTACATTATTAATAATGACTTCTGACTGATGAAAGTAAAATTCATATTTTTGCAAGCTCCAGAGATGAATGCTTGAGGTTCATTTTAACCTAGTCTTAGGAAAATCTTCCAAGGGAATTCATTGTCTTGATCTAAACAACTCTCTCCTTCAGAACACTCACAAAAATCCCGTGTCCACAAGATACTGTACGCAGTTTTAGACTGCCCAACATTGTCATGCAGTGTAAAGCAATATTTTTAATTTCAGAACACAAGTAAGTATTTTCTCAAGATGACAGTACCACCTCCCAATTTAGAGAAGGTGATTATTAGAAATTCACTAAGAAAAGACCCGGAAGAGCCAGGTGAATTAAACAAGTATCTTGAAATAAAACTTGTACATTTCAAAGCTGACGTATAGATCAGCTTTTCCGCACCCTTGAAGACTCAATCAGGCATTTGTATGTTCTTCTTCCCATCGCATCACTATGATGTTCTCTGTAATTTTGAAAGCAAGTCAGATGTTAGGGGCTAAGCCTGAATCAGAGGAGGCTAGAGGTGACACTGTGTCCCTGTTGCAGGTACCCAGTGATTTAAGCATGAAGGGAATACTGCAAGTAGGAAAGAAGTTACAAAATTACCGTATTCATTGGAACCCAGGCTTTTCTGAAGGCCTTTGAAAAAACTAATAATAATTTAAGGGAATCCGGTGGTTTCTTTCTTTTTGTGGAACAGGGCAGCGGGGTTAAATACCTTCTCTGACACAAAGAGAAAATTTAAAATACACAGTAGCAGTTGGGACAGCCCAACATGCTCTAATGAGTTTGTGCTCGTTATAGGAATCCTGCCTAGCCCTGAAATAGTGACTCATTACAGCTCTTCAGGAAAACTCTCTTCTAAAGAGGGATGTTCAGCTGCCGACTCTCCTGGTTCTGCGGAGTTCCGGGGCTGAGCTGACATTAACTAAGCTGCGCTTTGGAGAATCTCCTGAAGTGATGTATTCACCAAGTATATATAGGAGCCCAGCAAAGAAATACACAGGGCTTCTCTCTGCAGCATATATTACATTAAAAAGAAAGGTTTCTTGCCTTTTTCTTGACTTGAGGTTTCTAAACCCAAGATAGAGTAATGCATTTCTTAGATATAACCAGCAATAAATTTATAATAACTTCTGACAGTAGCTGGGAGTAATGCTATGAGAATTCAGAAGAGCTTTCTCTTATGGAAAATAAACCCCAGAATTTTCTATAAAGTTCACTCCATGCAAACACCAGGTCCTATAACTTGCCTGAAAAAGGCTTTTTGATGCAAATATCCCTGACTATGACACTTTTAAAGTATAAGATGGAGTTGGCTGGAATGTACTTTTTTTGGGGGGAAGGGATGGTCATCTTTTGTTCCATAGTGTTACCAGCATTGGGATTCTTGGGTTCCCCCAGATAGAAATTGAGAAGAAACCCCAAAGAAATTGCCAGACACATGTTATTAAGCTTATGCTCCAGCACAAGGGAGGCAGCACAGAGGAAAGGCAGGTCCTCTGAACTGGCTAGGGGGCTGGCTCTGCTTGGCTGCTTTTATAAGCTGAGGATAAAGTGGGCTGGCATGAAAGGGAGCACTTTGGGGGGGGAAAGGCAGGGGTTGGGATGACTTCCCCCTTCTGTCCAGTTGCTTGGCAAATGTCTCCTCGCCTGTGCTATGGGCAAGATGAAGGTGTTGCTCATGACCACCACCCTAGGAAGATCAGATAGCAGTCAACCTTGATTAATCGCCCCGTGTGAAACAGTGGTTTCAACATCTGCTAGGGAGTAGGCAGTTAGAAGGAAGATAAGATCAGCTACTTCTGTATTCTTGGAAGGGAGTGGAGGGGATGTGACATCCTTGAGGTCAGTTTATCTGGCATTCCTTCTGACCACCTAGTCTGAACTCCACTTCCTTGCCATCTGGTATTTTCTATTCCCAGGCCCAAGTCCCTGTCCTGTCTCAACAGTGCCTTCAATGAATCTCACTCTTAAATAACTCAACCACACACATATTGAGAACAATTGATATAGCATTTTATTCACGTCTTGCTTGCTGTTTCATGGGAAGATAAAACATGAAATGATTTAGAAAGATTATATTTATATATATAAATATATATAAAGCATAGCTTCCAAGGACTTTTTTAGAAGGATGAAGAAAAGGCAGGTCAGGATAATGTGGAAGAGTTGGCAGGGGTCAGGAAGGATTGGAGCTAGAGTTAGTCCCAAAAGTTGAGTAGAATTTGAATAAAATAAAAAGTGGGAAGAGAAGAAAAACAGTTTTAAAGAGGGAGAGTATTACTAGTGTTGACTATACAAATAAACACGCCACAAGAAGTAGAGGGGCATCGAGAAACTGGCCTGAGTGGAGAGTCCAAATAGGTTGGATGAATAAAGTGGGGCCAAGTTGGAGGTCTTGAGGCTTGGAGTAGTTCCAGAATTTAGAATTGTCACTGTAAGAGGTAGGAGGTACTGTAGGTCCTTGAGCTACGGAATATCAACCTCTACTTATTTGCCTTTTATGCTTTCATCTTCTCATGGATGGGTGGAATAGATAATCAATCTTGAGTTGTAGAAAGATGGATTGACCTAGTAGAAGAGGTAACAAGTTCTGAAGTAGAATAAAAGAAAAAAAGGAGGAGGGAGGGTGTACTGGGAAAGGGAGACCATATTTCTGTATCTGAGTTTTCTTTAAAATGGAAATAAAAGCTCTTAAATTTTGATGAGAATATAAAAAATTATGCAAGACACCTAATATAGTGCCTAGAGCAGTGATGGCGAACCTATGACTCGCGTGTCAGAGGTGACACACGAACTCATATTTTTGGTTGATTTTTCTTTGTTAAATGGCACTTAAATATATAAAATAAATATCAAAAATATAAGTCTTTGTTTTACTATGGTGGCAAATATCAAAAAATTTCTATATGTGACATGGCACCAGAGTAAAGTTAGGGTTTTTCAAAATGCTGACACGCCGAGCTAAAAGGTTCACCATCACTGGCCTAGAGTTATGCATACATAAATGGTAACTCTTACAATGATTGGTTTCTTTTCCAAACATCTCTTTCTTAATCTTGCTGGTGCTCTTCAAAATCTCCCATCAGAAAGACAGGATTCTTGGGTAGACTAAGACTATAACACATCAAAAAGAACAAGACCATATAAGATAAATAACCCCATAAAAAAGCACTGAAGGGAGGGATGGAAGAGAGTCAGAGGAAATTGATTTATAATTGCCTAGGATGGACCTTGAAAAGAGTTAGGATTAGGAAATGAGTTATTGTTCATTTCCGCTCCTTATCTCTAGGTCTTAGTGCATTCAAGTCAAGAGTCCATCTTTGCAATTGAGTTCCCTGCTAGAAAGTTGTCATATTGATAGCCCTGAAAATTTTAATTTTCTCATCCTTTTTGAGTTTATAGTCTCTCACTGCATCCATCATAACCTTGCACTGATGAAGATTAGAGTCTGTTCCTCACGCTCCTATAAAGGATTTTGTCTTTGAAATGTATTTGGGTCTGGGAAGACTCTGAAGGTAGCAGATAAACAGAATCACCTCTCACCGGATTTTCCACATTGATATCTTCTCTGTTCTTTTTTCCCTCTGCAATGTGTCTGGACCAAATCATTTTTTTATCTAAAAAATGTCATGTTTTGAAATGCATAACTGCCAATGCTAATTCCTGCACTTCCTTGTTTTAAAGGTTGGAAGATGGGTTTAGGTGTTGGACAGTGGAGAGGTGCTTTGTATGCTCACAATGTCTTTATGTCGAGTAACTTGGATTCTCTCACGTTTTCATTTAAATATTTCCTTGATTCAAAATCTTTTCTTGGGTTGCAGCATAGGAATGCTGCCAAATTGTTGTAAAACATAATGCCTCTGATCTGAATATAATCACAGCTAAACACCCATAAATAAGATACTTCTTTTTCTGAGCTGCAAAGCAGTTTGCCCTTCAAGATTAATTGGCAGATTATTTTAAGGCCCATCTGTTTAGAAAATAGATTTACTTGTGGGCAATATCAAATTAGATTGAGAAACAGTAAAGATTAGATTATTTAGATTTAATTCTTAAAGTTCCTATTAATACATTAATGGCTCCCTTTAGCTTCTTTCCTATAGAACTCATTTGACAAATTACAAACATGCACTTGAAATTCATGGATTCATTTGTCTTCCATTTGTGAAAGAAGCTTAATTCTCATTTCTCTTATAGAAATTGCTCTCCTTCTAGTATGTCTTTGCTCTTCCATACCCTTGTTTCACATTACAAATACCAGATGAACTCCGTTCTAAGAACATAACATTTTAGAGTTATATACTTAATGCCAAACAACTCTGTTTACACAAAGAGAAGTTGATATGGAGACAGTGTAAATGATACACTGTAAATATCCAATAAATTTTTGCCAAATTTGAGTATAGATCTCAGTTCTCTTGAATATCAAGGATACAGTGGATTTCCCAACCTCACTGTGTTGTCTTTCCTTGGCCATGCAACTGAAAAAAATATGTGGTGCTAGTCTACAGAGGAATTATTTCAATATGTGGAACTCGAAGATACTATATGAGATTTCTCTACTCCCAAATATCTGTTATATAATTCATCCCTTCACCTGAAATTCTATAGTAAAGATTTACTCCTAAAACATGCTATACAAAACTGTTTTTAAAATGCCAATATTCCCTTTAAAACGAATTAGCTCATTTCATTGTCTTAGTGTCTTGAGAGATATGGTAAGGAAGTAAAATTTCGTTTTAGAGGGAAGATATATATATAATAAGTCATCTCCAAGCAAGGGGCTTATCTGCAATAGGGAGGTATGAGTGTTACTATAGTAGTCACTAGGTAATGGTATGATATGGGGAATATTGGGAAGAGGATTAGGGCATGGAAAACATCTGGAGTAGAGGATTATGGGTCTCCTAAAGGCAGTTTAAGTATTTATTTGCTACATGCCTAGTTACTGTGACAGCTGTAGGAAGATGATTATAGGAGGATTTCTATAATTATTACCTTAAGTGTGTCTATGTGTGTAATAGCACTGGAATAGTGTAAGTATAAATCCCTATAGACAATTTAGTTGTTGCCATGTACAAGAAACAATCTGAATTATAACAATTTTTCCAAGTTTAAAAATATGCATCAGGGCCTGAATTCTGTGACACATGCCAAAACTCACATATGTAAATATGAACACAGATATCATAGGGGGCAGAGAACTTCTACTAGGAACATTCCCACATCAATGCCAATTAGACAACATGGATCTGACAACACAAGTCATAAGATGATAAGAAGTCAGAATCTAAAGGAAGACAAAATTTTTCAAGAATTTCGAGCCATTCCACATGCCTATGAAAACCTGGATTTAGTAGCAGATAGAATCTCTCCTGTCATATAAATATGGCAGCCTTACCTAGCAAATGTAGTCTTATTTTAGCTTTTGCTTCAAGACCCCACGATCATTAACTCACAGTTTTTGTTTGGGACTCAGGTGTTATACTGTGAAGGACTAGTGTTTTCTTCCCTGAGCTGAGAGATTTATGTCCCAGTGAATTGAATGAAACTGACTTAATATTGGGAAGGGAAGGGACATTGTGAGAGTGTACTACTGAAGAAATGGAAAGAAAATGCATGGTGACACTATTCAAATATATACTTGAACATTTTTAAAGGGCTCAAATTTGAGCACATTTCCATAGCCAGCATAAACTGAGAATAAAGCAATATAATGAATGTTTGCCAAAATTAATCCAGTTTTTAATGCTTTCCTCAGGACCTCACCTTGCTAATCCACACAGACACACACACAAAAATGTTTTCTATAAATAGACTATTGACTTAATATATTTTCATAACGGACAAAATTATTTAGTAGGAGCAGCACCATTTTAAGCTAGTACATTTCTAAAGTTGAATAAACTTTCATTATTTCATCCCACTCACATTCCTTCTAAGGCTGACATTTAAAAGGTTCATCCTTATGCACCATTAATTTCAAATGTACCTTCTTAGATATTTCAAGTTTTCCAATATTTGAAACTATAGACAACACCTTTACTAAGTTCTATCTTATTTACCTCATTTATTTTGTATGTCTAAGGTGGAATTTACCCTAGAGACCTCAATCTCAGAGAGAACACAGCATTTTATTACTTGCAAGTACATAAACCCTTTCTTGATGATTCAACTGTTGTTAGCCCCTATTGGGACAGAGAAGTTGAAATTCTCTGAGCTTAGTGCTTTAGCATTTGCAAGTAACTTTATCAGCATACATATGTCATTGCCCACTCTTCCTCTAGAAAGGCTCTACCTTTTATAAAGTTAGTGCTAGAATTTGAATAGTGACTCTGAAACTTTAGCTGATCAATGCAACTTTATTTTCTAGAGATTCTTATTTCAAAGACAATTGGATTTCTGCATTCTAATGACAGATATATGTGATATGCAAAGGTTGTGCACACTACCTGACTTCCAGATGTAGCCCAGAAGCAAAGGCACTTGCAGAAGCCCCTGGTTCTACAGAAATCATTGCAAAGGAACCGTGTTTAGTGGCTCTGAGTTTGGACTCTTCAGCCTTGGGCAGTGCTTGACCTTAATTCATCAGTAAACAGGTTTAATGGCACCTAATTAATAGTGTTGCTGTGATGTTAGGATATAAGGCTTTAGGGAAATGCCTGGCACATAGTTCAAATTCAATTTAAAAAGTAATTGTTATTTTAAGGCCATTAACTTAGAGCTCTGTGTTTCAAGAAATACTTTGGAATGACCCCTGAGGTAGGAGTAGCACTTTGCTTTGTATAATGCTTAAGGGTTTGGGAGAAGAACATTTTACAAACATTTAACCAAATATATGAGTACAAAACAGATTCCATTCTTTTTTGTTCATTTGTTTCTTCCCCTCTCTTCTTTATCCTACTCTTACTCTGGGGATATAGAAAATGCCTGTTCAATATGCTTTATCTATTAGCTACATATATTTACATTATTGAATAACATACTAACATCACTCTTTTTATACGAGAAGTGACTAATTTGGTAATATTTCATCTTATATCTGATTTTTTAATTTAAAATTAATGTTTCTGCTGTCTCATTTCTTCCTCAAATCCACATTCTCCTTGGCAGGGGTGGGGAACCTTTTTCTGCCAAGGGCCATTGGGAGATTCATAACATCATTAATGGGCCATACAAACGTATCAACTTAAAAATTAGCCTGATTTATTGGTCAAACATTTAATTAACTCACCCCTAATGCCTTGGCAGGGCCAGACCAAATGATTTCACTGGCCTTCTACAGCCTGAGGGCCTTGTACAGCCCACGGGCTGGACATTCACAACCCCTGAATGGTGGTGAAATCTGGATATGGTCTTTATAAGGGTCTAACCCAGTGGTTCTCAACCTTCCTAATGCCGCGACCCTTTAATACAGTTCCTCATGTTGTGGTGACCCCCAACCATAAAATTATTTTTGTGGCTACTTCATAACTGTAATTTTGCTACTGTTATGAATCGTAATGTAAATATCTGATATGCAGGATGTATTTTCATTGTTACAAATTGAACATAATTAAAGCATAGTGATTAATCACAAAAACAATATGTAATTATATGTTTCCGATGGTCTTAGGCGACCCCTGTGAAAGGGTCGTTCAACCCCCAAAGGAGTCGCGACCCACAGATTGAGAACCGCTGGTCTAACCAATGCTAACCATAAAAGGGGACTTCCTTCTGGTTTCTCTTGTTAGAGGGACAACCACAGGCTCCAAATGGCATCACTTATGCTATAAAGTCCAAAATACCAAACCTAGATTTAACACCTAACCTAATTGTAATTTCAACCACCCAAGAAACACAGTCTTAATTAGCCACACTGGAATTATAGGGCAAGGCACAAGGAAGGCAATATTCCATGCCAGCTCTCTGTGTCCCTCACACAAAGAAGAGGCAATCTGCATGATAAAAACCCTTCCCATTCTCTTCTCCCAAAGGAAGATGTCCTGGCCCCCAAATAATCCTTTTTTTCCTTTTGTTAATAGCGCCTTTGCTCCACCCTTCTTTCTATTAAAACAAAAACAAAAACACAACAACTTCCATTTTATACCACCCTTTGGAGCACTAGTTGCTAGATAGGATACTGCCTGATTCACAAATGGCTTAATAAAGCCAATTGATCTTCAAATTTACTCCATTACTTTCTTACATTGTATATTATATCTTATTTAAACAAATATTACATTTTTAAAAAACAGCTCAGCCCAGCCAGCATGGCTCAGTGGTTGAACGGCAACCTATGAACCAGGAGGTCATGGTTCTATTCCCCGTCAGGGCACATGACTGTGTTGCGGGCTTGATCCCCAGTGGGGGGAGTACAGGAGGCAGCTGATCAGTGATTCTCTCTCATCACTGATGTTTCTATCTCTCCCTCTCCTTTCCTCTCTGAAACCAATAAAAAATATTTTTAAAAAACCAGCTCAATATTGCATATATAAGAATAAAATTATTCTTACGTTGAATATATACAAATCAGACAGTGGCCAGTTAGCATTTGTATGGTAGGTATTTTTCCTAAATGTACAAATGGTTTTGGCCAGTGTTTATAAAATATAATAAAGCAGCCAACTACTCAGCACCCTATGGTACCCTAAGAAGTCCTCAGTGAGTAACGTAAAGCCCCATATTACTGTATTATATACACTCCTGTGGGAATCCACTGCAACAGAGTAGACTTACCATGGATAGTTTTGCCATGTTGCAGTCCTTTACACTCATCATGTGTAAGACAGCCTATTGTATACCAAGTTAGGTTTAGAAAGAACTATAATATATGCTAAAAAATATTTGTTCAATAAATTAGTGATTAAATAAATAAATGAATGATTTGAATAAAGTATCCCTTGTCTTATAAATTAATAAACGAAGAAAATATTTCTGAGATTAAAAACTACTACTTTATTAATTTAAAAAACTGATAAGGATTTTTTTTTTTTGAGAGAAAAATACCATGCGGTATCTTTTTACATACCTGTTCAGAGTTTGACCATGTCTTAATTTTTATCCCAGTCCTCTCTGTCTGACATCATTTGACCTATGATATTATGCATCACATACGGAGCAGAGGTTTATAAAATAGTGGGGCCTGTACAGAACTAGAGTATTAACCTGATCATTAAATTTTCTTACTCCTTCTACTACATCCTAATCTTAGCATCATTTTAACACATATCTTTAAGTGTTAATGGTTCATTAAAGGAGAGTTTGACCTTACCAACATTCTCTACAGAGTTATTAAGTTTCACTACCCACATTTGTGCTTATAGATTTACCTTATGTGTCAAAAGTAATTTTGTGACTCCTTAGCTTGCATGTTCTTGAGAGTTCAAACTCATTACAACTGCAGTGGTTTCTCTGTAAACCAGGTCACAGACTTCCAGTGGTATCCTCCTGGTGCCAAATTATGTGGCTTTATATTCATTTTGCTTTGCTTACTTGGTTTATTTCCTTTATAGCATAATTTAACCATATTTACAATGTTATGCTTTTTATCTACTAGTTTCTTTAAACCTTACCAGAAAACAAGTTACACAGTAGCAGAGACTCTCATTCTGCACTGGCAGCCAAGCAATCACAAAGTAACCGGCAAATAGTTGGAGCTTAATAACTATTCAATGGATGAATCAATGAAGGCCTCCAAATTACACAATTCATGTTCCAAATAATGCACTTTGACTTGGCTATTTTGTCCTTATTGTTGTAAGAATTCTGTTGTTGAAGGCTCGGTAATTGGCAAAATGAGAACAAAGATATAGATTAGATCCACCTTGTATATGAGAAAGCACTTAAAGGAGTGCCTGGCATATTGAGAACTGCGTAAATATGTATTATATTCAACGTTCAAACACTGTTTTGAAACCAAATGTTTTCAAAGCACTTTTGTGCTGTATCATAGATCAAAGAAAATTGTTTAACTACTGTCATCAGTTGTTGAAGATAATACAGAAAGATTAGCAACTAGTTATTTTAATCCATTTATTCTTAATGTAGGCAAATGTTCCTTTTAGCTTTGTGTACAGATTTTAATTTCTTAATTACAAAGCTAAGCAAATTAAGACAAGAGATCTTGGTTTTAGCCTTTCTCCATCAAGGAATCCCTTTTTGATCAACAATGACTAAATTAAAATTTTATGATGTGATTTTTCTTTCTAATCTGTCAAGAGTATTACCTAGATGTGTTATTGAAGATATACACAAACACATTTTCACGAATCAGTCACCTTCTCATGTGCCTCACCTGTTTTCCTTTAGTTACCACCATCTCATCCTCCATAATGCAGTGTGGACAGTTATGTTACAAACACATCACCCAGTGCATCAAAATATCCCCAATAAGTATTTGGAAAACTGGCATAACTAAAGTAATTGGTTAATTTATTTCTTTTTACTTTATTATGTTGAGCTTCTGATTTTGTTTCTTTGTTTTTATTCTCTTATCTGATACTAGAGGCCTGATGCACAAAATTTGTGCAAGGGGCTTGGCCCTCGCAGCTGCGGCGGCTTGCGTTGGCCCTCGCAGCCCTGGATTCGTCTGGAAGGTTGTCGGGTCTAATTAGCATATTATTATAGATTTAACAGAGTCTGCCTAAATGACCAATAATCACTAATGATTCCTCAAATGATGCAGTTAAATTATACATAGTATGTTATACATAGTAGTTAACACGAAATTTTAGAAACTTGGATGTTACACCATTTTGCCACTCTTGGCATTCTTTCCTCAGAACCCTGATCATTCCCAAATTCCAGCTTGTATTTTAACCTCTAAAACTCTAAATGACCATTTGGAAGAAAAAATTAAATGTGAAAAGAGTCACAAGATTTAAACTGATGACATGTGTAAATTTGCTGCTTGTTTGGGCTCTGTTAGTGAAACAAATCTATAAGTTCATTAGTGAAACAATTTAATTTGACTAGGCAATTTATTCAAACAAGAGTTAGTTTGTTGAAAATACACATTATCTAAAATATTTGTCTCAGGTCACTTCCAAGACTAGGATTTGTAAGAGTCCATAAGAGTTTATGACTGTGAAATAAAAGAGTCAACTAAATCAGAGTCTAATATTTCTAAATCCATGCTTTAAATAAAAGCCACGAATGTGCTGCTTTACATAGCACTAACAGTCATGGGTCTTGGGGAGATGACTCATAGATAAAAATGCACTAAAAACAAAATCTTGGGATGCTTAAACACATCAGCTCCTTTTAGTGATAAAATATGTTTGGATCAATATCCCCAGACATCAGCCTATAATAAATGTTGAAGAAATCTATTGAACTGGTACAAAGTACACACAAATCAAAGGCTTTTTAAGGTGGTTGGGGACAGAGTTTTAAATGTGTAGTAGATGTTGTGTATATGAAGCTGCTCTGGTCCACATTTTTTGGTCACTGCTCACCATCTTTCTTAAATGTATATAAGGTTAATTCTCACAAATCTTCTAGATGGCCAATATATATACTTTATATAAAGTCAGTATAATTCATAATGCATTTCTATTTCATGTATTGCACTTCACCTTATCTAAAAGTGAATGAATCATATGAAAATTTAAAAATTAAAACTCATGCCCTAATTTACAAATATATTCTTATGATCTATTTCAGGTCAAAGAATGAGTCATATGTCGACACTGCCAGCCCCTAGCATGATGCCCAGCATAGACTAGGTTTTCAGCGATGCTTGGGGGATTCGGATTATGCAGAAAAAGGAGAGACACACACTAGAACATGTTTTCTTGTTCCTTAGAGTACTTTAATGCACATTTTAAATGATAAAATCAGATTTTTAAATTGTTTTTTAAAAATGATTCATTTCTACCCAGAAGAATTGAACTAAGTATTCATTAACTCAGATTAAACACATATTGATAAAATTCAGCTAAGAACATTTTTGAGTGCATTGTCATCTATTAATCAAAATTGCATCTCCATATATTTAAAAACAAGGAAACACACATATTATGAAACCTATTTATTCAGTGTACAGGCAATGATTGATGAAATAGTCATGTTGGTGAGGAAGGAGTTTTCAGAGATTAAATTCCATTCAGACCATAGGTATCCACTGATGGAAAATGTTTAGATTTTACCCAACATTAATAAGGGTCTTTAGAATCAACTGGAGATGGAATCAATGGGTTTTGACACGTGGGGTTTGGGGAGAGGAAAAAAACTTTAAGCACTCTTAGATCAGCCATGCATTACCCATATGGCTTAACCAACCCAGCTAGGAAGAGTGGTGAACTAATTGAGCAAGTTTCTATTTATATTTACACTAAAGGCCCAGTAACTCAGCCTGGCCTGTGCCCTCTCACAATCCGGGACCCCTCAGGGGATGTTGGACTGCAATTTTGGCCAGATCCCCGCAGGCCAGGCTGAGGGACCCCACTGGTGCACGAATCTGTGCACTGGGCCTCTAGTATGCATATTAGATCTTTGGTTAATCTCTTCCTGCCCTCGCCCTTTCCCCCTTCCCTCTGAGATTCATCAGTCTGTTCCATGTTTCTATGCCTGTGCATTGAGCATCTGCCCCCTGGTGGTCAGTGTGCATCATAGCTACCGATCGAACGGTCTCAGGATTTTATATATATAGATTATGAAAAATGACCTCTTGTATTTTAAGATCTCGTGTTTTAAACAAAGAAATGACTTACATATGAACTTGTAGGCAGAGCATATTTACTTTTTTGAAATAAAAAGAATGTGATGAGGAAATTCAAATACATGTCTATTGCACATGGAGGCAAGTAACTTTATTTAGGGTATGCTACTTTACTTAAAGTAAAGCCTGATACATACACACAAAGCCTGATCTATAGAAGACCTTGATTATTGCTTTGTTTTGTTCTTTAAATTTTTTGATAGTACAGCATCTTATCCATTGGTTAGCCTAGAGCTAATCAACCTCTTCAAGTAGAAATTTCTGCATAGATACAGGTCTGCAGGTGTTTTGAGGGAAGCTGTTCCTCCTGGCTGTGTACACATGAAATTATTTCCTAAGCTCATTCTTTTTTTAAATTGATTTTTTAGAAAGAGGAAGGGAAAGGGAGAGAGAGAGAAAGAAACATCAACCAGCTGCCTCCTGCATGCCTCGAACCAGGGACTGAAGCCAAAACCCAGGCATGTGTCCTGATCAGGAATCAAACGGTAACCTTTCAGTGTGTTGATGATGCTCAACCAACTGAGCCATACCAACCAGGGCTCATTCTTAAGGCTTCTTTGCTATAAGATTTTTCTTGAGAGAACATATTTGAACTGCAATATTTGAAAATGAAGAATGCAGTCTTTGATTCAAGCACAAATGATTTTCTGCTGATTCTGGGGAGAACACTCAGTATCAAATCAAAACTCACTGCCCACCACACAAACAAATCAATATATGTAATTTGACGCTTCTGACTCTCAGGAGGCCGGGATAATGGTAGAGTAGAGCTAATGGAAGTCAGAATAATAGCACCTAGGTGTAGTATTTGCATAATAAATTTGGAGCTGACAGTACATTTCCAATGTGTGGAAGGAGTGGCAGAGTGAAGTAAATGAGATGCTGAGGTAACAGCAGTAGCTCACATTGCACAGTGCACTGCAAACATTAAGCAATCTGAAAGGTTAATGAACAAAGCTGTGGTTCTCTAGGAGGGCCTCCAGAAAACTAACAAACAGCAAAATGAAACTGCCTGGAGCATGAGCAAAGATCTATAGAACTCTGTTTCTTTCTTTTTTTTCCCCTGTGCTGAGTGGATGAAACAATAGCAACTTCAAGATAGGACATAGGTTGAGAATTAATAACTTGTTGAACTAATTGCTTTCAGCCTTGTCTCAAGCCAATCATTCCTCCTAACTTGTCATTAATCGTCAAGAAATGCCCTGTACGGTAATTATTTCTGCCAAAACCATGCTAGATAAAGTAATAATGTAATAAACAAATCTTCCTAGAACGCAAGCGTCAATATTGGGTAAATTAGATATAAGACAAAAACTTTTCCAAGAATAATGTAATTGTAGCTTGGAAATAAAATCTTTTTTATCAGTTTCCCCCAAAGAGGTCAGCAATCTTCTATTTTTCTTCTAAATTATAATTTACTCCTTTGCTTATTACATCTTTCCAGGAGTTAAAATGTATGTCTTATGTGTATTTTATATGAACACTGGGCCAGTGCTTCTCAAGCTTTAATGTGCACATGAATCGCCCTAGGATCTTGTTAAATATGGATTCTGATTCAATAGGTCTGGGGTGTCCAGATATGCTACAGGTCCAATAAGCTCCCAGTGATCCCCATACTGATGATATGGGGAACATGTTGTCTTTACCCAGAAGGATTCCACAGGACCTAGTAGAAAACCTTGTGCACTTGTACTTTAAGGAGGGGGAGGGATGGGGAAAAGGAAGTTTGAGGTGGGTTCTGGGCTTATTGCCCTGAAAAGCTGGGAGGAGGTAGAAGAGATGGTAAACTGACATCCACTTACAACATTGTTACATTGAACTTGTAACCTTGGTTCAATGGGGTGAGAAGCGATAGTCGTCTCACCTGCAGCATTCCAGGTACTGCACTAGCTGCTGAGGATATAGCGATAAACTAATGAAGTCCAGTCTCACACTTGTGAAGCTTAAAGTCTGTGGAAGACCCTTTGTTTTTTTCTCTCAGCATGAGAGGTGCATGATAAATTAAAAATCTTATTGCTGTTTTTTTCCACAATTAGATGGCAGGCTCTACTTATCCTCTCTTTACTAGTTCTATAAATTTGGGAAACTCATTCAGCATTTCTGGGTCCAGTTTTCCCATGAATTTTTAAGGAAGGGGATTATCTGCAGGGTCTTTATCAGCTTCAAAGTTATATTCTTACTAGGCCCGGTGCAACAAAATTTGTGCATTGTGGGGGGGGGGGTCCCCTCAGCCCAGCCTGCACCCTCTCCAATCCAGGACCCCTTGGGGGATGTCCGACTGCTGGTTTAGGCCCAATCCCTGGGATCTGGCCTAAAGCAGCAGTCAGGACATCCCTCTCACAATCCTGGACCACTGGCTCCTAATTGCTCACTGCCTGCCTGGTCGCCCCTAACTGTCACCCCCTGCCAGCTTGCCGCCCCTCACTGCCTCTGATTTGCCGGCCTAATCGCCCTCTACTACCCCTCGCCCCGCCAGCCTGGTCACCTCTTACTGCCACCCCCCCTGCCAGCCTGGTTGCCCCCAACTGCCCCCCTCTGCTGGCCTGGTCACCCCTAACTTCCCCCCCCACCGGCCTGGTTGCCTCTAACTGCCCCCCCTCCCCTGCTGGCCTGGTTGCCCCCAATTGCCCCCCCTGGCGGCCTGGTTGCCTCTAACTGCCCCCCCCCCCCACCAGCCTGGTCACCCCACGCAGCCTGCTGTTCAGTCGTTTGGTCGTCCCTCACCAACCCCCTGCTGGCCTAGTCACCCCATGCAGCCTGCTTGTTCAGTCGTTTGGTCATCTCTCACTAACCTCCCTGATGGCCTGGTCATAGGCAGCCATCTTGTGAGGGTGCGAGGGCCAATTTGCATATTACCTCTTCATTATATTGGATAACTATAAACCATGTGACTCTAAAGTAATTTTTTAAAAATAAGATGACCACTTTTTAAAAATTAAATGTGCATTTGAAATGAGCCCTCTTGGAAATCCATACTCCAAATATTTTAGGAACTGCACTTTTGGAATATTCTGCAGAGTCAGTTTCAGAGTCACCTAAAAAAATCAGGGACATTTATTGTTCCACTTAACTGAGCCATAAAGCTATCTGAGTTGCTCCTTCAAATGTTAGAGGAAATTCTAATCAAAGAAGTTTGAAAGGATGTAAAATCTACAGTATAGGCTTCATATCTACTTTATCTCTATATTTTTGCAGCAAGATTTCCCAAACTTCTTTGTTAATAAGAATCTCCTGCAGTGAGTACTAAAAATACATATTTCTTGGGTGTAAACTAATCTTACTAAATAAAAATATTTAAGCGAATCCATATTTTTTCCTACAAAGATGATTCTAATGGTTGGGAAATTTTAGATAAATTAGTCTACAATATTCATTCAGTGTTTAGTATAGAGGAGTTGCTGAGCCATTGACTGAGCAAAAGAAGAAAGAATGAGTGACCAAAATTTTGTCATGAAGTAGTGAATTGTCATTAATGCCAAAAAAGCCTCTGAGGCTACTAGAAGCTCCCAAAGAGGCCTGGAACAGTCCTTTTAATAGTACCTTCAGGAGGAGCAGGGCCCCACTGACACTTTATTTCAGACTTCTAGCCTCCAGAACTATGAGATGATGAATATCTGCTGTTTAAAACCACTAGGTTTGTGCTATTTTGATATGACAACCCTCAGAAACTAGATAGACCTTAGGCCACAAAGCCTAGAAAAAACAAAGTAATCAAGGAGTCACACTTCTCAGAATTTCTCCCAAAGGGTCTTCTTCCACCCTGTCAAATGGGAATGCTTAGAATTTCCTTTAGCTAAGAAGCTGTTAATCTAAACTCTCCCCTGACCTTGAGAGAATTAAGGATATAGTCTTTCCTGACTCTGTGCCCTTTAGGCAAATTTTGTAAATTAAATTTCTGAAATGTCATTCTTCCCTTTAAGTGCTCTGATGATAGAACTGTAGCCCTTTAGTTAATAAGTTACATCATTTTCTTGTGAACAAAACAGTACGTTCCTTGAAGATGACTCTTACCCCTATTCATAGCATGACGATAACATGCAGCCTGATATAGAAACTTTGAAGGAATTATTAAATAACTAGTGACCCGGTGCACGGATTTGTGTACATTGAAAGGAAATTAATTAGAAGAACGATTCATGTGGTAATTACATTACTGCAAAAAATTACATGTCAAAATAGTATATATAATATAGTATTATAAAATTAAAACACACATGTGATTGGCACCAGCGAAAGCTTTATATGTATTATGCGTGCACGAGTCAACGTTTATTGTTAAGTTGCCAGTGCGCGTCATATGTACCGGCTGGTTGGTCGGCTGGTCAGTCGGATGGATGTATGGTCAGTCACTTAGCCTTTTATATATATGTTTTTCTTCCCTTGGAAATGCCAATAAGACATTGATAGTACTTACTTGTGCTCAAAGATAAGAAAGAAATGCATTGTCTGAAAAAAGTGACAATTGTATTTCTTCATTCCCAGTTTGAAAGCCTTTTATTTCTTTCTCTTGCTTGATTACTCTAGCTAGGACTTCCAGTACTATGCTGAATAACAGTGGTGAGAGTGGACACCCTTGTATTGTTTCTGACCTGAGAGGAAAAGCTTTCAGTTTTTCACAATTGAGTATGATATTAGCTGAGGATTTGTCAGAGATATCCTTTGTTATGTTGGGGTATTTTATATAGAAAAAACAATTAGAAACAATAAACCCATACAGTAAAGTTTCAGGATACAAAATCAATGTACAATAATCTATTGCATTCTTATACACTAACAATTAAATTTCAGAAAAAGAAATGAAAAAAACAATTCCTTTTGCAATTGCAATAAAAAGAATGAAACACCTAGAAATAAAATTAACAAAAGATGTGAAGGACCTATATACTGAAAACTACAAGACATATTTTTAAAAATTGAAGAAGACACAGCCTGGCCGCTGTTGCTCAGTGGTTTAGCGTCAACCCATGAACCAAGAGCTCACTGGTTCAGTTCAGGGTCAGGGCACATGCTCTGGTTGCAGGCTCAATCCCCAGTAAGGGGTGTGTAAAAGGCAGCTAATTGATGATGTTTCTCTCTCATCCATGTTTCCATCTCTCTATCCCTCTCCCTTCCTCTCTCTCTAAAAATCAATAAAAAATAATAAAAATTTGAAGACACAAAGAAATGTACAGATATTCTGTGTTCATGAACTGGAAGAATCAACATAGTTGAAATGGCCATATTACCCAAAGCAATATACAGATTTAATGCAATGGTCATCAAAATCCCAAGGGTATTTATTAAAGAAGTAGAACAGCAACAAAAATCATCAGATTTGTAAGGAACCACAAAAGACCCCAAATAGCCAAAGCAGTCTTCAGAAAAAGGAACAAAGCCTGAGGTATCACACTCCCTAACTTCAAATTCTACTATTAAGTGACAATCAACACAGCAAGGCATAGGCATAAAAACAGACACACAGACAAATGAAACAGAACTGAGAACCCAGAAATAAACCCCCATGTAACTTTTTTTTTTCCATGAGTGAACTATTTCAAAACCTATCTCATTGGTGGCAGAAATAAAATCCTAATTTATGCTTGAAAAAAGTTCATACTGAATTTTCTTCCACTCTCTCTTGTCTTCAATGTTATACACATTTTTAAAAGCAATAGCAAGGCAACCAGATACCCAAAGGTGAACAACTATTAAAGAATTGGTGCAAGTTCTTGGAAGGAAATAGTGGATTGAGGGAAGTGAGGAGGCAGAGAGATTGTTGGGTTTATATTCCATTGGCTTATAAACACTGGTAATGTGAACTTAGGAAGACAATTGACCATTATATGGCACATTCTATTAGGCAGTGTGTGTTTTTTGTTCCCTTTTGCTATACAGTGCACTCACACTGTGGAGAGTAGCAAAGAAGTATGAGGAATGATTCCTGCCTTCTGTGACCTTATGATTAATAGTAGAAATGAGACAAACACATAAAACAGTTAAAATATATAAAAAATATTTTACATTTTAAAATATACATAGTATATATATAATTTATATATATATATATTATACATATATATTATATTATATATATCATATATTTACCTATTACATATTTAATATATATTACATATATTTAATAGCCTATCTAATAGAGGAAATATGCTAATTGAACCTCATGCCATTGCAAAAGATGGCAGCACCCACAGCCAATAAGGAGGGAATATGCTAATTGACTGCTACGCCCTCAAATATGGTGGTTCTCACAGCCAATAAGGAGGGATTATGCTAATTGACTATCATGCCCTCAAAAGATGGTGGTACCCACAGCCAATAAGGAGGGACTATGCTAATTGACTGCCATGCCCTCAAAGATGGCAGCACCCAGTCCACTCAGCCCCGCTGGAGAGGCAGGCATGCGGCAAGGAGTCCTGCCTCCAGAGCCCTCCAGTCCCCTCAGCCCCCCAGCCGCCCAGGACCGCCCGAGGCTCAGGTAACCAGGTCGGTCGAGGCTTGTGCTGCTGGCAGAGGCAGCAGCAGAGGTGTGATGGGGCGTCGCCTTCCCCTGGTCGCCGGGTCGCCTCCTGCCCCTGAGGGCTCCCGGACTGTGAGAGGGGGCAGGCCGGGCTGAGGGACCCCCCCTCCAGTGCATGATTTTTCATTCCGGGGCTCTAGTATATTATAAATATAGTGTGGGTATGTATTAAGAAATATACCTAAATATTTATACTTTAAATCTATATATTAATATTTTAAATTTTGTATTTATATATTTATACAAAATAATATTTATGGAATGAGGAACGATTTGGTGTTGTATTACATCATTTAGATACAGATTTACTGTAACATTTCAGAGAAGGAAAGATCAGCAGGGACTGAAATAATCAGAAACCCATTTCAGGACATAATGACTGTGCAGATCTCTCCAGTAGTTTAACATTTTAATTCTGTGCATCTTTGGTTTGATAATAGATGGCTTGATGCTTGTCAGAACTTGAGTTGTTGTTTTTTTTTTTTACTTAATGCTCATATTAATTTATTATTCACAATGACCAAGTAGAAAAATCAACTGTTATGTAACTGTAAAAATTAACTTTAAAGAAAAAATATTCTGTCAGTTTAATGGCTTAGCCAGATGAATAAGGACACTGTAGAAAATTGAACTGGCACAAGAAGGGGCTTTGCAAGCATGCATTTATTTAGATTCATTCCTTGGAGGTACCATTCATTGTTTGTGTGGGAGCAAATCATGAACCTTCTGAAGCATCAGAGCTAGTATGGAACAGTTTGTAGCTCAATCCATGCCCCAGGTATTGCAGCCACTTAGAGATTTAGTAGTTAGGATTTCGATTTTAAAATATCTTTAGCAATACTTCTTTTAGGGACTTTCATCTCCTTTAAGTGTGTCTGAGGTGAATTATTTTAGTGGTTCTGAAAGAAGTCCAACCAAATGATATCATTTGATAAAGACAATGCAGCACTTTAAAAGAAACACAGTTTTTAAGTCTCAAATTAGTATAGCACATTTTTTAGAGTACAAACCAGCAATTTAACATCACTCTGCTCTGTTTCAAAATATTCATTCAACATTTATGGAACTTCCACTTTGTATATTTACTGGGGTTAGAAAGAAAGAAAAATTCAAAGGACTACATTATTAAGTAGTTTAAAATTATGTAGGAGATAGTTATAGAGCTAATTGTTAATATACTTTGAAATTAAATTTGATTTATATATAGAATGGGCAATATGCACCTGTATAACATTTTATAAATATAAATTATCTTCTAATCATCTAATTCCAGGAGATAGCCTCAGTCACCATCTCTATATTATTTGTCCAAAGAGGTACGTAAGCAAATATGCTTAATTGAATGCTTGTAAGACATTGACATAAAATATGAAACACATGTGCACTTTACTATAATGATTGACTACACATAAGAAAGAGAAACATGGCAGTAACGAATGTAACAATCCTTGAGTCTTGCTGATGGTGCCAATTACGTAGAGAAGTTTGTTTGTTAAACCAGGGATGGCAAGTAGGGCTAGACCAATGGAAGTTTGAACAGAACAGAACAAGGAGAATGACTGAGATGGAGACTTCATACTGTCTGACTGCTCTAACAGCTCGCATCCAAATAATGCACAGAATTTCTATTTCTCAACTGCCCCATCACCATTGTATTTATTATTCCTAAGAAACTATTGGTATTTTATAAAATTGTATACGGCAGAATATTTCTCCACTAATGACCCACAAGGGAATGGCATTCAGAGTTGACTGTGCATCAGAATCACCCTGAAAGCTTGTTGAAAATTCATTTTCTCCAGCTCCATCCACAAGGGATTTTGACCCTGAGTCTGTTGGGTAAGGTCTGGAGTCTGCATTTTTGATGAGTAGCTCAGGTGATCCTGCTACCGTGATTGCACCACACAATTGGAGAAAGTCCAATGAGAGACATTGGGCTTTGAATTCTTTGAGTTGTCCAGGCCCAATGTCAGGTACACACCAAATGAATGTTGATATTGGAGTTTACCTCCAGTCCCCTCCCTGTTTTTTCATGTTTAAAATCACGGCAGAGCGGGTCCAAGGCCAAATATTCAGACAACTTCGGTTTAAACTTGAAAATTGCAACCATGAATTTAATGTGTGCTCTTCCTTGCTGAATCTTAATTTTTCCTCACACAACATGCAACCTAGTTTACATGAGCAAATTTATAGGAGCAATTTTAGAACCTGGTGGGTAAAAATTAACCTCCTGTATCTTATGTTGTAACACAGGGGGGACTTTACTCATCCCTACTAATCAGTATTCCTTTTTGTTCCTTTTATTGCGAAAGGAACTGTGATCTGCCTTTGCATAGGGCTTTTCCTTTAATATCACAATATAATTTTCTTTAAAATGCTATATTTATTGATATTTACTCTGAGAAAATGACATCAGCTGAAATTGGCCTTGGCACCACCAGCATTTCAAAAGTTTATGTTTAAATTAATTGTGCATATATAATGTCATGCTGAGAGTCATTTTCCCAGAATATAGCCTACCTTTGGGTAGGTTGCCAAGAGTTAAGCATTTTGGTGTTTTTATTAACTTTTTCAAGTCTCCAGGACCAAGATTAGCATTTCTGTATTCTCTGCTCTTTGCCTTGGGCTTAGCACTGCTGACCTAGATTCTATTTGTTCTTTACTCTTTGACCCCATGTTTGTTTAGTTGGCTATAGTGTCATTAGTAGGGTTATGTGCCCAGGAAATCAGAGACTCCTATTTGGGTTAAAGCTATTTCCACTTGCCAATTATTCCCTCTACCCAAATTGCCATAGCAACCAAAAAGATCGCAGGTACCTATATTATACAACCATGTACTGAACAGATGTCGTCATTTTATGAAATGGTGCTTTGTAGAATCTCAGTGGTTCAAGCAGCTGCAAACAGAATTACTTCTCCCTCAGAGATTTTAGGGTGTCAAACTGCTAATAACTATGACTTGTTATGTTAAGGAGCCAAGTGGAATGAAAGGATAACTTACTATGGAGGCACAGGAGCCCACATGCGTACACACACACACACACACACACACACGCACATCTCCCTCTCCTCTTCCTTACCCACTAAGCAGGCAGCTATAGAAAGAATGTCTGTAACAAATAAGTCAAGGACCTTACAGTTAGGACTGAGACAGATCTGGTTGGAATATAGCGAGAGAAAAGGAGGTCTTTCTCTAAAAGGCTCTTATCTAAAAATGGAAATGGTCAATAACTAATATTATTACAATTGGTATGAATGGATTTGCAAGATTATTAGATGGTAGATTCCAAGAAAGGTCACGAGGCAATGAAAGGGGTAAAGTAATCTATAGAGGTCTTCTGGAGAGTAGCTATAGGTGGAGCGTACAATTTAAACATTGAACCAAGAACAGCACATGGATACTGAGACCAATTGTGAATTAAAGAGGCTAAAAAGAATTCAAAGAAATATTAAAATGAATCTCAAAGTAGCTTATATTCGTTTGCTAGAAATCAGATGATTTTCTTACTCTGTGACTCAGGAAGGTATATATCCTAGTGGCCTTCCAAATATATGGTAAATCTAGACAAATATTTAGTCAAAAAATTGAACATTCTCCTTAGCATGTTTACTTTAATGATAGATTTAAACATCCATTTCTTATCATCATGAAATGTATTGTCTCTGATATTCTCTAGCATATTTCAGTGATGAAGGCAGATTAGGGCTACAGTTATTAAATATTTTAGATTTATCACAGTATTTTCTTTCTTATTCTAAGCAAGCACAAAATAGAACCTTCATATGCAATAGGGGATTCACTGACCATGTCCTCAATACTGCTGATTGTATATACAAAGCAAGTGATGGATACTTAGGCTACTTGAAGCCAATGAGTTTTACTCCTGGAAGAAAACTTAAGAATATGAGTCTAAAATTCAAAAAGAGGAACTTATCTAAGACACAAAACCAAATTTCTTGAAGGTAAATTATATTAAATAATACAACAAATAAGAAAAACAAAGCATGGAATTGCTTTTTCTGCATATTTGTATATTGACTACTAATCTTAAGGCTGTTTTAGCTAATGTGTTTTGAGAAAGCAGAAAAGCTACTTCCTTGAGTTTTCAGCCACAATGAAATAGCAAGATTCAGTGCTTGTACTCAGTGTCATCTCACTTACACTCACATCTCACTTTCATATAAACTACCTGCAAGTTTATGACAGCTTAAACTCACCATGATCAGTGCGAAGAGGAGGGAGGTGTTGAGCTGAAAACAGGCCACTTTCATAGGATCTGAAAGAAATGTAATCAATTACCTATTGCCATATACAAGCCACCCCCAAACTTAATGACTTGAAACAACAATCACGCATTCTTGTTTATGGGTCTATGGGTCAGCTAAACGTTCCTGCTGACCTCGGACTGGCTAGGCTCCTTTTGCCTAGGTTCACTCATAGTCTGCAGATGGTTGACAATCAAGGCCACCTGTCGACTAGTCTCAGCTGGGATGGCTCCTGTCTGCTCTGTCTCTCTTACCCTCTAACATGGTTCTCTACCTGTGGGTCGCGAACAATGAAAATACATCCTGCATATCAGATATTTACATTACGATTCATAACAGTAGCAAAATTACAGTTATGAAGTAGCAATGAAAATAATTTTATGGTTGGGGGTCACCACAACATGAGGAACTGTATTAAAGGGTCGCGGCATCAGGAAGGTTGAGAACCAGAATGGGACTTGCGCACATGGTTGTTGCAGGGGGCCAAGAGAGTCAGCAGACATGTGAAAAGCTTCCTGAAGGTCACATTTATACCTGTATCACTTGGATCCATTGTGTTCTCTTGGCCAAAGCAAGTTGCACAAGCAGTCCAAATTCAAGGAGGTAAAGAAATAGACTTCATCTCTACGGGAGGAGCTGTGAAGAACTGTGGTACTTCACTGCCACAAGTAGTGTGTCCAGGAGATAATGTGGGAAGGTGTGTCTTCCACCAACTTTGCAGAGAAAAAAAGGTTTTATAACACTTGCATTATTGAACTATCTAAAATTTTTGGAGACAGCTACTACTTTGAGTTGAAATACCCGAGCCCCACGCTCCAAACTATTTTAAACAAGTTATGACAGAAATGGACTTTTTCAGGCACACATTAAGACCCATGTATATTCAGTTTAATTTTTGGGTGCTCAGTAAATGTTACAGAACTGACTAGGAAGATGCTAAAGATCTGAAAAAAAGTTATTAGAAATCACCAATACCAAATATAAATTGCCTCAGGTTCTGAAATATTCAATAAAGCATTTCCCTTACTCTGGCTCCTTTGGTTTAACTGATTTTCCCTTTGGCTGTAAAAGTCCTCTGCCTAGTAGAAATAGGGTGGAAAACTGTATTGGGTCTTTGGCCAGGCCTGGAATTAAATCCTGGTGCCATCCTGGAACTTTAAGACCTAGAATCTTCTATTGTTACTTTACAGAAAAATTGAGAAATGTTAAGTGTACACACATAATAAAAGTATTTTAATAAAAGTATTATTTGTGGAGCACTGTTTAAACATTATTGAAACCTATATTATGAAAAGTTTGTCTTTGTAAGTAAATTTATTTTAATTCTATCTATCTCACATCTAGCTCCAAACTAGATTTAAAAACAATTATAAGCAATATAATTCAAACTCATTTTAAAATTAGTTTAAAAGATAAGAAAATAAAAATGCATCATGAATAAGGCTAGCCCACAAAAAATACATCGTGAATATTTGTACAGTTACCAAATATTTGACTATAGCATTTCTGGCAAACAGTGAGAAAGGGGAACAGTACCAGCGCCACAGTGTTGTGTGGTGGACTGTGGAAGCTATAGTTTTCTCTGCCATTCATGTTTTCACATTCCCCTTTCAGAGAGCATCACACCCAGTTTTGTACTCCTGACTGGAACTGTCAATCATGGTGAACATGGACTTAAATATTGAAAATATCGAATACGTAGTTTGTAAATCAATGAATGTGGTTTATAAATTTGGAAGAATTACTATCTTAAGTTTGTAAGTTCTCCATATTATAAATCCTATCCACTGAAAATAGATGTTTTATGAGTTAAAAACCTTAGTAAATGAATACTATGATACTTAGAAGAATACCAAGAAATATAATCTGTGTCTCATGTTAACCGATTTTTTTTAAAGTAAAACATGTTTTCACATTTTAGTTTAGAAAGGTATTTGTCACTTAGACGTATGAGGGTTTATGTTGAGCTATAGTCCATAGACTTATTTTGACCTCATCTGTAGGAAATTATGACTTGGTTTTACCAACTCAGTGAAAGAATAGTAGACTAGTTAAGAAATCCTAGACTGAATTTGGCATTTGGGATCTGAGTCATGATTAACAAAAACAACTAGAAAATAAGCAGTCAAAAGTTGAAGTCGAAGCAGGTCAGACAATAGTTTAAAAGGATTGTTATTTTAACATGCACACCATAAAGCAGTTGTGTGTTTCTTTAAAATTCCCTTTTTACTTTTTCCATTTTAATTACTACAAAAAAGTATGCAAATATTGTTCTGGCTTCTCTTTTTCTTTCCCTGCAATAAAGAGGAATTTTGTTGGTACCAAAACCCATCAAAATCTCTCTTGGTTACACAACCCAGTGTTTTAGAGTTACTTGCTGAGAAACTCCCACAAGCATGAAGCAGCCGCCCTGCCCTTTCCCTGGTGCAGACTTGGGTACAGCAGGAGTCCTGCCCTTTTCCCGGTGCAGACGCCTTATCTCAGCGGGGCTGCAGTTCAGCCAAGCATTAAAAACAGCGCATGGGTTAGAGGGCATGGCACAGGAAAGAGACAGACATTTAAGCATTACTATTGTAAAGAGGAAGGATGTAATGAAGAGCAATTATTGAGAAATCACTGGTTTGGGAAATGAAGCATTTTAGATTGGAGAGTCCAGGTTTATATACAGCAAGTCTGAAAGTTGGAATGTCACCATACTGCTCAATCATACAGGTTTTTCGATACTCAGTCTCTAAAGAATGAGCAAATTGAGTTATATGTCAGTTGCAATCATTCCTTGAAGCAAAATAATAATAATAATAATAATAATAATAATAATCCTTCAGTTATTGTTGATAATGTTGATATTAAGGGAAGAAAGCTTTGGAAGCAAACATGGTATTATATAAATACCATGTAAATCATGTATTATTATTTATGTAATTACAGGTGCTTCTTGACTTATGATGGGATTATGTCCCAATAAACCCACTGTAAACTGAAAATATCATTAAATTGAAAATGCAATCACTACACAAAAATGCATTTAACAAGCCTAATTGAATATCAGAGCTTTGCCCAGCCTACCTTAGATGAGCTCAGAACTCTTACATTATTGGCACATACCCTCACCATAAGTCAAGAAGCATCTGTAATTGCCTTCCTCTCTTCTTCTCACCAGAAGCAGGAGAAACAGATGGGCATTTTGTTGACGTTATAGAACACAAAAACAGAAACACAATATCCAAAAAAAAATCACACTGGCAACACTGCAAACAGTTGTTTACCCTCATGATTGCTTGGCTGGCTGGGAGCTGCGGTTTGTGATGCCCAGCATCACAAAAGAGGATCGTACAGCATATTGCTAGCCTGGGCAAAGATCAGAATTCAAATATAGTTTCCACTGAATGCTTATTGCTTTAACGCTGTCATAGTCAAAGTTCTAAGTCTAGTCATTCGGAGTCAAGACAGTCTGTATACAAAACCCAAGTTGGCACTATCTCCAGTCACTATGTCATCTAGTACATACCAGAAAGAATACAGTGACAACATTGAAATAAGGACTAGAATTACAACTGAGAGACCATGACCCTATTGTAAAAAATAATTTTGTAATTTGCACCTATAATATAGGGCAAAGGCAATTATAATTGTTTGGAATTTTCATTAGATTGCCAAACAATATTTTAACTTTGAGAATCCATTTAAATGAGTAGAGGAAAGAGGGTCATTTGTCACATCATAGTAAATATGCTAATTTGTTTGACCAAATCTTCAGTTATCACTCAATGACAACATAAAATGGCAGCTTGTCCAAGTTTTGAGTTTTGATTTTCAAACCAAATAATTTCAAAGAACCTACAGCATACCTACTACCCACCCCCATCAAGTGTGATATGAAATATTTTATTAAACTTTGATTTGAAGCTGCCGCTCTACAATGAAAATCCTGCCCTGCCCGCAGACAACAGAGTCCCAGCAAGGTCATGTTATGGGGCGCTACAAGTGTAGCCAGATCAATGAAGCCAGTCAAAACAAAACAGTGACTATAGGGCAGGACCCAGGGGACAGGATTGTGAGAACCAACCATATCTACTCTAGAGGGAGAACATGATTACAGGATATGAATATCTTAGAGGTAGGAGCATAAAGTGGAAAAAGAAAAATTAGTATGACAGTGACAAATGGCTACATTTCCTTTTCAAAGAGAAATAATTGAACCTAAGTACAGTGGGGCCTTGACTTACGAGTTTAATTTCGTTCCGTGACGGAGCTCATAACTCAAATTACTCGTATGTCAAATCAAAAAGTGAACGAGTGAGACACGTGATGCTGGGCTGATGTTGTGGCATTCACTGTGACGTTCGCTGCGCCAACTAGCGGTGGGGTATCTGAAGCTGGCTCGTAACCCGAATTTTAGCTCGCAACTCAAAGCAAAAAATCGGCCGAGAGATGGCTCGTATGTCAAAAAACTCGTTAGTCAGGACACTCGTAAGTCAAGGCCCCACTGTAATAATAATATATTTTTTAAAGTTCTGAAAATAAAATCAGTTGAACATGATACTGAAATATATTTCTATATTAAGAGTTGATTAATATCTAAAATTCTTATATCTGAAACCAAAGTCATCTTCCATCTAAATTCTCCTCTCTCTTCCCTTCCTTTTTCCTTTTTTTTTCCTCTTCAGGATATCCCATTCTCTTGGTTCTCTTAGATTAAGATTTACGATGTTGGTGCTATTTTTAATGCCTTCCATACCTTTTCTCATTACATTTATTACGTTCAGCAAGTGAGTCCAGTCACATTCAGTTCTCACTGTTTCCTAAATTCTCCTTTTTCTTCTAGTTTTCACAGTCAGGTCCCGGCTTCCTCTAAACTGCACTCTGAAACTGCTCTTCCTTCTCCCATCGATCTTACAGACTGCTTGCCTAATGTGTCTTCCTAAACAGAACTGTAATTTTGTCATTTTCCTGAACAGAAATACTCAAGAATGCCTTCACTCTACCAAATAACATGAGAACACCTACTCCTTGAATTTTAAGTTCTCCTTTGTTCATTATGATCCATCCTCAGGCTTTATCTTGCATCTCCACACGTACTCAATGCTCCATCTCTTTCTATACATACTCCCAGCATTTCTTTATCTAGTCTTGTTATAGTAGTTCACACACTGAAGTATGGTAGCAACCATCTCAGGTAGAAACTATAGTTTAACTTTAACCCTGCTGTTTGGTTTCTGTACTTATTTGATTTGTTTAGCAATAGAAAAGTTACTTTGATTTTCTGAATTGTATAATCATCCCATTCGATTGAATGCCTTATTGATTGTAATGTGAATATCCCATCGATTGTGATCTTACTGGTTTTAGAAAGCAAATTCCTCTGTACCCGGGAACCAGGACAGCACAATTATCCCAAGACCGGAGGGTTCCAGATAATGTGTTCCTGTCAACTCAGTGGTCCCAAGACCCGAGGGCTCTAGATAATGTGTTTCTGTCAACTCAGTGGTCCAAAGACCCAAAACTATAATTAATCTTTGTAGATAACTAATCGGCTCAATCTCGCTTCTGTAACTGCTTTGTGCAAACCAGGGTCCTCATTCCAAACCCTGGGATGTAATCAATACCTTAGTGATTTTTGCCTATATAAATCTGGTGTTGCGGCCATCTTATCACTGCGAGATTTGGGAGAGCGAAATGCCCCCTCGTAGTCCCGGATTTGCAATAAATGTGACTCTTTAATTCAACTTCTTGAGGCGTCCTTCTGTGATTCGCGGGGTACATTACAACATCATGTACACCTGCATTTCAAAAGTCAGCTCAACTGCTACCCATCTGTAAAGTTTCTATGACCCCTAGAATACAGCAATCTCATTTTCAGAAACACTTGGTCACCTGGTTGCTAATTACCCTGGTGCCGTTCTAATTTGTTTTAAAAGAATTATGTTCCTGTCACAGCTCCCCCAGTTGGATTGTACACTCCCTGAAGGCAAGAACCCCAGAGGATTTATTTATTAACTAATTAGGTGGTACATATGCAAAGTGTGAATAAATACTTTGAACAAATAAAGTGATAGCAATTAAAATTATAAGTTATTTCATTTAAATGTGAATGAACTTAAGAGTTAATATTTTAAAGAGTTTACCATTCTTACCAAAATAGAGAGAAAAGGAAACCAAACCAAATTCTATTTTATGATAAATAAATGAATAACAGTTGCCTCTTCTACTTGGAGAACCACCTCATCCCAACCATCGTCATGCTGGACTCAGCTGTTTGATAACATTACCAAACTTCATAGCCAAGAAAATTGTGTGTACATTAAAAGAAGATATAAAAATATGTTAATAATAGTTGCCTCAGAAATACAGTATTTGAATTTATTTTTAATATGTTTCATGTATTTCTGCTTTTCTACATTTATAGCCAGAAGAACATTATTAAAAGTAACACAAATATTTAGCCCTGGCAGGTGTGCTCAGTGGTTAGAGCATTGGACTGTGCACTGAAGGGTCTTGAGTTTGATTCCTGGTGAAGGACACATACCTAAGTTGCAGGTTCGCCTCCCACCCCTGGTCAAGGCACATGAAAGAGGCATCCAATCAATGTGTCTCTCTCACATTGATCCTCCTCTCTCTCCCCCTCTCTCCCTCCCTTCCACTTTCTGAAAAGCAATGGAAAAAATATCCTCAAGTGAGGATCAACCAAAAAACACACACAAAAATCCAAAACACAAATATTTGAACAATAGATTATCTTTGGATTCAACATTTTAACAGTATAAATTTTGATCTAAATTACACAAAAATTACTCTTTATAGACTGAGTGTGATATGATTTATATTTTGGAACAATAACTCTAAAAGCAAGTAAAAACATAAAGAAGGAGGCAATAAAAACGTTGTAAAGAGAACAAAGAGACTTATTATTGATGCAAACACAATAATAAAGGCTTGAACTAAGATTGTAGCAGTAGGAAGAGAGGAAAGCTCAAATCATAATCAATGAGCTTTGATCAACAATTCAATGAGGGGACCGAGGGAGTGGGAAGATCTTCCAATATTCAAAGGCTGTTTCTAAACTGATCGATGAATAAAGTTTTGCTTTTAATGCTAAGGAACAGTGAGTGGTTCAAAGAGACAAAAGATAGTGAACAGAATGGGCTACATAAATGGTTCTAATAGAAAAAATCTTTAAAGGCGTATGAAGTCAACAGGAAAAAGAAACCAGATATGTGAGCTCTTATCTGTAGGAACTCTGGTCAGCTTGAGTCATAGTCAGAATAGATAACAAGGTTTGGGGTTGAGATTTTTTTTTTTTAAAGAGATGCTGCCAAGAGCTGGCTCCACACGAAAGATAGTGAGAACCTACCCTTAAAAGAACAAGTAGCTAGTTAGTCCCTGAGGGAAACATGTGACTCTATAAAGTAAGGGGAAAGAGTAAGGTGCATTGTAACTTTGGGATAAAAGGTTGTGACATTTGTTAGTGGTGTGGAATTAACTGGTTCAGTTCACCAGTTGTAGGAATGAATTATCAATAAAGAGACATCCCTAGTTTGCACTGTATATTTTTAAGTCTTTATTTCATGATGTACATATTTTGGCATTTAGAATAACCACTCTGTCTACCATCATTTTAATGTTAACTTTACTATTTTTATTTATTGGGAGACAATAACTCATCAAGTTTTATAACCATAACTGTGCTTGTACCAACTATATAAAATGCAATTATAATTTCTAGGAGGAAGCAATCTTTGGAGGGAGTCTTACAATTTTAACTCTATTTCAGGAGCAGATGCAACTAAATTCTCTTGTAGCTCTGTCGTCCCTCTTTTACTAAAATATTAATCACTGTGCCATTCCATTTTTAAATTTTTAGCTGCAAACATTATATTGGAGTAGATTCATTCTATTTCAACATTCTCTGTATACTAAGAATCACCAAATACCCATGGTATAGGTTAGAAAAGAGAAGAACCATATTTTAGTGCTTGTTATGCCCAGATTTCAAGATTCCCAAGAAACCACATCAGGGAGCCAGCCAATCCGATGCAAATCTAGAAAGTGGACATTTTAGCTGCAACAAGTATGAATTTTCTGGTATAAATATCACCAACATGGCCAATTTAACAATTCACTCATAAAATTCCTGAATACTTAAAAATGAGCTCTACTGGTGAGGAGGAGTATAAGGGGAAACCTGTGGGGGGACAATCTTGGGCGGGTGGCGGGGGCAGGGGTGGACTGGCAATCTGAATCTGTGCCAGTGACTGGTGTCCTAGTGCACATTCTTGTTAGCCTATAGTTAAGTCACTGCCCCTTCCTTAGGCAATGGTCTGTTTTCCTGGGTGCTCCCAGCTTGCAGGGGTCATGGGCCGGGAATTTGGCAGCTTGGCCAGAGTGGGGGTTGCTGGCACCACCCAGGCCAGGCATTTAGATACAATCTAACTTCCCCATTCTAACTGACTCAGGAGGGGCTGTGAAAGCCCACCACAGAAGCCCGGTAGTTAGGAAACAGATAGGAAACAAAGAAACGTAGGAATATGTATAAGAAGCAATCTCATTTTATAAGGGGTTCAGGCTTTGGATCTTTGCATTTCCTAAGCCAGTAGCACTGCTTTAAATAAAAGGTTTTTCCTGAATCTCTGAGTACTCCTTGTGTATTTTCTGGTCGCCAGGTAAATTCTGCAACACTGGGCTGGTAGAATTGGTATGAGCCACATCTAGTACAGAATAGTTGAGGGGAGAAGATAATAAAAAAGTTTCAGGAAGCAAGGGGCCACAGAGTAGAAATAATAACTTAAAGACAGATTAAAAATTAAAATTAAATTTTTAATTAAATTTAAATCAATAGGAAGTTCAGATTAATTAAACCAACGGAAAGTCCAGATTAAATCTGTTGATTTAAATTTAATTAAAAATTAAATTTCAATCAATAGAAAGTCCAGATATAAGATTATATCCTTCAAAAGCCATGAAATAAATAGCCATAACAATAGGTAGAAAAAATATATAAAACTGCAATTCTTGGAAGATTGAAACCTGGAGAACAAGTGATGAAAATATGTGAAATATATGTCAGTTTAGTTAACAAATACATAAGGGGCAGGGTTTTATAAAAGAGGTGGTATGTTCACTTATTAAAAGTTGATACTCAAAAATAATAATTATAGACATTATAGGATGAATATAAGTTCACATGTACTAGTATTTCTACACTAATAGCCAGTTAAATATAGCCCAGAATATTAGATAGGATAGTCAACAAGACATACTCAGTTTTTGCTGAAGGTGAAAATAAAATAATGAGACAACTGTTGTTTTGTTCCAGATTTGTGTCTGTGCCATTAACTTCAGAATGTCCTCATTCTGAGTCTATTCCTACTTTCATTCCAGAATCATTCCTATTCTAATTTTTAATCTCCTTAATCAAAGTCTCAGCCTCACTCTTAGTACCACTGGTAATTCCAGGATACTTTCCTAGAAAGATTAAGGAATCCCTTCTTAATCCCCTGTGCACCTCACCAAATTTGTCTTAAGTCAGCTATACATTGGTAGACTGTGCCAAGAAGAAACCATGTTTCCTAAAAAGCTATTTTGTCCAAAGTCTAGACTTTTCCATGGTTTTAGCCATGGTTACTGTGCTTAATACTTTCTCTAAAATGAGTATGCTGGGTTCTGTTCTCTGGATCCTCAGATTTCTGACTGCTCTTGGCTGATTTATGAATGAAACCTTTACCAACAGTTGCTGGTTGTTGAACTATGCCTACCAATACTGATTATTTTCTAAATTTCATCATAGTTCTCCCTATTTTTTCATGAAGGTTTAGACTGCCTAATACGCTCCCTGTGGGTAGCTGCTGTACTGAGTCACTTCTTTCCAGGTCTGGCCCAGCTGATGGTCAGCACCCTTGTGCCCAACCAGGTGGATTGCTAGTGCAGGGCTTGCTTCTTGCTATACCATACCCGAAACTATAGGTCTGGGTGGGCAGTATAAATCTGTAGGACCCAAATGTCTCAGTAAATACAAGTAGTCAGAATACTTAAATATAAAGAACATCTTGAATAGACTAGTCAGTGTTCTGATAATGAAGAATGCCTTCAAGTAATGCTCTCTTAAATCATATAGAAAATCTGTTACTTGCATCACAATACTGTGCAAAAGGATATTTTATTTTGCCCCATAAGATATGCCAATAATTACTCTCTAAAGAGAGGGAAAGTTAAGGTAATAAACTTTTTTTCAGATACTTGCTAGTGACTAGAGAATAGTAGCCATTTTCTTCCTTATTCTGGACAAGTTATTATTACTTTTCTGAAAGTAAACATAGATTCTAGACCTTTGTTATGACCTAAGCACATTTTTATTAATGTCAAAACTAAACAGAGGACTATAAAAAGTTGTTCCATAGTCTAAGATTTAAAAAGATTTAAGCTTGGAAATGGGAAAGAAATATCAGTAAGTTACCATTCAGTACCATGCTGGCTGTTGTCCAGTGGACCCTCGAAAGATTGTCCAGGAAAGGTCAATTTCAATTAATTTTCTATTGACTTGTCTATTGTAAATTCTATAGGTCTAGAGATTAAATCATAGAAGTTAAATTGCCGGTGATTATTCTCCATGGCAATGCAAATGATTCCTATTCATAACTATGCAAATGAATTTTATCCAATAGAGATAAAATTGAATTCCTCCTGGTTGAAACAATAACACAAACATTACAAATTATTGCCCACTAGGATATTAGACAGTTTTGCTTCTTTTAACAAGTTCATTTCAGCATTCCTGACTCTCTCTCTCTCTTTCTCTCTCTCTCTGTATATTTTTTTCCTGCAAATTTTCTTTGAAACCTTCTTATTGCTTCCCCCATTTATGAGTTAGTTAAAATCATTAATGTATTTTCATTATATATTTGCAGAGAAGTTATTATTTTATCTTTTCACAAATTATTTATTCCATCCTCATTTTTCTCAATCGAAGAAGGTTTCTGGGATTTAATAACTAAAATCTCTTTTCCTGAGTCATGCTGCTCACTCCCATTATGTGTTCAGCTAACATTGTGTCTGCCTGCCTGAATTTCTTTTGACACCTTTGTTCTGCCAAAAACCCTTCTGGTAAAAAGGAGTTCACAGACGGAGAAATGAGTGGATAGAAGGGAAAAACAAGATATACACAAGCACACTTTGAAATGAAAAATAAACCAAAGTTCAATCTTTATTGAGTGGTGATGGGCTCAGCCTCAGACAATACTTGGCAGAATTTCTCTCCTTTAGAGATTTTTCGTGATTCACCCTGAATGGAAAATTGTTACATTCTATCTGAACAAGGGTCTATTGTTTTCCTTCTTTCATCTGCTGCTGATGTCAAACTTCATATATTTCAGGCAGAGGTCAACACTGTTCTGGTATTGTCATGAAACTAGGGAGAGTCTGGAGATTGACTATATGTGAGGGGGTCCTGAGGTTTGCACATCAGACTCGAGATGTGAGTTCTTTGGTTTTCATTTTGGTTCTTGTAGTACTTGTTTCAGAGAGCATGCACTGCTTCTGAAGTTAGAAATCAAACTTCCTTGACAGAGTTTCACTTATTTGCAAACGACTTTGAAGATGAAAAACACATGATTTTTTTTTTCCAATCTACTATGGCAGTAACAAACCTTGACTGCGAATGAACTCCTGAATCCAATCCTGCATGCCCTCCCATAGGAATCTGAAGCACCCTGATCATTTCCTCATTACCTCCACCCAAAGTTTACCACACCAGGGACTCTGAGGGCCTTTGTGACACTGGAAGAGGAAACCCCCCAGGTTATTATATTGTAAAGCGGACCATACAGTGCTCTCTTGCCTTGTTATGGTCTTTGAAGGGGAAAGTTCCTTTAATTGTCTGGAACATGTTTCAGGGTAACAAAACTGTGATCGCAATCATTTTTTTTCCATTTTAACTTTATTGCAAACTTTTCCAAATGTTTTCAAAGAATGTGGTTATTTGAGGTAACAAACTACCTCTGAAGTAGTAGGATTAGTATTAGCATCCTTATTTTACAAGGGAGGGAACACAGAAGTTACTTGCTAAGACCATGCAACTCCCCAGGGGCAGGACACAGCTCTCCTGATTCTTAGTCCAGCACTCTTTCACTGGACTTTCGCATCTGAGTTGCATCCTGAATCCTCCCACTAGGTAAGTGTAGAAGTCCTATACAAGCAAAATGAGAATAAAATTGTTTCCCAGAGAGCAATCATCTCTGGAAGCAATAGCACTAGGATGACCAGGAAAACATTGCGTCAGCTAAGAAAGGAACAAATAGGATAAAAGAAAAAAGTGAGTGAAGTTATGGGATCCTACTTTATTCCAGGCATTGAGTGCAGAGCTCAATTTACACCAGGATCGCACTTCATCCCCATACTAGCAATAGGCAGTAGATTACATGAGCACCCCTTACTGTTAGGAAACTGAGGTTGCAAGACGCAAAGTGTCTTGCCTAGAGTCACACAGCTTTGTAGAACTGAGTTTTGAAATCAGTCTGTATCCTAAGTGTGTTAATATTACTAAACATAAACTTAGAACCTGAAAGGTCAAAGAGCAAATCTGTAAACAGCTAGAGCAAATTCTGTAGGTGCTCATTCAAACATCACAGGTGTACTGAAGCACCGCCAACAGAGAGACAGTATGTGTAACCTATACAGGGAAGGAAGTCTTTCGGAAACAGTGTCCAGATATGTGCACAGAAGAGTAGCACGGTCATAAACAGCATTTTCTCTGAGCATTAAGTAAATATCAAATGTGATGTCTGTGAAAGTACAGAGTACATTGTTAAGTGTCATGCAAAATGAGAGGTACCGTTACTTCCTTGAAATAATATATTTTTGATTGTGCTTTAAATGCAACTTTCTCTAAAATGGGAACCATTTTCTTTTCCAATTTTTTCCTAAAGGAAGACAAGAGATAAAAGGCCAGAAAGAGTAACAAAACATGTCAATGTTAACTTCTGTGCTCTTAAACCACTATACTGTAAGGTCATCCTAACAATAATGCCTTGCCTCCTTTTTTTATACAGAAGCTTTTGATTCACAGTCTCTTTTTTATGGAATTGTGCTTACTTTATTTGTAATGGAGATAACTGAAGCTCAGTGAGGTCGAGAGCATATCCAGGTCCCACAGGTGAAAGCAGCAGAACCAGCTCTTGTTTCTAGTTTACACTCAGTGTTCATTCCACGGTACCACAGCTGTATGCTCCTTTCCAGTTGACAAAGGTAACTATTCTCTGTGCAATTCCTGTCATGGTGAGAAATTCAGTATACTGGAAAGCCATATATACAGAGGATATATTTTGACCCACTGTGGAAGAGAAATATGGAATAATGGAGTGCTTTATATTAGACTTTTAGTGAATTTTCCATCAGTTTATAACATACTAGTGGCCTGGTGCATGAAATTCGTGCACTGAATGGGTAGCCCTCAGCCTGGCCTGCACCCTCTCGCAGTCTGGGACCCCTCACTTCTTACCATCCGCCTGCTTGCTGCTCCTTATTGGTCTATTTGCTGCTCCTTAGTGCTCCTGTGGAGGCAGGAGAGGCTCCTGCCACTGCCGCTGCACTCGCCAGCCGTGAGCCTGGCTTCTGGCTGAGCAGTGCTCCCCCTGTGAGAGCACACTAACCACCAGGGGGCAGCTCCTGCATTGAGCGTCTGCCCCCTTGTGGTAAGTGCGCATCATAGCGACTGGTGGTTCTGGTCGTTCTGCTGTAAAGGTCGCTTAGGTTTGTATTATATAGGCCTGGTGCACGAAATTCGTGCATGGGTGGGGTCTCTAGGCCTGGCTGATGATCAGGACCAATCAGGGCTGGGCTGATCGGGGCCTGCCAGCCAGGGGAAGGGACATGGCACGGGAGGTTAGCCGCCGGCCCAGAGGAAGGATCCAGCCCTCAGCCCCCCTGGGAAAGGGGCCGTGTCCACCGCCACCCACCCCCAGTTCCCCATCCCAGCCCAGGGCCTGGCCCCAATTGGGCAATCAGGGCCTGCTGGCTGGGGGAGGAACCATGGGAGGTTGTCCGGCTGGGGGAGATTGGCTGTGGGAGTGCATTGACCACCAGGGGGCAGCTCCTGCATTGAACGTCTGCCCCCTGGTGGTCAGTGCGTGTCATAGCAACTGGTTGTTCCAGTTGTTCCAGTCACGTAGGCTTTTATATATACAGATGATCAACCCTCCAAAAGATCTTACATAATAGCAATGCTGGTGCTTGTTTTGCATCTGAGGAAACCGAACAGCTAGAGATTTTGATCAAGCTCTCTCTGGGTATGTTAACAAAATATTAAATACTGTATAGTTAAATAATCACTCCCTGTCCCCATTTTAAAATAAACAGTTATTCAGGTGAAAAACCCAAGACCCAAACAGTTTATAAGACTGTGCAGAGTTCAGGATTGAATAGCAGGAATAAGTTTAAGCCAATTACTTTCTAAATCTTTCAGTGTGGAAGCCAACCCTGGAAATAACCAGAGTGGAAGAACACTGTCTCAGACCATGGCCCTTAAATGAGCGTGAAGATAAGAGTTACATAACATCTTTCTTCTCTGATCAAGTTTTGCCATTTACATTCTGGCAGCAGGAACCCCTGATATTCCTGTAGGCAAATTCTATGTAGAAGTAGGCCTGCTGTGACCTAGAAAAACAGTGAATTCATTTGCATAATCAGTGGACTGTCCTTGTGGATGTATATTTAGAAGGGCCACGTTTGCAAAAATGGGATCAAGATGCTTTTGAAAACCCCACATGGCCTTTCTTTTAAGCCTTGGCAAGATATGTTATTCAGGAGGGACTATAGCATCTTGCCAATTTGGGATTAATGTAGTATTTTACAAAGAGGGGGATTAATTTATTGAATATATTATTCATAGAAAGGTTACAATCAGACAGTAAAATGCATTAAAACATATTTGGAAGCGTTTATGAGTGCCAGGGCTACCCATGGCTGTTAAAAGGAGTTAGCATTAAATTTGCAGTCAATTATAGGAAGAATACACTTCTAATCCTATGGACACCGATTAGTCATATCCCTTGAACATGTTACTTAAATTTTATTAGCATCTCTTTCTTCATTTGCAGAATACAGGATTGAATTCAGAGGTCACTGACTTATAGCTCCTAAGTAGAATTTGGCTAGTATAGCTATTTTATTTGTTCAGCTCAATGTTTTAAAGAAATGTGAATATGAATGGTATTTTTAAGACTTCTTTGAGTTTGCTAATATTGCATGTACCTTTCCCATCATGGAGAATAGCAAAGGTGTCTTCATACTTCTCTCAATTACTACCTCTGTTTTCTTTACTCCTCTGTCCTCAATTATCAGGATAAAGTTGATGAGTGGATAAGAGGATTCTCCCATTTGAGCCTCATTCTCCATGGGCTGTACAGATACACACACTGCAGGTGATGAAGCCAGGCTATTGAGCTCTGAGCAATATATTACACACCTGGGACTAGCTTGCTGCCTCTTGGAATCTGCATGTTAGCTGGAACAAATAGAACTGAACTCCATCAGCACTTAGAGCAGTCAATAAAAGTCACCAAGAAATGCCTAGAATCCTAATGGCAGCTCTGTAAGGCCCGTTCTTATGGTATGGTTGGGGGAGAATTTGAACATCATCAGCTATGCAGTGAACATAATTCTTGCTTTCATATAATAATACATTCTTTTCTAAAAAGACAAAATAACACTTTCCTTTCAATGATAGCATGTCCACGAATAAAAAACAAAACAATAGGACAACAACAACTAGGAGCAACCAACTCCTTCAGGTCTCAGGCTTGGGGGAAGTATTGGGCGCCTCTACCTCTGCCTACATTTTGAGATCAAACTATTTGTACTGAGTCCTGTGCAGAGGCCTGTGAGATGCAGGAGTTGTAAGGCTGCCCAATAGCAGGTTATATGAGAACAAAGAAAATTAAAGAGTAGTGTAAGTGAAATGTGCATGCAAAATGAAAGCTAAACAGTTATGCCATAAAAAAAAAAGAGAGAGAGAATAATCTGAATGCTTTTGTTTTTTGTTTTTACCATCTGGTGGGAATATAAAACCATTTATATTGAGATTAAATATGTGCTAATTTTTAAGTAAACTCTTCAAGTAACAATGAACTATAGAAAAGAAAGTATATGTTAAATAAAAAATTAAGTACTCAATTTTTATTTTACAGAAAGTTGATGAGGAAACTCTAATTTGCACAAAGTATTTTTTGACATATACTATGTATTGTAGTCACCATTGTAATAGTGCTGACCATATGAGAACCAGAAATACACAAATCTGAAAACCTATGCCTTCAGAGTTTTTTGTTATTTAAGAAGACTTATCCTAAAGACAAAACATTGGCAAACTTTTCATTGATATCAATGTCTTTTATTCCAAATTAATTTTCAATTTTAATACCAAATTTTTATATCAATATATAAATAGTAAACTTAGAGCTGTTAGCAGTTATATCATTAACAGAATATGAACTTTATCGCTGCATGAGGCCAATTCTATGAGGTGTCATCAGGTTTTTCAAATAGAAACAATTAAGGATTTAAAGTTTTTATTCAGATAGTAAATATTTTCAACTTTCCAGGCCATATGATCTGTGTTGCAATTACTCAGTTCTGCTGCACAAACACATCATAGACAACATGTAATGAGTGGATGTGGCTGAGTTCTAATAAAATGTTATTTGTAAAATGTAAAATTTCCTTCAATAGGAATTAAGTATATAACAAATAATATGACAAATAATATAAAATTGCTGTTTTAATAGGTCTAAAACAGTCAATTATCAACAATTTCATATTGTTCAAGCTGTTAAATTATATTACACCTATATTTTGGGAATACTATTTAGGTAATAAAAAGAATGAGGAGACAATATATAATATATAAAGATATGTAGTGTATATTCACTGAAAAATGTATAACTCTGGGTACAGCACACCATCATTTATGTAAAAAACAAGAAATACAATATTCATTTTTTAAAACATTGACTTTATTGCTTAAAACATCCCTGAAAAGATAAAGAAAAGAAATGTTAACATGGTTACCTGCTTTGAGGGAAGTAAAAGGGGTTAGAAGACTGAGTAGATAGGGATTAAGGGTAAAATATATTTTGCTGTATACCCATTTATAACTTTTGATGTTTGAACTGGCAAATTCAAAGAATAATTAAAAATAATTAAAATAAAAAAGTATGCTTCCAACTTCATATATAATTTAAAATTGCAACTGGATATATTTTATTTATGCATTTATTTATGTTACTTTTACTTTGTAAAGTGGTAAGACAAATATAATGGTTGTTTATTAATCTATTTCTTCCTCTTAACAGTAAACACCTTTATAATATTACTAAATGGCTGTTGTGTATTGAGAATTTATTGAACTGGGTTAAGTAAAGATTCTAAGTGCTTTGCATGTATCATATGTTTTTAGTCATCCCAATAATATGGAATCTATGATCATTATTGTTTTTATTGTACTAAGAGCATTTAATATGAGATCTACTCTTCTAAGAAATTTTGAAGTGTACAATACAGTATTGTTAAGTATGTCACACTGTTGTACAGCAGATCTCTAGAATTTATTCATCTTCCATAAATGAATAGAAACTCTCCATTTCCTGCTCCACTTAGTCCCTGGCAATCACCAGTTTACTCTCTGCTTTGATGAGTTTGGCTATTTAATCTACCTCATGTAAGTGGAATAATATAGTATTTGCCCTTCTGTGACTGGCCTATTTCACCTAGCATAATGTCCGCCATATTCATCCATGTTGTCACTAAAGGTAGGATATCGTTCTCTCTCTCTCTCTCTCTCTCTCTCTCTCTCTCTCTCTCTCTCTCTCTGTTAGTCCTCACTTGAGGATGTGTTTATTGATTTTTAGAGAGAGAGTAAGGGGGAGAGAGAGAGAAACATAAATGTGAGAAACACTGATTGATTGCCTACTGTATGGGGATTGAGTCTGAAACCCAGTTATGTGCCCTAACAGGGAATCAAACTTGCAACCTTTTGATGTACAAATGATGCTCCAACCAATTGAGCCACTCAGCCAGGGTAGGATTTCCTTATTTTTTAAAGATTTTTATTGATTTCAGAGAGGAAGGGAGAGGGAGAGAGAGAGAGAGAAACATCAATGGTGGGAGAGAATCATTAATTGGCTGCCTATTGCACGCCCCCTACAGGGGACCAAGCCAGCAATCTGGCATGTACCCTTGACCGCAATTGAGCCTAGGACCCTTCAGTCCACAGGCCAACACTCTATCCACTGAGCTAAACCAGTTAGGGCAGGATTTCCTTATTTTTAATGGCTGAATAATATTCCATTTTGTGTACATATCATATTTTCTTTATCCATTCATCCTTTGATGACATTTAGGTTGTTTCAATATCTTGAATATTATGAATAATGCTGCAATGAGCATAGGAACTCAAATATCTGTTCAATCCTGATTTCAATTGTTTTGGATAAATACCCAGAAGTAGAATTGCTAGACCCATAGCAGCTTCACAATTTTACATTCCTACCAACAATGTACAAAGGTTCCGATTATCTTTGCTTTTTCAAAGGTAAAGACCTAAGATTCAGATAGGTTCAGTAAACTGCTCAAAGCCTAGAAGTGGTGGACCTGAAATTCAAAATTTGGTCTGACACGAAATACTATTTTTTCCTCCCTGTTTTTCCTCCCTCCCATCTTGTGGTTAATAGCCCTTATTTCAAATAGTTAATAAATGAATCCTTTATAAAGGTGAAGCTGAACACATGATAGCTGTGAGTCTGTGGGCAACTAAACAGAGTTAATTACCATTATTTTTTTATTAGATTGTTTGAGAGAAGTCAGAAACATTATGAGGTGGGATTAGTCAATAGCTGGCAATGAGCAAGAGAACCTTCCTTCCCTTGAAAATGAATTGTCTCTCATAATTCATAAAGGACTTAGAAAATCAAAATACTGCCCTGGCCAGTTTGGCTCAGTGGATAGAGCATCGGCCTGAGGACTTGGGGGTCCCCAGTTCTATTCCGGTCGGGGGCATGTGCCTTGGTTGCGGGCACATCCCCGGTGGGGAGTGTGCAGGAGGCAGCTGATCGATGTTTCTCTCTAGTCGATGTTTCTAGCTCTCTGTCTCTCTCCCTTTCTCTCTCTAAAAAATCAATAAAATATATTTAAAAAAAAGAAAATCAAAATACCAAGTGAGAGTTACTCTCATGCTTAAGCTGAATTAGTTAAATGTTGGGGTGTTGGTGGGAAGAAAATGAGCAAGAAATGGAAAATCAGAAACACAAAATGAGTACAAATCTATTTCCTTCTCTGATTAAGTCTTCCTCCTTTTCTTTCTTCTCTCACATTTTTTTTTCTTTATTGTGAATTACAGAAATCTTATTCCCTAAGGCTACTGAAATATATCCCAACTCATTTTAGGGATGAAATTAAGGTCCACATTCTAGGTCTAAGGTCTGTCTTAAAGTTCTTTTTGTTAGCATATCTAGATTGTAAATTATTTGATAGCAGCAACAGTTTTACAGAATTCTGTATTGCTTTTTTTATTGTTTACGATTAAGTTGTATTACTCTACTAGAATGGACAAGACAAGCCATACCATTGGTTTCACATGCCTTTGCTTCCTTATGTTACCAAATACATATCGACTTCATTTTAGAACACTGTATCTGAACTACTAGAGTGCTACATATGCATAAATGGCCTCTTTCTGAAAACAATTTATAAGAAAATACTTCCTCTTTTTCAATGTCTAAAGACTTGGTGGTTTAATGGAGTCTTTAAATCTTTTGAAATTTGTTGACTACACACATACATATCACATGAATGCAAATAAAAATAGAATATTTGACATGGCGAAATCAAATCTAGAACAAACAAATATGTTTGGTGTGCTAAATCTAGTAAGTGACTGGACTGTGGAACATTAAAAAAAAAAAAAAAGAAGAAGAAGAAAAGAAAACTGGGCAAGCAAGGAAGACAAAGCTGAATGAAGAAAAGCTTTATGTTCCTGGAAGCATATTAGAGATAAAAGGAAAATATAAATCAAACCGAGAAAATGCCTTTTGAGTGGCTTCCTGATGGAATGACACAAACACACATTGAGAGCCATATGGGGGAGTTCAGACAGTTTGAGGCCTGAGCTCAGAGGGCAGCGAGGAGGCTAGCTGGGAGAATAATTTGTTTTGTTTCGTGGGCGGAAAGCCAGGATGACTGATGTTTTGACAGTTCCTGCTGGCTGATCAGCTCCCACCAATTTTTCTTAACCTCTTATGAGAGATAAGACCAGAAGTGCAGAGTCTGTGTAGGAGGTGATGACGGGAACAACATTAAAAGTAAAAAGAGCCTGCCACTACAAGCACATTCTGGTCAGACACAGAGGCTTGAACTGATTAGGCTGTTTAGGTAGTTTTACTTGGCAGCCTTTCCCAAGCTCCACTTCTTCAAACAAGAGACACTTATGTTTCCATTGATAGGAAATGTTAAGGTTTTTTGATAAAAATTTGTGGTACCACTTCCGTCCTTCTTTTACTAAAGGAAAAAAAAATGTTGGACTTGACATTAGGCCGATACAACTTTAAAGCCCAGGAGATATTGAAGTTTTTTTTTCTAAAACGGCCAATGGCTACAAGAAAATATTCTCATTTTGGTTTAGCAGCAGTTCTCAGCCTGTGGGTCTCGACCCCTTTGGCGGTCGAACGACCCTTTCACAGGGGTCGCCTAAGACCATCCTGCATATCAGATATTTACATTATGATTCATAACAGTAGCAACATTACAGTTATGAAGTAGCAACGAAAATAATTTTATGGTTGGGTCACATCATGAGGAACTGTATTTAAAGGGCCAGAAGGTTGAGAACCACTGGTTTAGAGGATATCTAAGACCTACATATTAGAGAATTTCTGTTAGCAGAAATGAAATTCATTTCTAACCAGCAAAATGAATAGTATATATTCAACATTTAAAAATACTTCTTATTTTCAAAGATGTCAGGGGAATTAAAAGTTTAAATCATTTACATATATATAGCTGCCCTCTCAAATTAATCCATCCTACCTAGAAACCTCCATGAGGATATAAGGAATGAAGGAGAAGTAGGAAAGGAGGGAGGGAGGGAGAAGGGAAGAAAAAATGGGGGGGAAAGGTAAAAACTTACCATTAATGGAACCATCATGCCAAGAGTTCTATTCTCCATCAAATGAAACTCTGTGTTCATGAGGACTTATGGTCATGTGACTTTAATTAATTTCAAGAGAATGTTCTTTATTCAGCGAGTTGGAAAAAATGTCAGGTTATACAAAATTAAAAATATATTAATCTCAAATAAGTATTTTACTCGTATTTTCTTCAGTAATTTATGTGAGTGACAATTTTCCCAAAGCCTTGCTAATAAACTAAATTGTTAAACTTTTCAATTTTTGCTTACCTTATAGGTGGTAAGTGGCACCTCAGGGTTGTGTTAATTTATATTACTCTATGTAGGAGTGTGAATATCTTTTTATATATTTAGAGGCCATTTATAAAATATATATTTGTAAATTGTTTATATTTTTTCTAGAGGAAGGGAGAGGAAGAGAGAGATAGAAACATCAATGATGAGAGCGAATCATTGATCGGCTGCCTCTTGCTCACCCCCTACTGGGGGATGAGCCCGCAACCCAGGCATGTGCCCTTACCCAGAATCAAGCCATGACCTCCTGGTTCATAAGTCGACACTCACTGAGCCACGTTGGCCGGACTTTTTTTCCATATTCCTGTTAAGTTTTTAGTCCTTTGTTGCTCAATTTTAAATTATTTTTTAACGTATTTGAGATACTAACCTTCATCTGTAGAACATGTTGCAAATATTTTCTCCCAGGTTGTAAAATCCCTTTTGACTTTATTTGTGGATGTGTTTTTTTGTTTTGTTTTGTTTTGGTCATGGAACAAATTTTTATTTTTATGTAGTCAAATTTACCAATCATTTTTATTGCCTCTGAATTTTAGCCATAGTTTAAAAGCCTTTCCCCCAAGAGTAAAGAGGAATCCACCCATGTTTTTTTCTATATCTGTATGGTTTCTTTTTATTTTATTTTATTTAGATCTCTAATTCATTTGGAATTTAGTATTGTGAAATGTGGAAGTATGGCTCTAATTGTGTGGGGTTTTTTTTTCCAAATGGCTTCCCATTGATCATAATACTGATGCTTAAAAGGTACATTTTGCCCCTATAATTTGAGATGCCACTGTTATCATATAGTAAACTTGCATGCTACTTGGGTGTATTTCTGGGCTTTCTATTCTGTTCTACTGATGTGTGTGTCTGTCTATTCATGCGAAAGTACCATGCTGTTTTAAGTATAGAGGCTTTGTAGTATGTTTAATGTCTGATAAGGCTAGTACCTCCCTCATAAATTTTTTAAATTTATTTTTAGTTTTTCCTGGCTATTTTTGCATACTTGTTTTTCTTTGTGGATTTTAGTATAAATTTATCTAAATCTATAATAAATCTTTGTTGGCATTTTTATTGAGATTTTACGCAATTTATAAATTAATTTCAGGAGAACTGTCCTCTTTAAGATATTGAGTCATCATATCCAAGAACAGGGCTGTCTTTCCATTTGCTCAGTTCTACTTTTGTGCTTTTTAGGAGAATTTTTAAGTTTTACTGATATATACTTTGTACATTTCTTGTTGAGTTTATTCCCAGGTATTCAATCCTCTTTGTTACTATCATAAGTGAGGTTTTCTCTCCCACAACATCCCCTAACTAGATATTGTTTCAAACATTGTTTTAAATCCTCACCCTATGATATTTTCCCATTGATTTTTGGAGAGAGTGGAAGGGAGGGAGGAGAGAGAAAGAAACACCCATGTGAGAGAGATACATTGATTGGTTGCCTCCCACACACACCCTGACCTAGGCCAGGGATTGAGCCCACAACCAAGGTATGTGCCCTTGACCAGGAATTGAACTAGTGACCCTTCTGGCCCAGGGCTGAGGTTCCAACCACTGAGAAAACCCAGCTAGGCACAAACATTTTAATCAATGCTTTCCATGCATTATCTTAAAGAATCCTCACAATCACCATATGAGTTTCTTTTCAAAATCACACGGCTAGTAGCTGATGACAAAGTAAGGTTCTAGGCAGGGAATTCTTGACTTCAGTGTGCTGACATCTGCCTGCTTCCCACTAAAATAATTTGTTTACGAGTTGATTTATCTAAAATCATGGACAACAATCTAATATATTTTTAAATCTCAAAGACACTCAAAGCAAAGGGTCAAATCTGCAACTTTTAACATGGGAACTCTGACCATGTCTAGCAACTTAACTCTAATGGGGAGGCACAATATAAGAGAGAGCAGTTGCCCTAGCCAGTGTGGCTCAGTTGGTCAAGCATTGTCCCCCATGCACCAAAAGGCTGCCAGTTCAATTCCCAGTCAGGGCAAAGGCTCAGGTTGCAGCCAATCAATTGTTTCTCTCTCTCTCTTTCCTTCTCCCTTCCTCTCTAAAAATCAATAAAAACATTTTTTTTAAAAAAAGAGGAATCACCATAAAGTTCTTTTCTCTTGAGGGAAAATAAAAAATAATTCCCCTCAGCTTCTGTCTCCAGCCCTGAAAGAAAAGGAGGAAGCTGAATAAAGATCACAACTATCTGGGCATGGGAGAATACCAGATAGTTGGGGGAAGGTTGGGGCGGGGAGGTGGTGGGGGAGGGGGGAGTGGCTGGATAAATCTTCCCTCAGCCTTAAGAAAATAGAGATTAGGAGCTGGAATGAGGGTCTCAAAGCAGGCTCTTGGAAGAAGAAGCACCAATAGAATAGAAGGGTGTACTGTCCCAAGGTCACAGGGACAATGACAAAAGCCCTCCATCTGAGCAATACAGCAAAGGCACGTGGATCAGGGCAGTTGCTACAAAAATGGTAGACATGAGTTCGGGGACATGGCAGTAAAGAAATGACAGTAATCTTAGTAATGGAGGGAAAGTCTAAGTGAGCCTTATCCCACCTCTCGTTGACCAATGAAAACATGGAGGTACTTAGTAGTGACTTCAAGAGTGACAGTGCCATCTAAGGCAGGAAGGAGAGTGCTCTACTGGCCAGACTTAGTTTCCAGAATTTGCACTAGCAGAGGCTCAGTTAGATATCACTGTTTTTGTCACCCCATCCCTTCTTTGTTCTTCCTTAGGCGGGTAGCCTGTAGAAATCGGCTTAGAAGATTTTAGGTGGGCCTGATTTCTCTGAACATAATTTTCATCAAGAGCATGATTTATGTGTGTTGGCCTATTATTTCCAGGTAATAAATACCGAAGTGTGCTCTCTGGACACATTGCTTTTCCTCATCATGCAGCATAGATTTGTCCCTAATACTATAGAGCTAATATATTTAGGGCAGTATTTATGCTGCTCATCCCAAGATACCAAATTAAGCATAAAGGCTGCTATGATGCTTGCATCTACTTTTTTTTTTCTCTCAATAAAAAACATTTCTCTTGATGAGAGTAGGTTTTCAAAAGACAATTTCATACTTTGAGGAAGTTCTTCAGTGGAATTTCTAGTGATTAGATACCTTTGATATGACTGATTCCCTGCTCAGCAGACCATAAGAAATAGACAACCACAATTATGACTATCAAGACTGTAACCCTTCCAATCACCCAAACACCACTGCGTTGTTCAGATAAAACTATAATAATATTCATTAGAAATGGCAATAGAAAGTGAATTCAATTTGCCTGGTAAAATAAGTGGCTAATGCTTCCAGCGTTAACAAAGACATTCATGACAAACAGGCCAGAGAGGAAAGGAAAAGTATTAATAAGAGGGGGTAGGAGGCATGGATCCTCATGTGGCACTCTATCTTAGAGAAGAAGGCATTTACCTATATTTAATAAATTGGTGGGCGGTTAGAGAGGTAACATGGAACAAGTTATATATTTTTATTTCGTGTTCATTTTTGCAGTGCTTTGAGACTTCTGGACTTCAGCCTTTCATAGCAGTAACTCAGCCAATATTATAACATGTATCACCTTTGAAAAGCAATTGCAAGATGCTTGTTTGTATTCTCTTTGTGCAATGAGTGGGTTGGAATCATTCTCTTCAAACACCATTTACAACTCAATGTAATGAGCACACGTAGTCAGCAAGGCTTTTAAAAGTTAATGAGAAATAGACAACTTTGGGGGGTTATTTCTCAGCGTGCTCAGAGTCCACCACTAAGGCTGTGGTTTAAAAAATAAGCACTTCTGGCCTTGCCATAGATTTTATTTTGAGGACAATGGAATGGGAACAAAGACATCCATCTTGCCTCAAATCTAATTAAGAAGGAGAAAGAAAAGGAGGAAGGAAAAGAAGGAAAGGAGGAAGATAAGGAAAGCATGGCGTTGGTTTTTGTTTGAGCATCTGCAGGACAGGAAAAATGACCTTATCCCAGGTATACAAATACTGTGTAACCAGCCCAGGCAATACCAAGAAAGTTGGAGGAAAGGTCAAAAGAGAAGAAAGCAAAGGGAAGCAAATAAAATATCCTTTTATTCCCTGAATTATTCTCTCTCTCTCTCTCTCTCTCTCTCTCTCTCTCTCTCTCTCTCTCTCAAAAGGTGTGAAGGAGGGGAGGCATTTTTTAATGATTAATTGGGACACCAAAATTATGCTTACTGCACCAGAACATGTTCAAGGAGAAGTGGAGGCCCTAACCCTGTTAATACACTAAAGGTAGAGAAGTAGCAGTAATATCAAAAAGAACAATGAGTTAGAAACCTGGAACCCCCCTTGCTCCAGTGTCCATGGCTCCATGCCCTTGACAACTTAATGAACTTCCAGGAGAAGCTGTCTCATCATCTCTTGAAGGAAACTTTGGGCTAGAGGTCACTTCTACCTCCAAAAATTTAAATTTTAAATTCAGTTTCATTAAAGATGCTGAAACTTGGTGTTTATTAAAAATAATGGGAAAGAACAGAGAGAAATTTGTAAATGTTAAGTACTTTTAATCTAATTATGCTTAGAAAACTCTGTAAGTTTAATAATAATCTCACTGCCTTAATTTTTTTGTTTTCTTAGTCCTTAAATGTATTAATTCTAGTAGAGTAATGAGGTCATTCTCTCTTACCTCAATTTCTATCCATTAATTCAGAGAGTAACATATTTTTAAAGGGACAGGAAGTTAGAGAAATAGGCTAACTGCATGCTGAAAAATCTCTGATTGTATCAAGGCAACTAACAATATTTTATGTATGTATCATAATCATCAAATCCATCACTTTGCTATTCCAACACATTGTAAAACATTGTTTTTTATATATATTGATTATTATTCCAGAATAATAATCTATATATGTTCACTGATAGGATATAGTCATAAAATCCCATGATTTACATACTTGAATAGTTTTATCATTCGATCCATCATGCATCAGAAAATACAGAGTTTAATTCTGGAGCCCAGGCATATACAAAACAAGATCTAATGGGTAAAGTAGAACTTGGATATAAGAAATAACCATCTAAAAAAGTTAACTTTTTGGTTTGGAACAACCAAACCAAACCAAAGAATGTACATTTAGGTGGTGTTTCCCTGAATATTTAAAAGTAATCTCTTGGTAAACACACAATTGATATACAGATGATGTATTATAGAATTGTACACTTGAAACCTATATAGCCTGGTTGTGGTTGAGTGTCAACCTATGAACCAGGGAGTCAGAGGTTTGGTTCCCGGTCAGGGCATATGCCCAGGTTGTTGGCTCAGTCCCTGATTATGCAGGAGGCAGCCAATCAGTGGTTCTCTCTCATCATTGATGTTTCTATCTCTCTACCTCTCCCTTCCTCTTTGAAATCAATAACAATATATTTCAAAAAAAGAAAACTATATAATTGTATTAACTAGTATCACCCCAATAAATTTAATAAAATATAAATTTTTAAAAAGTAATGTCTTCATGACTCTGTGACCATGGATATCCTGAGTTGCTTCAGAATTTAGTGGTTTTGTTGCAGTTTTCTATTACACTATGTGCCTAGGAATCTTCTTTACGCTTCATTTCCTCTTTGCATCCAAACCACAAGCCTCACAAAATGCCAGTAAGACCTTCAAGTGAAAGTTAAACATTTCATGGTAGAAATTGTCAAAGCTATTTATTTTACACATAGCAGTAAAGTTGAGGAAGGCTGTCTCATAGATAACTGAATTTTAGAATTTTTAGAGCCAGAATGATTCAGCCCAATACTCTTTTTTTCTGACACTTAATGATTTTATTATTTTGTATTTTTTATACATTTTTAATTAAATATATTGGGGTGGCATTGGTTAATAAGATTATATAGGTGTCAAGCATACATTTCTATGATACATGATCTGTATATTGCATTGCATGCCCGCCACCCAAAGTCGAATAATCTTCCTTCACCAATAGTCTTAATTATAGAGATGAGGAAATACCCCCAACTGATTTTTTTCAAGGCCGCAAAACTAATTAGTGCCAGAGTTAAAGGATCAGAGAAACATGCTAGTCTAAGAGAAAGGTATAGGCAAAGTCCAGACTAAGTAAGGCACAAGCCTAGTCAGGGCATGGGGAGTAAGCCAGCACTACCAGACCTTAGATCTGATGATAAGAAAATGTGGGAGGTGAAAAAGAGGTAAGTTACAAACAAACTGTAGTGGGTTTTGGATGTGCAAACAGGGAACTTGCACTTTAGTATAACATGAGGGAGTCATTGAAAGATTTCTGTGAAAAAAGTCATAATATTGGAATTATGTTGGTCACAATGTATTAAATGGGTTTGAGAGGGAGGAATGTTGGATTTAGTAGTACAAATTATGAGGAGGTATAATACTGAACTATAGAAGTTGAAATAGAAAGGAAATGATGGATGCAACACATACAATGGAAGCAGAATAAAATCCTCCTCAAAACCCCATGAAAAGCAGACCTTGAAAATTTCTCATTCCAGTAGATTTGGCAAAAGGGGGCAGGCAGCTGCTTTTTTCTAGGCTTTTAGCCAAAAAATTGACTATGGATACAATGAATAGTACCAATCAGCCTTCCCTGAAATAAAGGTGTAATATTTCAAGTTGCCCTTAGGTCTGGGGAATGTACTTCTTCCCTTTATTCTTTCTATGATCACTTTATTCCAAGCTTTTTTCATCTCTTAGATTCACACCTTTCCTCCCAGTCTAGGTTCCTGAACCCAAATAAATGACTGGAGTATGCACACCCAGCAAATAGTTTTGTGGTGGGACACCTGCTGAGTTTTTCTATTTATTCCTACTAAAGCCTTAGAGATCAGATAGAGCAGTGTATTCTCCTAAAACATTTACCATATTACTCTTGAAACTGCCGCCTTATTTGCTCATGAATCTGGATTTCCCCCTTAAATGAGAATTAACCCAGTGAAAAATAAAATAGTACCTGATATTTATGGGACATGTTTTCCCAAGAAGCTCACAGATCTTTTCCAGCTATATTCTGCTGGAAAGAGGAAAATAATGAAAATATCTTTACTTGGAATTTAAGAAAACAGATAGTCAGGAAGGAAAAATTTGCTGTCAGGATTCATGGCGAATCTGCCACAGTATCAGAAAAAAAGAACCCAGCTTCTCACCTCTTTGGTCCACGGCCTATAGCTTCACTAAAAATAGATGAGGAAGATCATTACTGGGAGGCCTTAGGGGATGAAGGAGACTCATTGCTCTGACTGGAACGTGATGTCTTTGCAAGAGAAGGATCATGATCATAAATATAAAGCAGTTATGAAAAATGAGCCTCTCTTTTGGCAATTCTTTACAGATAGCTGCTACTTTTTCCCAAATAACAAGTTAGAAGAATCAAGTTTTCTCCTACCTTTATAGAAATTTACAAACCACGGTGTGTCCAACTTTGAGAGGCAGCAGTACTTTCACTGCAGTTGTAGGTCTTTCTAAGATGGTATACACCTAGCGATACCTGCACATGTTGATTCATTAAGATTTGTACAGTCTCCCTTGTAATGGGGGAAAATGTTTATAGTGAATTTAGAAGATAACTTAAGCTGGATAATTAAACATTCAAAATTTTGTTCTTTCCCTGAATTGTCTGTTAAATTCTAATAAAGCAAAATGCGTATTTACATAATCTGATGGTTATAATTTTATTGAGCCCATATTTTTATTGTCTATGTGATATTTAATGCCCAGATGTGCAGACAGATGCCAAAATGTAGACTGTATACCCATGAATTTTATGGGTGCCAAAACTTGCTGCAGTATATTGCTTTCCATTATATTGGGGCTCTTAAGCTTGAGACTTATATAAGACAACAAAGGACTTAATCGAGAATCAATGGACTGACCATAACCAATTGGAGTGCTATTTATATGTTATATTACATAGTTAACTTGAAAAAGTTATATTTATAAACTATAAATTTAAAATAGTAGAGATCTGTTTTTGATTTATTCTTTATTTCCCTGGTGTCTCTGTCCATTGGTTATGCTTATGATTTATTCTTTATTAAGAACTGATGAAGCTGTTGTTGAATGGCCTAAGAGAACTGCCTCTATTCTGGCCAAGATTTCTCTCCTTTCCTATTCATCCTCTGTGAATTCTGTTCTCTTCTAATCTCACATTGGTTGGTGAGAAATGAGACTTCCTATGGTGAAATTATTGATTATTATTTGTTGCTATTATTCATTGTCAATCTACAAGGACTCGAAGTCCACACTTGACCTACAATTACATAGTTTCAACTATCTTTTATTGGCCTCTTATGATGCTTTCTTCCTTTATTATATTGTGGTAATGTGTCCATGTTATGTGAGATTGTCAACGATTTATATTGGTCTTGTAGAATTACTCTCCATTAGATTAACTTGAACAGACTTTGATTATGTCTTGTTTACCTTGAAAGAGTGAGGTGAGTTATTTCTGTAGCTTTTGTCAAGATGAGTGAATTACCGAGTTCTCCCACCCAATAAAGGCTACTTCCCACATCTTCCTAGCAACAGTCAGACAGAACCCCTGGCTACAGAAGCCTAGAATTTGTTAACCTAAATATGTATATATATACTCTTACCTTGGTTTTTACTCAATCTCTAACACCTCTTTATTTTATTAGGAAGATGTCTTTCCTTATTATATAATAACTATTATTTATACAATTAAACTATATTGAGAAAAATAATCAGGTGAAGATGTGTGCAGTTTTTTAAAAGAAGACACCCAAAATAATGAAATGAAACAGAGAAGTGAGTTTGAGCCTTCACTCAATTTTTGGCCCTCAAGACTAAGGCTTACATAAAAAATAATTATTTCTCTATTTTACTATCACACATTTATGGCTGACCAAATAGTGTTGTTGATTTTTTCCATGATGCTCTTCATAGCAGCTGCTAAAACCTACCTTTAACTTCTCTTGAATGGTTTAAATGAGGCTTTTCTGGAAATACGGTGCTGCATTAGATGATCTCTAAAAATGTTACTACAGATGATCATTTTAAAACTTGCAACACAGAGTGAGCTTATAGGATACAATGCAATAATACCAATCCCAGATCAAGTAAATCTATAACTAGCATTAATTGTTGCTGCATAACAATTTGCCTCAAAAAATATCACCTATTATTCGCTTTCTATAGGGTCAAGAAAATGTGTTTTGCTGGATGATTCTGTCTGTGGGTCTCATGCTGGGGATGCCTGCTTCTGAGATGGTTCACTGAAGTGGCTGGGAGGGTGCTGCTGGCTGTTCACAGGAGGCCTCAGATCTTACCACAGAGACCTCTTCATAGAGCTGTGAGTGTTCTCATGACTTAGTAGCTGGATTCCCCCTGAGCAAGTGATCCAAGGGAGCATATCGGAGGTGCCGATGTTTTTTCATAACTCAGTCTTGTATGTACATCATTTTCACCAGATTCTATCACCTTGCACAAACAGTGAGGAGGAGACCAGACAAGGGTATGTATCTTGAATGTAGAGATAAATAGATCTATCTATATAACTATATGCGCGTATGTGTGTGTATCCCATATGTATTAGGTACTTTTAACATATTCAAAATTAAATTATTAAAAGTATAATTAAAATAACATTTGCCCTGTATTATTGCAAGGGACTCACTTCTTATAGCTTAATACCTTTTTATTTAAATTAAGGCATTCTAATTCTTCTAACTTTCTGCACCATGATCAAAGAAATTAGAAGGTTAATGTCACTAAAATTATTTTAATTGTCAAGATTTGAGTCTGAAGATTAATTCAAGTGACCACATAGTTTCAACCTGGAGTATAATTTGTCAGTATAATTAATTCTTTCAATCTAGAACTTCACTACATTAAGCAAATGCTAGTGAACTACACACTTTAATTCATGTTCAAAAGATGCCTAATTGACATAAAAAGTGGCTTAGGAAGCAGGAGATTTGGGCTCAGTAAAATATTTGCTCTGTGCTCTATACTAGTCCTTCTCAAACAGATCACTTTGGAATATTGTTAAAATGCAGATTCTGGGTCAATAGATCTGGAGTGTGGCCTGAGACTCTGCATTTCTAACAAGATCCAAGGTGTTGGTGTTACTGTTCCTCTTACCACATGTTTAGTGGTAATGTTGTAAACAGTAGGCATTCCTTTGAAACAACTTATATTTTAACAATATTTGCTTGTTATACAGAATTCAGAAGACCAGGGTTTCCTAATTTAGCCTTATATCTAAACCATTCCAGAGTTTAAAAAAATATTTTCTGTACATGTCCCACCCTCTGCCCTTAAAAATTTCTTCTGAAATAGATTTTTTTAGGATGCAATTTCTTATTTCTAACCTCATCTATTTTTAAGAGGAAAAAGAGCAATTTCATAGTGTTAGGAGCATGTATTAGATATTTAGTGAATGTTTTTGAGTTATAACATAATGTTTGCATATACTTACACATATTTTGATTTAACCCTCACTTTTTCCTCTTCAGGCTGAAATATCTTAGAACCTAATTATTGCATTTTCCCCATTACTCTACATTCACCCTTTGACTCTTGTGTCATTCCTGCCTCTATTCAATGCTATGTCATGGGTCAGACTGTATATTTTCTAAATGTCTGAAGCAGTTCTTGCTTTATAACATAACAGACTCTAATCGTTTTTATCCATAGCCTGGTGCTTATGGACATAATTCTGGTTAGAGCCATTACTGGTAGACTATATTTTATTTTAGGAAAATTTCTTACTTTAAACATAATTATAAGTCACTTTCTGAGTATGTCACTCTGGTAAGTCAGGATTCTTAATTATAGGTAACAAAATCTGACTGCCTACCTAAGGAAAAAAATAGAGTATTGGGAAGATTAGAGCAATTCAGAGTCTGAGAGAGAGGAACACTTTGGCCTACATAAAACTGACTGACTTTTAACTATTCCTATGTCACCTATTGAGAAATCAAAGCTCTCAACTGGCAGAATTTAAGTCACATATCTGCCTTTCTGACTTCTCATGGCAATGAAAGAGACTGTGGGGATGGGCGCTGCCTCTGTCAAGTCTACCTCCAGTGGAGAAATACTCTCATACAGGGAAATCAAGATGCTAATAGAAAGAGTGACAATAATAGTCAAAGCTGAATTAAAAGTTTAAAAAAGTAAAATGTTCACTATCTTCAGGTCAGGCATAGCCTTAAAATGGCATCCTTTTTGTGCCCTTGCTTGAAGATTATCTTGGGTTCCCTCATTCACACTGGGATAACAACTGACTTCTAACACTAGCCTCAGATACCTAATTTCTCTCCACTTATTGCCTTTCTGGCAAAAAATTGTCTCCTAGAGGCAGAACAGGAAAATGAGCAGCTCAGATTTGAAAAGGAAGATGCTACAGAGCAGTTACTCCCCATAAGAATCTTCTACACCCAAAAGAGGTCACAATCTTCAAACTATTATTTTCACATACTCATATAAGTCATAAATTACTGTTCTGGGAGAAAAAGAGCTGACTCTGACTCAATGCTTAATTTAAAATAGGTATTCATAGGCAAGTGTCACTAATACCTAAGGGAAGTATGGAGAAGTATATGCTGATTTTAAGAAAAATCCAAATATCTATCAAAGTAGGTTAAACTAACTTGAATATGGGCTTTTTGTCTGATATGTTGCAATGAGCTTGCCAAACTCAAGGTTAAAGGGATAGCCCTCCACAAGGTTTCCCTCACTTCAGAAACCAGCCACAAGTTTGGAAGGTAGGTGTCTGTCAGCTACCCTTAATTCTGACCAGCTAGATATAAATTTGGGAGTTCTCATCACCTTCTCAGGTTTGATAATTGGCTAAAATGGATCACAGAATTCAGGAAAATGCTATATTTGTAGCTTCATTTTACTATAGCAAAGGATATAAATCAGAACCAGCCAAAAAGAGAGACACCTAGGGTGAGGTCTTAAGTACCTGTCCTCAGAAAGCATCAGTCTCCCAGCACATCGATGGACACAGCACTCAGAGTATAGCCAACCGGGGGAGTTCACCTGAGTTTCCTCGTTTGGTTTTCACTGGGTTCATTATGTAGGCACCATTAATTGAATCATTGGCCAGTGGCTCAACTCAATCTGCTGCCCTCTTTCCCCCCCACAGGTTGATATCAGATGGTACAATGCCCCAACCATCTGATCTGGTTTATCTTTCTGACATGGCCTCCCCCTCATTCTGAGTCATCCATCAGCAATAATAACCATGTTAGTACCAACAGGGGAGGGGCCCTCCATGAGTCAACTTATTAGCATAAAATATCAGGTGTTGTCCTAGGAGGACACCAGGAATAATGAAGACAATCCAATCACTCGGGACATTCTTCCTGGGATCCAGGGACAAAGGCCAGTTAAATTCTTTATGACAGGCATGTCTCTGACTGCTTTAACATAGACAGTATTTCCATGATTTAAACCATAGTTCAAATGCTCTGGAAAAACTTCAGCAGAATTGTTGAATGGGTCTCTGGAATTTCTGCATGGAGGCTTATATTAGCTATTAACTATTAAGACATCTTTCAATGATGGAGGAAAACTGCTAAGATTACTCTGTACAGATAATTGAACAAAAATAATGTCTATTTTGTTTTCTGTAAAATAAATAAGTGGAAAATGCTACTCTGCTTTTTAAGAATTTAGACAGGCAAGGAATAAACATGCACTATGAAAACTGAATGAGGAACCAGCTAGAACAATCTAGAAACCAGCAATAGCATCTTATATAATGAAGACCGTACACAGATTTTCAGCTGCATAATAAAAAGCATCTCTTACTGAAAATCCTGTCACAGTATAGAGAGATAAATTTGAGTAAACTGGGATAATGGCAAATATTTTAACCTTTTAATCTGATTTTTTTAAAGCCTGGAAGCAGCTCTATTAGTAGTTGTTTTTGTTATCTCCAAAAATAAATGGCAGCTTAAACCTAAATGCTAAATTTTCAAATCTTAGTGTTAATATGGACTCAGAAAAGGTGAGCTCATTTTGTTCTGAAGTCACACTGTCACCTAGTGGTTTCTCACATAGAAAATGTGAGCAAAACTGATTCCTTCATTTGAATATTTTATTCTTTCACGTATACAAAATAGCTAAAGAATGGACTATTCTGTCTTTTAATATCTGAAAGATGTTTTATACTTTTAAGTAATTTCTCTGGGCTTTGGATACCATTATAACTAATTCATGAATTATTTTTATTGGATCCCATGGTTTCCTCTCACAGACACAGGCAGAGTACAAAAAATAGTTAATAATGGACATCACGTTACAGTGGAATATTTGGTGAATTTACCTGGTTCTCCTAAATTTTACCAGAGTGGTTGTATAAAACAACTCCAATTATTGTGCCAAAGTTTTCTACAGTTTTTGGCTTAAGAAAATACTGTTATTCTGTAACTAACAACCTCTTAGTTCTTCACTTTTTTTTCTGCTTTCAGTTGGCTGCTCTTTGTTCCTTCCTCCAAAAGGAACAAGGGCACCTAAGTGCTGTGCATAAAGTGGATTCTTTATATCATTTGCTTTTCTAATTGTTGGGCAAGAGTCATAGGATGTTTAAAATGTAGGTTAAAAACGTGTCCTCTGTATCCTGTGTTTTACTGGCACCAAAGTTGTGAGGTCAGTGGAGATTGATGTGGCTCTGTCTCCCAGGCCAGTCACAACCCTTGCTTCATGCCCTAAAAGTTCCTTCTGCCACACAGCTGGACTTTCTTACTGCAGCCTCCCTTCCCCCAAACTCCCAAGTACTAGTATGGAAGAGGACCCACCCTATATTTCATCTTCTAAAGGAGGTGGTTAACTAGCTAATCTAAAGAACTCACCTAAGTGGGTAACAGCTAGAGAAATAGTGGCAGAGAGGATGCAGAATTTCCCTGGGACTTGGGGGAGCACAACATATGATCATCGATGGTGACTTGGAAGAACATAAGGTTTCATTAAAACACAAGCACAGTTGATTCATGGTATTTAGTCTTTGTTGTTTATAAAAATTACCATCATTTCATTGTTATCATACCATAGTTTCTAATTCCTCTTCTGTAAAATTCCACAGAAGCCCTTCAGCCGTGGGCAAACTACGGCCCGCGGGCCGGATCCGGCCCGTTTGAAATGAATAAAACTAAAAAAAAAAAAAAGACCGTACCCTTTTATGTAATAATGTTTACTTTGAATTTATATTAGTTCACACAAACACTCCATCCATGCTTTTGTTCCGGCCCTCCGGTCCAGTTTAAGAACCCATTGTGGCCCTCGAGTCAAAAAATTTGCCCACCCCTGCCTAGCTGGTTTGGCTCAGTGGATAGTGTCAGCCTGCTACTGAAGGGTCCAGGGTTAGATTCTGGTCAAGGGTACATGCCCCGGTTGCAGGCTCCATCCCCAGTGGGGTGTGTGTGCAGGAAGCAGCCGATCAATGATTCTCTCTCATCCCTGATGTTTCTATCTCTCTCTCCCTCTTCCCTCTTCTCTGAAATCAATGAAAATATATATTTTTAAAATAAAATAAATAAAATTCCACAGAAAATGTTGGCTTGGGTTTACAGAAAAGAAAAAATATATAATAAGTTGTAATGTAGAATTCAAAAGAAATGATGAAAATTATTTCAAGATCAGGATACATAATTAAAATAAAAGTGGTCCTTAGCTAAATGTCACCGCCCTAAACTCAGAGAATAATAATTAAAATGATTATTTTTCTACAAACAAATTAAGAAACTTGTCTTGCTGAGAATAGTTTTTACCAAACCCACAAGAAAAACCCATTAACTTTGTTTCATTTGGAAGAAGAAATATTAGATTCCATTTTTAATATCAATTAGATGGCTTTTTTTCTTTTCCTTTTGTGTTTAAAATAAGAATCCAGAAAATATCTATGAAGGTCTTTGGTGTGCAGTTCTTGGCATTTTAAAGTAGTCTGTAGAACTTCTGGGCTTACTGGGAGAATCAGAGCATACCTTATTATAGTGAATTCTAAATCAACTTTAAAAATAGATCAAAATACACCTATAACTTGCTGTAATGTTCATGGAAATCAATTTATCTACGGGTGATTGCCCAAGGATTTGGTGCATCTGTACACATCTGTCTGATCATTGGAAGAAACTATTTTCATGTAACTAAACAACTGAGAAAAATGTCAATAGCTGACAGAGAACACACAGCAGGGAGCATAAACTCTATTTTTCCAGCAATGTTTATGTTCTGATACTTAATGGAATCCTAGAAAAAATTCACAGTTGTAAGGAATGTGATAAATACAACATGGGGTTGATTAGGAATCCTTGATTTTAGAGTTTCATGATGGCTGTCTCAAACACTCAAAACATATTGGAAGTCCAGCTGACTCTAACTTGATCTAGATGTGAAGGGAGAGGTGAAAGTTATAGGATTCAGAAACTTTCTCTGGGGAAAAATGTTGTGCACTATGGATACAAGTTAAGCAAATACATATCAAGTAAGCATTGAAAGATAGTAGCATTATTTATGGTAAAATTATATTTTTGAACTGACAGTTAAGGGAATCACTTTTGCCCAGAATATGTTTAATAGCACATTCATGCACAATACCCACAGACAAACCTACAAAAGTAACAGAAATGATCACTTGTCTCCTAGGACAAAGTTCTCCTATGATCCCAGCTGAAAAAGTACAAAAATACCAATCTCATATGGAAGTATACCAAACATTCAGGTGTTCTATGTTTTGAAAGAGAATGTAAATATCTTCTCTGAGTTATTAAAAAAATTTTTAAAGCCACTCATCCCACATATCATCCCAGAAAACAATGTTGACTTTTAAAAATTTTAATTAGATAAAATATCCAGTGAGTTATGGTGGGCTAAGAGCAGGTTTTGCATTTCAAAAAAATTCAGAAATGTGAAACATGATTACTTTGTAGGGATCAAATCAGGTAAATGGTAAATTACTACCCTTTCTCCCTAATGAGATACAAATAAAAAATATTCAGAGTCTGCTTACACTAGGTCATTGCAAGTTAGATGAGCATGGCGTTGACAGTCATACCACTATTTAATACTGTAAACTGTGGGCAGCAGTGAAGATGTGAGACATGAAGCGTGCTCATCAGTTACAGAGACGTCTCCCCGTGAGAACCATGAAAGCAGAGCCCTGTAACAATGAGTATTTGTTGTTGACTGAGTGCTGGGAGACAGTGTGGCAAAGATAGGATTGCAATGTATTTTTACAGCACGTACCTACCTACTTGCAGAACAGTAATATTTTATCGCTTATTTGATCTTATTTCATTAAGTGTGTGTGTGTGTGTGTGTGTGTGTGTGTGTACACACAGTCCAGTCCTTTATGTGCCAGGTACTATTCTGAATGTTTTCCATGAATGCATTTACTGGTAAGATAAGTATGTGTACTTAAATAATACACCACAAATAACTGCTACCAAAATTTCATGAACCAGGAGAACTCTGGTGCTCTGCCCTGAATATTACAAACTGCAGGCTGGGTTGTCAGGATCCTGATTATGACTATTATTAAAGCCTTAATGTAAATCAGTACAACATGCTCTCTGTCAAGTATTCAATCTCTCTATCAGTTGGGGTCCAATCAGAAACCACTTGCTATTTTAACAGGAAAAAATTTAATATAAATAAGTTTGAACTAAGTGTTTAAAATGAAAAGACAGACAAGACTAACATATGAAAGTAGAAACTATATAGGAACCAGCTACCCCTGTACAGCTGAGGGAAGAAGAAATAGGAATTTTTAAAATCTAAAGCTCAAGTCTCTGAGTGTTGCCAGCTAGTGCTGATGACTCTGGGGGGAGACCTGAAGCTGGCTTTTTAAAGTGTGTGTGGTGGGGGTGGGGGGCAGAAGCTCGAAATTGCTGCCGCCAGGGTGAGGAAGTGTGGCTGAGGTGACACACAGGAAATGGGAGGAAAAGAGCAAGACAGCAAAGACCCAGCCAGGTATTCTCCCTCCCTACCCCTCCAGCCTCCCAGGTTCCCTCTAGAGTCCCTTGCACAGCTGTCGGTGTGGCAAATGCTGAGTCCCAGGCCTAAAATCCAACTCTGAGAACAGTGGATTTGAAACAGGAAAAGTACCTTCATAACAGCACGGTGTCTTTCCACATAGGAGAGCATTCCTTCTCTCTAACCTGGGTCTCTTCTATTAAAATTTAACCCCATGTGTTCAGATTCAGAGCCTCTTTAATATTGTCACTTATTAATCCCTGGAAACATGAATTAAGGTGTGCTTAACATCTTAATTGGTGTGTTTTGTATCGCTTGCACCACATATATTGTGTTCGCAACATATACTAGTTAAAAGAATGAATGTGTAAAAGTATATTCCTGGCATAGCTCTGACTCCTTGTCTTTAAACAATGATTTTTTTATCCCTTTCCAATCAGTGAGCTACAGTATAAATATTTATACCATAAAAACTATAGCAAAATATGAATTTTAAATGTCCCAAACTCTTTTACTTCGTTAAGACAGTTAAAATAGATTTTGCTTATTTGTCTCTTAGCCCCCAGAGGGACACAGGGAAAGAAATTAAAACTCTCCTTGATTTCCCCCACCATGGAATCTACCTTCCTGAAACCCCAGTAGCTTCAAGCTGCTTTTTGGAGTCTCTATTTTGCACAAAAAATATAGGTGTGCTAACAGCCTGTGTACAGAAGGAGATGAGAATTTATCTTCTTTTTTCTTGTTTCTGGCTTCATGTTCCTCAATTCATCCCCAGTCTCCCTTGGGTGCTGTTGTTCTGTCCAGGTGCAAGGCATTCAACCAGGGGCAGTAAATGAGTTATAGTAGAAATAGTCCTATTAAAGTATTTTGAAAAGATAAGATCTAATATCGATAAAATTTTATCCACTTTACCTACTTACATGCTTTGTTTTCTACTTAGAGTAACATTCGTTGTGTCATCACTGAATACAGGGCTTGGCAAAAGTAGGTTTACAATTATTCATATGTAAAAAGACATGCGGGTTATGATTATTACAATAGCTTTTATTAACTCAAAGAATGTCACAATGCAACGGTAAACCTATTTTTGCCTGTATTTATTCTTTACCAAAAGCAGATGATACAAACTTGATATAAAACACGAAGAGAGAACTGACTCACTGAAACAGTGGCCTTTAAAAAACCCTTTTTCTCAAACATTTGAAAGAATGATATAAAAATCCATTGTTTTCATGGCAATTATCCAAGTTATCCAAGTCTTTCTCAGATATATTTGAGGATATTATTTTATAAACACTTTAGAAGTGGGGATCTTTTTGTAGGAAATCTCTTTAAATGGTAGAAAAAACAATCCATCTCTGAAGAACAATATGTATAAACACAGCTTAATGCATTATGTAGTCAATCTAGTATTTAAACATAGTCATCCATTTCATTTTACAAACCGTATGTTTTACTGCTTTTCCTGACAGTAATTGTGTTATTAGGAGATTATGGAGGAGTGTATTTGTCATTTGTTTATGACCTTTGGGGGGGTTCACCAGAAGTATGCTGGTGCAATAAAGACCAATTTCTGCTCATGAGGCTGTTTACAGTGTAAGAAGAAATGGAAGTTCAAAGTCATGGTAGTCTAATCTCATGGGCAGTCCCTTGATTTTCAATATCAAGGGCATTCACTTTATTCAAGGTACCATGCCGTTAGGATTTAAAAAGCAAAATGAAAATTTAGCTGTAAAATTTAAAACTGATTCTAAATCATCGTTGTCCTGGGCACTCTAGGATGTTGAGCAGCTCTCCTGGCCTTCACCCACTGGATCCCAGTTGCACCTCTCAAGTTAGCACATCAAAAATGTATCCTAAGGAAAAAAACTCTCTCCCAGTTGAGAACCACTGCCTTAGATCTTGACTATTTTCTTTCCATATTTTCTATCTGTCCTGTCCCCCATTGCGGCCCATTATAGTATATAGGGATCAAATAATCTTCTTTCTAAATTATTCATTAGGTTGCTTACTCTAGCAGATTGACCCGGGGTTAATCACAAGGCAAGACATAGTTTAGAGACAGAGATAACTCTTGGTGGAAATGATGGTTGCCTGGTTATTTAAATTATGCCAGGCTTTCATATGCTCTGTATTAAACATCTGGTACTTAAAGCTGTTTGTTCTGAGAATGGTGACAGAGCAAACTAAATCATTTAGTAAGAGTTAATGTTGTTAATTTTCATTATAATCTTATATTTTAATAAAATTAACACTTTATTAATGACGGTATTTGTGTCTTTCATCCCATTTACTATATAACTATTTGCTATTTAATAATACAGTACAGTAATTTAATAATATAATATATAATTTATATTTGGTTATATAATTGTTTAATAATAATTATAAATTAAATACTCAAAAAAGCTAACAGTTAACATCACTTTTATTCATTATAAGTCAATGTTGTTAAATATCAGATAGTATATATGGATCCCTCCTTTATTTATTTGGTATATACAATTATATCTTTAGTCACGTGGATATAAATTCTTAAGAACTCATTATAAATGTTATGCCATTTAAAAATATCAAAACATAGGGGTGTCAGTTTTGAGTGAAAAAAATTACTGATTGCAGAAATGACAGTGAGGCCAGCAAAACCCTGATGTACTTTCAGAACTGTACTTGGGACAATGGTCCTGCTTTGAGCTAATGTCTTAGGAGAGAATAGTAGAAGTATCACCAGACATATAAACTCAGTCATTTATTAACAACTTCTCTAATATTTTAGATCATTCAAGTTATGACTAAGAAATGAAACAATAATCAGGTCAAAAAGATAAGTTCTTATCATGCCTAGCAAAAGAAAATTTAATTTAGGAGAAGTGAAGGAATATTAATACTACAAAATAATTAGTACCCTTATATTAGGAAGATACACAATCTTTAATAACTAGAAACTCATCAATCCTCATATAAATAAGTAACATTTAATAAATGCAACCATGATTGAAAATGGAACCATCAGGTCTTTGATTTTGTTAATATATAAAATAAAATTTAACTCTAAATGCAATTTTTTTTGTTGTAGTTAAGAAGGACTTGGGGCTTCCAGTAGAAAATAAATGAAAACAAATGTTATGAAAGTGCTAACCCAAATAAGTTTGTATAACTTATTTCCTGTTTTTGTCAACAAAATCTTTTTAAAGCTGTAACTTCAGTAAGTAACTTGACTTATTAATCAGGAAAAAGTGGCAGGCAGGATGTAGCTAGAATTGATCAAAGCATGAGACAAGCTAACACACAATACATTGTTAGAATATTTTAAAAATATATTAGCAACTGTTTGAACCCTTTTAACTAAGATATTGACTAATTAAATGATAATGATTTGGAGACAGTTATCAGATGTTGTGTAACAGTACCTAGCCCTGTCCTATTTAACATTTACATCAACAACTTACATACAACCTTGAGGGCATGTTTTGCAAATATGCCAATGATGTGAAGCCAGAATGGACAGCAGATACAATCATGTCAAAATCTGAATCCAAAAGGATATTAAAGTAAGTAAAATAAGAAAAATTCAAGCAATGTGGAATTTGGCAGAAATTATAGGTCCTGCACAAAAGACACAACTTGGATGCAAGTAAGAAAGAATTGGTATAGAGACAGAAGGCCTGGGGAGTCAGGTGGGGGCTAGAAGAGGTCAATGGGGGGGGGAGGAGACATATGTAATACTTTCAACAAGAAAGATTTTTTAAAAAAGAATCATAGATTAGTTGACTGCAAACTCAATGACTCAACTATGTGAATTGTTAGCTAAGGAACTAATGTGATCTGAAGGCATATTCATGATGACATGTATAATACTCTAATCTCTAGAATGATATTGGTGATAACATTTTATATTGAAATTTGTTCTTACCAGAATAATTGTATAAGCTGGAGAACGGCAAAGGAAACTTCACATAATGTCACTTGAGGAATGGTTGAGAACACCAATCATGTCAGGGGAAATATGACTGCTACCCTCAGAAATTTGAGATATTATATGGAAGAGGGGTTTGATTTATTCTAAAAGGTAACTGCCAAGGTTAGGCTCACTATCTACACGTTATTCACCTAATTTCAGTCTAATTTCCTGCTCAAAATACTATAAACCTAGACTTCACAAGCAAATAAAAATCTAGACAAACACTAACAGGAAATGATACAACTCTTCTAGTTACAGTCACCATAGAAGCATTTCACCTCGTAGAGAAATCCTTTAGGAGTGACCTAGGGTAGTTTACTGTACTGTTACACTTTCTTCTACCCTTCACTCTGTGCACAGGAATCTGTTATAAACCAAACTGTGTTAACTCAATGTAAAATTTGCTAGCCTTTCACATGTACCTTAACTCTGTCATAAACCCCAGAGTTATTTAAAATGGACCATTGACGAATCATGTAACAGATTCCAGTGGAGAGAAGGCTGAAGTTTTTTCTTGTCTTTTTATTTTCATGTTAACCTTTAAAATTTGATATAAATTTGCAAGGAATAGAAAGATGCCATTCCTCTTTAATAGATAATAGAAAAACTCCATTCTTTCAAAAAATATATGACCTTGTTTTGTTAAGAAATGGACCTATAAGAAATTTATATTGCCATTTTAATACAGACAGAGGAGCTATAGGTTAACTATTTTAGAATTAATGCCATCATTTTTAGTAGACATCTCTCATTTTTTAACTATTTTATAGATGACATCTCTATTCAGCAATTTTTACTCGGTCACCCATGTGTACTTTGAAGCAACCAAAGTACACAAAGAAGAAAGTGGTTTATCGTTGAAGGAACTGAAATGCTATCATCCCTCCTGTCCACTTCTGATAGTCAAGTTTCCCTGTTTGTTTTTATTTGGGGTAGAGCGTGGTGTGTTGTGTTTTTTTTTCTTGGTCTTCCATATCAGTCATTTATACACTGACGAGATTATAAATCTCAGGGAAAAGATAAATGAACTTTATAAATTCATCTTTGTCTCCCCCATAATGTCATTCAAAAGATAAGTAGTCAGCCCCAGCCAATTGGGCTCAGCGGATAGAGCATCAGCCTGTGGACTGAAGGGTCCCAGGTTAGATTCCAATCAAGGGCACATGCTGGGTTGTGGGCTCGATAACCAGTGGGGAGTGTGCAGGAGGCAGCTAATCATGATTCTCTCTCATCATTGATGTTTCTATCTCTCTCGCCCTCTCCCTTCCTCTCTGAAATCGATAAAAATATATTTTTAAAAATGATAACTAGTTATTATACTGTTTACTTAGTAAAGGAAACTTGAATTAAATAATTGGTGTCGGGGAAAATGGTAAACCATAATTTTAGATGAGAACTTAAATTTTATTCCCCAAAGAACAACTTACTATTCCACAAGCGATAAGAAATAATAAATTCCCCAAATCAAAAAGCAGACACATCTTTTGGTTTTCTGGAAAGAGTAGAATCATGCAACAGATGAGAATCTATGTGCCAGAAGTTAACCATTTATCTAGCGCTCATTTATCTAACTCGCTCCTGGTCCACCTGGACTTCATTTTGTGGCAAGTTTTAGGCTGAAAACCGGGAAAGGAAGGCCAAAATCTTTTGTTAGCCAGGTCTCATCACTGCTGAGCTGTTCTTTCTGCTCTGGCTATTACCAAATGGTTTATACACGAAGCACTCAAAAGAGATTTATTTTTTCATCTGGGGCTTAGAGAAACATACAATAGAGCAGCAAATGACAAATGCCATAATTGCTTAGGGGAATTATCATTTCTAATTTGACAGATCAAATCTGGAAGCTTAAAGTAAACTAAGCAAGCATTCACTCTGCTAAATAACATGAACCAAGTAATCGCTTACTTTGTTTAAAGTTCAGTGGAAAGTCAACTGTTAGAACAAAGTGATTTCAGCTTTGTTACTAAACAATAAATGTGCTTGTCGAAGCTTGACTGGATTTCTGTTATTCTTTCCTATGCAACCCAACCCAGAATCAAGATCAACATTAGGACAAGAGCGATTTTTTTTTTTTTTTGCTTTGAGCTGGCACTGCTGCAGAGATAAATTTTCTATCTATTTCTACCAATTTTTTCTCAAATTACTGTTCTATTCTCTTATGAACAATGCCCTTAGGTCAGCGGTTCTCAACCTGTGGGTCGCGACCCCTTTGGGGGTCGAACGACCCTTTCACAGGGGTAGTCTAAGATCATCGGAAAACACATATATAATTACATATTATTTTGTGGTTAATCACTATGCTTTAATTATGTTCAATTTGTAACAATGAAAATACATCCTGCATATCAGATATTTACATTACGATTCATAACAGTAGCAAAATTACAGTTATGAAGTAGGAACGAAAATAATTTTATGATTGGGGGTCACCACAACATGAGGAACTGTATTAAAGGGTCGCGGCATTAGGAAGGTTGAGAACCACTGCCTTAGGTCAATATATGTGGGTTGGAGACACATCTCCATCACTTTCAAGTTATAGAATATTGAAAACTGCAACTGGCCCTTCAGTGCCGCATGTGTGGTAAAGTGGGAATAATGGTTATTGGTGTCATCTGTCTCACAAATCTATGAAACGTCTGTGTAGAGCACATCATGTGAAGGAAACCAATAAATCAGCAAATCATGAGTATAAATGTTAATAATCATCTATACCAGTGATGGCGAACCTTTTGAGCTCAGCGTGTCAGCATTTTGAAAAACCCTAACTTAACTCTAATGCCGTGTCACATATAGAAATTTTTTGATATTTGCAACCATAGTAAAACAAAGACTTATATTTTTGATATTTATTTTATATATTTACATGCCATTTAACAAAGAAAAATCAACCAAAAAAATGAGTTCGCGTGTCACCTCTGACACGCGTGTCATAGGTTCGCCATCACTGATCTATACTAATAAAAGGGTAATATGCTAATTAGACCGGGAGACCTTCCAGGAGACAGGACGTACTTCTGGACAAAGCCATGGTGATGGGGCCAAGGCAGAGGTGGTTAGGGGCAAGAAGGCCAGCACAAGGGATCAGTTGGGGGTCAGCAGGCTGGGGGGTCAGTTTGGGGTGAGCAGATTGGCAGGGGGCAGTGGGGGCAAGCAGGCTGGCGGGGGAGGGTAGTTGGGGGCAATCAGGCCAGTACGGGGGACAGTTGGGGGAGATCAGGCCGGTGGGGGGGGGGCAGTTAGGGGTTATCAGGCCAGCAGGCAGAGTGGTTAGGGGTGATCAGGCAGGCAGGAAGGTGAGCATTTAGGAGCCAGCAGTCCCAGATTGCAAGAGGGTTGTCCGACTGCTGGTTTAGGCCCGATCCCACACTGGGATCGGGCCTAAACCGGCAGTTGGACATCCCCTGAGGGGTCCCAGATTGGAGAGGGTGCAGGCCAGGCTGAGGGACACCTCCCCGCCCATGCACGAATTTTGTTCTCCAGGCCACTAGTATTCTCTATAAATACAATTGGCAAAAGAGCTATAAAGAGAGAACTAATATTCATTTGCATTTTTACTATACGTCAAAAGCATCTCTGAATATCACTGAGGTATCCACTGCACAGCGCTTTCCTACTTCCATGAATTTCTGAAGGAAATGGCAATCTTAGTTTAAAGTCATATGACATTGAAAAACTCAAGTGATGTTACCACCATATCTGTGGTAGATATGGTGATGCCTCTCTGTGGATGGACTAGTGCATGCCCAGTGGAAAGTGCTAATCAAAGAAAGAAGACACCACAGCAGAAATAGCATGGCCCCTGTCAGATGTTCTAGAGGAGTAGACACATGCAGACAGTCTAAATCAAGTCTGCCTGGGTGCAAGTCCTAGCTTTCCTCCTTATTATTGCTGTGATTTTAGGCAATATACTCATTTTGTGATGCTTCCTCAACTGAGGATTAAAAGATTAAATGGCCATAGTTGGCACTTCAGTATTTTTAAGATTAGTAGAGTTGCATGAAAACATTAATTTCTTACAAAATGTTCTTTTATCATAAAATAAGACAAAAATAAATAACGGGTATCCTTCATGCCTGGAATTATAGTAGTTAAATTTACCCTTAAAAATCTACATAAAATTCTTTGTATGTATGTATAGTTGGCACATCAGTAAGTAGTTATTTTCTTGAAATTTTCCAGACTTTTATTATGCTGATATCCTGTTTGAAATCATATAAATAAATCATTCTTTGGATTTTCACAGCACCTTCCTTTTAAAGCACCCCAAAGTGTTTTTAAACTCATTTATCCTCAAAACTTTGCTCATTGAACATAACTGTATACACCGAGTCCCGAAATTTTAATAGTCTTTCTTCTAAATGTCTTTATTTTAATGCCATTTAGAGATTTCTGTTTCTGGGTGAAGTCGCACAGAAAACAGTACATAGAAATGTGAGCTAACAACTTCTAGTTATTGCCTGCTGCTATCATATGAGGTTGGCAATGGCAATTACAAGGATTGGAGAATCTGTAAACTAAAAAGGAGTGCCTAGGATTTCACTAGAAACCCATGACTATAAGTTAGTTCTCCCAGGTAGCTAAGCTCATTTGTGAACGTAATACTAAAATGGAATATTTATCAAGAAGTAAAAATAATAAAAACGTACTTCACAGAAAAACTATTGAAAATGCATAATTTTTAAATCTGATGTTCAAAGGATAACTTGGCATCTTTGAGTTGCACAGTCACAAGTGTATTTAATTTGTGCCTGTAACCAAGAACTTGGTTCTCACACGAAGGCTTGGACTGGAGGGGCGAGTTTCCTCTGGTTCTCTTAATTGGAGTCATGGCTTTCACAATGTATATCATGTGCTGTCCTTGAGAATGAGATAGATGCTGACATGTGCAGAGCAAGGGCTCTGTGGTTAGTGACTTCTGGTTAGGAGAAATCTAATGGGGATCCCCACACCCCATCCTCTTGCTCTCTGGGAGCACTGCCAGTTTCTTGGTTTGGGTGCTCATTACCTCTCATTTGTTCTTTGTTTTAATAGTCTTCTCAGCCAATTTATCTGCCTCCGGTGATGCCCACTCTCAGGCAACCTTCCAGTTGTCATAATTATTCTAAAATATCTGTTGGCAAAGGATTTTTAATATCTTGCTTTAGAAAAGAGCTCTTACAGATTGATTAAAAAGAGCTCTATAGGATAATAGGCAAGCTATATTAATAGGCAGTTGACAGATGGAGCATTTCAATTGTTCAATGCATAGATAAAACAATACCTAATCCTAGTAGCAGTGAAAAGCAAATTGAAGGAATGATAAGATGGCATTTCTCATTTAACAGATTGATAAAAACTGGAAAAGAATGATATGTGCTGCAAATAGATGTGGAAAAAGTAATCATATATTTCTGGTGTAAAGATGAATTACTACAGCCATTTCTAGACAGAAGTCTGGCAATATCTATTACAATTAAAAATAAACTTACACTTCAATCAATCAATTTTTCTCTTGGGAATTTACTCTAAAAACACCAATCAATATAGTTAGACTTGCAAGGAAGTTTACTGCACAATAGTTAGCAGTATCCAAATCTGAAGACACATTGAATGCCCATCAATAGGAAAATGGTTGAATAAATTAATATATCCATACAATAGGATATTATGCAGCCATTAAAAAGACTAAAATTTGTACCAGCTGGCAGGAGGGAAAAGCTAAATGAAGAAAATAGTATATGATATGAACTTATTTTTCTCAAAAAATGGCAAAAAGTATATATACATGATTAACATGTAACAACATATTAATATTATGTGGGAATTGAGAAGGGGAAAGAAGTAGATAAGTTAAAACAGAAAGAGTAAGAGAGAGAATAAAACATATTTACACAAAAATGTATTATGATTTAGTTTACATATAATGTGTGTTGCATAAAATGTGTGGGTATGTATAAAGAGACGCATGAAAAGATGGTACCAAAATTTTAATGGTGGTATGTCAAGATAATGAACATTTTAAAACTTCCTTATACTTCCTTCTAACTTTTTTATTTCCTTCTTTAAAAAAATATGTTTTTGTTGATTTCAGAGATATTAAGGGAAAGGGAGAGAGAGATAGAACATCAATGAGAGAGAACAATTGATCAGGTGCCTCCTGCAAGCCCCCTACTGGGGATCGAACCCGCAACCCAGGCATGTGCCCTGACTGGGACCTCCTGGTTCATGGGTAGACACTCAACCACTGAGCCATACCCGCTGGGCCTTATAACTTTTTCTTTATATTTTTCTGTGTAGTTTTGAAATTACACAATGAGTGTGCACAAAAAAAGAAATAGTAAACTGTCATTTCTGAAAAAAAGGTACACATCTTGCTACTTTGCTGCTTAAACCCATGACCTACAGGATGAAGCCCATATAATTGTAACATAAGGCTTTTTGTGACATGACCTCCAACTATTTTTTCAATTGAATTTCCAATATTTCCCCTTTTCAGGCATTCTGAATTAAGGGTAATCTTCTGAATACCACACAGCATTTCAAACATTCCATCTTTGAACTCTTTCTTTCTCCAAAATGTGTTTTACACTTGCTTTACCCGCCTGTAAATGCCTTTCCATTTATACTGCAAATCTCAATGTAGGTGTAGACCAGATGTCTTCATCCATATCCCCCAGAATAGATTTCTCATAATGACTCAGCAAATGTTAACCAAGCACCTATGTACCTAGCATTATGTTGTTATTAAGTAATGGTAAGTACTACTGATCTTCATTCTCAGAAAAAAAAAATGTGCAATCATTTTGGATAAGATAGTCTAGAAAGATAACAGTTAAGCTTAGTTGGATAAGTGTGATGATGGAAATAGGACATGACAAGGGCTGAGGGAGAGAAGGGAGGTTCTAAATCAGTGAGGGGAGTCCTGGAAAGCTTCACAGCCTGGGCAAAATTTGAGTGAAGCCTTGAAGAAGTTAGGTAAGTGGAAGTTAGCTCTTCTAACAGTGAGTTAGGCCTGACCACAGTGGCTCAGTGGTTGAACGTTGACCTATGAACCAGGAAGTCACCGTTGGATTCCTGGTCAGGGCACAGGCCTGGGTTATAGGCTCAAACCCCAGTGTAGGGTGTGCAAGAGGCAGCCGATCAATGATTCTCTCTCATCATTGATGTTTCTGTCTCTCTCTCCCTCTCCCTTCCTCTCTGAAATCAATAAAAATATATTAAAAATAATAATAAAAGTGAATTTGCTCCTTCTTAGCAGAGAAAACGACCTGTAAGAAGCCACATACATAAAAAGCCATGTTTAGAGAACTACAGTGGTACTCTACATCTTGGATAATATCCATGAACAGACTGCCTTGAGTTTGTTTTTCCCCATCAGATATGAATATTTTCACAACAAGGGCTGTCTTATTCATCACTGTGCTCTCGCAGCAGCTAGCACAATGCCTAATGCAGAATGTGTGTTCTGTAACTGTGGGTTGCCCTGGATTCAATTGAATCCTGTCCCTGGAGTTCTTATAAAGATCCTCACTCAACCTGGTCATGTATAATGCAGAAAGTTTTCTAACTACTTTTATTCATTTTAATTCAAATCAGGGTCTTGAACCCTTTGTGCAGTTTTGTTGCTTTGAAGCACAGCATATTCCTTTCAGTACTTCATCTATATTCCATTTAGTGTGCAATTTTAATTTTATTATTACCATCTTGTCTATCTTTTATCTTCTATTCAAAGGAGAACAGCAAAAGTGCCTGCATACATCAGTGGCTCCCAGGAATAACTCAGTGTTTCTCTGAAACAAGGGAGACTAGAAGCTTTTATCCCTTCCTCCCACTTAGGGGAGCAGAAGCTCTTCTCAATTGCCCAGGAAAGGATTGCTATCCCGGCTGTTATTTCTCACCTTTTATCTTACTCGAGTTAATTTTACACTTAGCAAAGTAATGCATGTGTATGGCTTTAAAATTATGTAAATGGTACCAAAAGGCTTAAAATGAATACCACGGCTTAAAATGAATGCCCTCTCAACACAGAACCCACCCCTCAGTCTCTAGGGCTAATCACTTCCAACTCTTTCAGTTCTTTTTTATGATATTTACATTCAACTTTCTAAGTAATATGCTCATATCTCTGGTTCTTTTATTCATTTTAGACACCCATCTGTTGGCTTTTATTATGTTATCTATAGTACTTTAAAATATTTCAGCATAAAATGAGACTTGTGTGTTAGTTTAATTATATTCTGTGTGTGGTCACTTACTCTAATCAAACCTTAGCCACAGTCAGCTAGAATTCTAATCAGAAAACCTACCCTCCAGAGGCTGTCACTACAAATGCTTCTGCCTTGTTTTTCCCCTACACCACAAGATTTGATAATTAGACTAGTGAATGTATAAAATGGCTTTCCATAGGTAAATGAGTAGCTTGTAAGTGGGAATTTGAATGAGCTCTCATTGTAAAATGAGCAGATTCAAGATATGTGGACTGGCAGAAATATTTTAGAGATGCCCTCACCCATACCTGGAAATAATCTAGAGAAGCCTGGAGCTTGTAGCCTTAGAGTTAATCCTAGACTTAATTTCTAGAGAGAGGGTCCTGGTTTGATTCCTGGTCAAGGTACATGCCCAGGTTGTGGGCTTGATCACCAGTAGGGGGTGTGCAGGAGGCAGACAATCAATGTTTCTCCTCATTGATATTTCTATTTCTCTCTCCCTCTCCCTTTCTCTCGCTCTAAAAAATCAATAAAAACATATTTTAAAAATACTTATAGAAATACAGATATCTTTATTGGAAAAAATATGAAGGTTCCAGCTACCACAGAGCTTACATTTTAGAGGAAGAAACAGATGGTAGGTATATGGTGGATGGATGGTTGGATGGATGGATTAAATAAATAAATTTAATAGATTTTAAATAAATCTAATGAGTAAAAATTAGTTTTACATATAGTGTTAGGAGATGAAGGGCTCTGAAGAGCAGCTGAAGTAGGACAGGGGAACTAGGCAGGGTAATGGGTTGGCGGGGATGAATATAGCAGTTTTAAATTAAGGTGGCCTGGGTGACCACATAATGAAGGCAATGTTAATATTTATGGTATTTACAATTGCTGTTTAAAGAAATTTGATAATTTCATAATCTCTGTTATTTGTCTATTGATATTGATTTTGTTTCTCACTAGTGGAGTGATATTTTTCTGTTTCTTTGTAAACCTAGTACTTTTTAATTAGATGCAGATGTGAATTTTACATTTTTGAGTGAATTTTGATGTAGGATAGGAAAACTGAGCAGGCGAATGGGGTGGAGGAGAGGAATATCTCTTATCCTACACATTTAAGTTACTTGGAATTATGTTGATCCTTAAGGCTTCTTTTTAAGCTTTGAGAGTAAAGGTTCAGAGCAGCCTTTACTCTGGGGATATGTGAACCCCACTACTAAGGTGAGGCCTTCTGAAGACTCTAGTCAACATCCCTGTATTTTGAGATCTTTCTCCCTCTAGCATTTAGGAACACAAACTATGCTGTGCTCTGGTTGACTTAGGGGAACTTGTGACCTTCACCCTCTCGTGGTTCTTTCCTCCAGGATTTCCACCTTGTCTATGTGCAGATTCCCCGTCAGCCCACGACTGGGAAAGACATTCTCTCCCCATCTCCAGACTCTCCTCTCTGGGCAGCTCTCTTGGTTCAACTCAACCACACATTTGAGCTGCCTAAGCTTTCCTCTACTCTCATCTCTGCCTCTTCAACGCAGCAAGAGCACAGGCTGTTTGGGTCGCCTCTTCTACCCGTGCCCCCAAAACTGCCTGAGAACAACTGAGTCCAGCAGTCACTGGGTTCAGCTTTCCTTTCTCTCAAGAATCACATCCCCATGCTGTTTAGAATCCATGTTTGAAAACAATTACTTCTCATTTTTCCCCCTCAGATTTGTAATTGTTTAGGGCAAGGGGGCAATTACTTTAGAATTTAATCGTTCCTGGATGTAAGCAGAAGTCCACAGAATTTTTAAGGTAGTAGTTTGAAGTTATCACTATGATAAGATTTTTAAAATATTGTAGCTTCTTAAGCAACTGAAGATTGAAACCACTGATTTTTTTGTCAGCAGTTTATGACCTTTTCTTTATTTCTTTATGGATTTCTCTCTAAGGCAAGAGCACATAGTATCAGTGAGAGGGATCTTATTTTTATTAGCACTGAAATTGGATGAAAAATATCAATATAAGTGCTGTTATATAATTTTTAATGTATTGTATATGTCTTCATTTACATTCAAACAACATCAAAATAAGCTCAGAGGAAAAGCATTAATATCCCAAGCAAAATAAAAAAATGTAACCATTCTCTCACTGTACACAGTACTATATAAAAGAAATAATATTTTGAATAGCCTACTTTTTTCTCGCTAAACTCAAGGGCACTCAAATCCTGCCCCAGGCAGCACAAGCTTTTCCCTCACCTGCAGCTAACATCATCATGTATTAACAGTTGACTGTGCATTAACTTGGTAATTATGTTCACATTTCAGGAGACTATAAGATATATTTCTTCATATGAATGCAAATCTTAGATACCAGGGCATGTGATTGTTTTCTTAAAAGCTTACATTGAAGAATTCTTTTAAGTTTTTCTTTTTATGTTCTGGTGCTTTTGTTTAAGGAGCACGACAGGTGACAAGTAATTCCCACAATTTCTTCTGACTTTTAGAATAGCACAGAGAATACCACCCTCTAGGAGGTGAAACACCAATTTTACCACAGTGCTACTCTTTTCCAACTGAGAGAAATTAATTCTTCAGCTTATTTTTTAGGCAAGGCCTTTAAATGACACTTTTTACCTTCATTTAAAATGATGATTGTCCTCATTTAAAATGGGCAGTGTTTTATGACAAATTAGTGCTAGTGTGTTGATCTAACAATGAGGAATTGTAACTGAAACCAGGGTTCAGTAGCCCATAACCATGAAAGCCAAAGCCTTGAGACAGATGAAAAGTAGAGATTTATTCAAGTATGAGTCACCTTAGAATATGGGGGACTCTTATCAAAAAGCCCATCTTGACATCGCAGTGCAGGCAGAGATTTTTATAAAGAGGAAGAGGGAAAGCAGAACAAAGAAATCACGGAGAGGGGTTGAAAAGTTCTCTCTGTGCAGGCCAGCACAGTGCATTCTGATAAGGACCTCAAAACTAGTCAAGTGATTGTTTGGTGTGCATCATCCTGATTTTATATTATCCTGGTTTTACGGTTGAAGGTCTGCTAATCTCCCAAATTGGGATGACTGAAGGTCAGAGTCTGTATCTTTTGCAGTTATTTCCTAGGATTCTTTTTTTTAAAATATATTTTTATTGATTTCAGAGAAGAAGGTAGAGGGAGAGAGAGATAGAAACATCAATGATGAGAGACAATCATTGATTGGCTGCCTACTGCATGTTCCCTACGGGGACTGAGCCTGAAACCCAGGTATGTGCCCTGAATGGGAATCGAACCGTGACCTCCTGGTTCATAAGTCCATACTTAGCCACTGAGCCACATCAACCAGGCAGTTCTTAGGATTTTTATACAAACCATGCTATTATCTATAGGCTACATACTAGTCAGAGTCAGCATTTACAGAAACGCTGTCAAAAGATTGGTTTGGTGGGTTACAATTCTCCACTGTTACAGAATAATATATCATTGGTATATGTTCCCTTTTAAGGGTTATTTATTAGTATAATTCAGTTCCTATTGCACTTCAATGATTCTGAAAATCATGGTCATTTATGAGCTATTTTTAAATGTTAATTTTACTTAATGTTAGGAAATTTAAAATGAGCCTTAAGGATCCATATACAAATAAAGAAATGAGTAAGTACACACACACACACACACACACACACACACACACACGAAGCTGCATTGGTTTAAAAAAGGCATACTAAGATATACACAAAAGTAGAAAAATTTAAAGTGCTATTTTACTGGTTTCCTAGGGCTGCTGTAACAAAGTGTATCACAAGCTGGGTAACTTAAAACAATAGAAATTTATTGTCTCAGTTCTGAAAGCTAGAAGTCTGAAATCAAGGTGTGGGCAGGATCATGCTCCCTCTGAAACCTGTCAGAGAATCCTTTCTTTTTTAAAAAAAAAAATATTTTATTGATTTTTTATAGAGAAGAAGGGAGAGGGACAGAGTTAGAAACATTGATGAGAGAGATCAGCTGCCTCCTGCACGCCCCCCACTGGGGATGTGCCCCCAACCATTGTACATGCCCTTGACTGGAATCGAACCTGGGAACCTTCAGTCCACAGGCTGATGCTCTATCCACTGAGCAAAACCGGTTTGGCAAGAATCCTTTCTTGCCTCTTCATGTATTCCAGTGTTTGCCTGCAATCTTTGGCTTGTAGACGCATCACTCCAATCCTTGGTCTTCACATGGTGTTCCTCGTATGTCTCTTCACACTCTCTTTCCTTTGTGCATGTCTGTCTCTGTGTTCACATTTCCCAGAAACTGTTCTGATAAAGGACACCGGTTGTGTTGGATGAAGGCCTGCACTAATGACCTCATTTTAATCTGATTATCTCTGTGAAGACTCCATTTTCAAGTAAGGTCACATTCTGGAATACTGGGGAGTAGGACTTCAATATATTTCTTTGGGGAACACAATTCAACTCATAACAACGACATTTAAGTACACATACATACATGCACACACAGGCACACTCACAAAACACATGCAACACCTTTACTGAACTTTTAAAACAAGAAGAAAATCAATGAATTTGATTGATAGAAGTAGTAGGAGGAGGAGTAGTAACAGGTTTATTGAGTATTATCCCAATTCACATGCAGTATCTCCCTTAGTTCTATGAGGAAATCACTGTATATTCACCATTTTGCCTCACCTGAGGAAACTGAGGCATAGAGAAACTACTCAAAGTCACACAACGATTAAGTGATAAAACTGGGAATCAAATTAATGTCTATGTGAATCAAGAAACTTTAACCTCTGGTATTCATTAACTTTGTACCAGAGACCCTTTCAGCAGTCTAACATGCCTATGAAACACTTTTCAGAAAAATGGTTTTAAAGCATAAAAGAAAACATATAAAATAAAAAATTCTATTAAAATATAGTTATCAAAAGGTTCTTTAAAAACAAAATTATACTATATTAGGCTGAATCATGCAAAACTGTCATTTTTAGGTAAAAAATATACAAATATTGAAATTTCATATGGTTCATACTAATTGTAATAAATGTGTTTCCTTATTAATTACTAGTGGCCTGGTTTACAAAATTTGTGCACATTAAAAGGGAATTAATTAGAGGAAATATTTTAATATTGCTATTTGCCCTTTCTCTATAAAAGAATTGTCAGAGATGAAAGGAAAATAGTAAAATGTATATGAAAATAATATATACATTTATTAATAAATAAACAGTAACAAAAGGATATAAAAACAACAAAAACATGATAGGAAAACAACAAAAACATGATATGAAAACAACAAAAACATGATATAAAAACAACAGTGATGCAAACAATGACTGATAAAGTGATTAAACTTATTCTAATATCTCCCTATACACCACATTAAGAGTAAAAACACTTTCAGAGTGCTTGACTAATTTCCCTTGTGATGAGTATTTACAACTTTAACTTTAATATCACACGCTCTTCGAACTCAAGAGAAAGCAACATATAACTGACCATGTGCGAAAATGGGTTCAGGTAGGAATATTCTTACTCTGTCTAGAGTTTGTCCTTGTGATTTATTAATAGTCATCGCAAATGCTGGCATCATGGGAAACTGTCGTTGAATTAATTTAAATGGGAGGGCAGTGTCAGATGGGGACAAATCAATTCTTGGAATCAGAACAATCTCTCCCTCTGCAGATCCTGGTAATACTTCAGCTTCGATAATGTTAGGTTTTAATCTTTTGATAATAAATCTGGTACCATTACAAAGACTCCATTTACTATTAAGATTTCTCAGTAGCATGATGATTGCACCCACTTTCAATTTTAATTTATGACACAGCATTCCCGAAGGAGTAATACTATTAAGAAATTCGATGGGAAAATTTTCCTTTTCAGCATCATCTGTTGAATCAATGGAATCATCACTCAAATATGTGTGAATATCTCCATCGAGTATATTCAAAATTTCTTCATTTAATTTTTGAACGTGCTCATTTTTTGGACAAAGAATTGCACGTTTAGATATATTTTTAATGTTATTTATAGATATACTGTTTCAAAAGGTAGCTTCAATAATAGATGTTACAAATCATTTCACAGGGGATTTCAATAATATCCATTCCTAAATGAAAACTGCTATCAAGTTTGCCATCTCCAAGTTTTACTAACCATTCACTATAAGCAGAATCCTCTGACCTCATATTTGTTTTAAGAGACAACTTTCTGAAACATCCCCAAACACTACAGTACTTTAAGCAGGTTTGTACTATGGCTGATCACATAGCATGCAGTACAATACTGAGACATTGTTGAAAATCCCCTCTGAGAAGGAGAACTTTCCCACCAGATGCAACATTCAAATTCATAATTTCTCTTAGTAATCTGTCTATGGCGTTTATAGCATGACTGGATGCCATGGTGCATTCATCAATAATGAGAAGTTTGGCCTTTTTAATGGATTTAGCAACTTCATTCTTTATATTGAGTCTAAAAATTGAAGTTTCATTTAATGGAATTGATAATTTATATTGGAAATGAAAGGTGCTTCCACTGAGAGGTAAATTTGCAGCAATTCCTGTAGACGCTGTGGGTAAAACAGTACCACCATGACCTCTAATATAATGTATTAAAACTTTATAAAGCCATAACCGGTTTGGCTCAGTGGATAGAGCGTCGGCCTGCGGACTGAAGGGTCCCGGGTTTGATTCCAGTCAAGGGCATGTACCTTGGTTGCGGGCACATCCCCAGTAGGGGGTGTGCAGGAGGCAGCTGATTGATGTTTCTCTCTCATCGATGTTTCTAACTCTCTATCCCTCTTCCTCTCTGTAAAAAAATCAATAAAATATATTTTAAAAAAACAACTTTATAAAGATATGTTTTTCCACTACAACCTGGACCGTCCAAGAAAAAGCATTTGGGGTATACAGTTTGATCTTCGATGGCTGAAGTTATAGTCTGAAAGGCAGCTTCACCTCAGTGCTGGGCGGGGACACAGGCAGGCAGGGTCATGTCCCAGGTCAGGGACACGGCAGGCAGGTTCACCTCAGCGCTGGGTGGGACGTTGTTAGCACTGGGCAGGCCTGGGTGTGCCTCCGCTGGGGGCGTAAGTCCCTGCCCCTGCCCCCGCCCCCCAGCTCCTGTGTGTGCGCAACCCATTGACTGGTTGTGACTCGGACACCATACGGACAAATTAGCATATTCTCTTTATTGTATAGGATTAAGACCAAGTTGTGCATTTAATAACTACCATAATTACAAAATAATAAGTGTTTGAAAATATTTCAATATATTTGCCAGAACTGTAATGTGATATGAAAATATTTATGATTTCTATAGGTGAAAAAACAATAGAAACTGCTAATGCTGCTATAGTTTCTTTTCAATTTTAATAATTTAAGATAATGATAAATAACAGCTGTGTATTTTTCCCATCAAAGTTCCCAGACCCTTTGGAATGAAGATGGAAGGGTTCATGTATTCCAAGCCAAGAAGTCCTACAGTAACTTCTGGCAATTAAAGGATCTTTAAATAATCTTTTATTTGATAAAAATGCTTAAAATAATTTAATTGGTCTTAAATTTATGTTTACTTTTTAATACAAAATAGCATTTGTGTGTTTGAATAGCTTCTATCAGCCATTTTGCATACACCCTATAGAAAGACTGCTACATGGAGACAGGCATATGTTTAATTGACTATAGTCCCATAACATAAGATTTCAGGTAAATAAAAGTGCATAAGGTAAATTTAAAATCCCCATTTATGTGTTATAATTTAGTTTGTAAGTTTCTGTAAGATCTTTACTGAATAACATATATGTGCACATAGCAACTCATTGTTAATGTAATATTTTTAAATTTGCTAATAAGATGGTAGATAGGTGACTACAGAGAGGAGCAAAGGAAAAGGACTCATTAACAGAATAGAGGCAAGTTGACAGTAGGGCATCAAATACATAAGAAGGAAAATATTTTTGTTAGGGGTCCCTACATTAACTTTCCCATAGCACTCCCTAGTATTCCTTTGACTTCCTTTGAGGTCATTCCCTTACCTTCAGAGAAGCCAGTCTACACAATCCTACCATGTTTGATCAAAGAGAAATGAGCAGCCATTTAAGACATAATTTCATTCCTCTTATTAAATACATTAGGGTAAAGAACAAAAGTAACCTAATACCATTGATGCATTTGCAAGAACAGCCAACTATAAAATGAAGTGATTAAACTAGCAGTTTGTAAATTTTTCTTTTTACAACCCTCCTGTTAAACTAATTTAAGCATCCTGCCTCCAGGAGCAGCTTAGAGAGGATACACTTTAAGTGAGTATTCCTAAATAGGTTATTATTTTAAATGGACTCCTTAAGAGTCACATGTGTGGCATTTGGTTAATCCATTATATTTGCAATTACAAACCAGTGCTTTTTATGGCAAGAAAATTATTTTATATGCTCCACAGCTGCACTTAGGATAGAAGACTCAGCCCATGACATTCCTCTTGAAAAACATTAATGGAAGCACTATCCTTGCCCAAGGGTGATTAAGTTTGTTAAATCACTTCTGATATGTGACAGAAACAGTCTCTTCTAATCCTATTTCTCTGAAGGAATAAACATTGTATTCCACATGAACTTCCAGAGTAAGATTCTTTTTGCTTCTACTCTTAACCCATGTGTCTATTATAATGACCAATGCAGAACAGTTGAGCATTCAACCTATGGACTCCATTATACAGGCAACTTACACAGCACTGATAGGATAAACTCTGAGCTAGGTTCACACTACATGTCTTATACCCAAATTTGAGCTACTAAATTGGCAATGGGAAAATCTCGTTTAGTTGTGTTTTAAAGCATAGTGCATAATATTTGACTTGATTCCAATTTGTGTTCTGTTATTTACTAGCTGTATGACTTTGAAAAACTTAGATAATTTTCCTAAACTTTAGTTTCCTCATGGACAAAAATGGAAATAATAACTTTCTCCTTCATAGAATTAATGTGAAAAATGAATAAGATGCTCAATGTAAAATGCTTAGCACTACTGGCAAATCCAGCCCATAGTAAATACTCAATAAATAACTACCACTGCTATTATTATTAAAAATGTACATAAGCCTACCTACCCCCCATCTCAAAGAGGATTGGAGTGATCTTGGCTAGGATACTGGCTAGGGTCTCCTGACCAGAAGTTAGAGTGAAAGAATTTCCACACAAGGCCAAAAACAGAAAAGGTAGAGTCCTTAGAGAGTGTAAGTTAAGCTAGAGAAATCAAGACCAAAAAAAGGCATTGGCAGGTCCAAAGGGAAACACAAAACCAAAAACTAGTTATAAAAGTTCAAGTTACACGATTGGGGGGATTAGACTATTTCTGGAGTGAGGTAAGTAGAGGAGGATGCTTGGTCACTAGTAAGATATATAATTTGCTTCCATTGGCCAACAGAACCTGGCAAGTGAGTCCGTCTGGCTGGCTCAAGGGTATAAGGTGATAGTGGACAAAGTGGCGGAGTGTACCTAATCATTTATTTATTTACTTTTTTAAGTGCCTATGAACTGCCAGGTATTGAACCTCATTCTAGAAGTAAATAGGTCCAAAAACAGTTTTTGCCCTCAAGGATTTTAGAAAAAGGGCAGACATCATATCTATAAAAAAAGAATAATTCCCAACGTTCTTATTTAACTGACAGAATGAATGATGATGAGTAAGTCACATATATAAGTAACACATTTAGAAGGGCAGGTGTGAGGGGAGAGAAAATGGACCATGTTTGGATATGTTGAGTATAACCTGCCTGTTGGTCATTCAAGACTTGTAAAGAGATAGCTGAGTAACTGGAGCCTACACAAGAGGCCTGAGTTTGTGGTCCACCAGCCTAGGTGTGGGAGTTAGAGCCATAGGATGGTACATTAGGCTGCTCAGGCTGCCGTAACACAATACCCCAGATTAAATGCCTTAAAACAGCAGGAATTTATTTTCTCACAGTTCTGGAGGCTGGGAAGTCCAAGATGAACATGCTGGAAAATTCCATTTCTGTCAAGGGCTCTGTTCCTGGCTTATAGATGTACTATGTCCCCATATGGCCCTTCATCAGAGTGTATGCCAGAGAGATCACTCTCTCTCTCTGGTGTCTTTTCTTATAAGGACACTAATTCTATCAGATCAGAGTCCCACTCTTATGAACACATTTAACCTTATTATTACCTTAGATTGCCCCTCTCCAAATATAGCCACACCGGGGTTAAGTCTCCAACATTTGAATTTGGGGGGACACACATATTCAGTCCATAACAGATGGGATAAGATTGCCAAGTACAGTATAGAGCATGAGAATCAAAGCTAAGTATAAAAACTTTGCTTAAAGGATGGGTTGTAGAAGAGAAACTAGTAGAGGAACCATGAAACAGTAGTCAGAGAGATAGGAGCAAACTCAGAAAGGAAATGTTAAAATCGAGAGGAATTTCAAGTAGTTAATAATTAATTATATCAATGTGACAGAAAGGTCAAGTAAGAATAAAGTGGGAGCCCTAACCAGTTTGGTTCAGTGGATAGAGCATCGGCCTGCGGACTCAAGGGTCCCGGGTTCGATTCTGGTCAAGGGCATGTACCTTGTTTGCCAGACACCTCCCCAGTAGAGGATGTGCAGGAGGCAGCTGATTGATGTTTCTCTCTCATCAATGTTTCTAACTCTCTATCCCTCTCCCTTCCTCTCTGCAAAAAATCAATAAAATTTTTTTTTAAAAAAGAATAAAGTAAGAGATACTCTGTTGTCCTAGTCTTCACTTGATACTGAAAAAATGAAAAATGTTTACAAATCATTTTAAAAATGAAAATACCTTTGAGTCTCATGTATAGAAGGAGCTGGGGATGGATGTTAGTATAACAATGTAGAAGGGTTGTTTTACTGAATAGAATAATATCAATGAGAAATTTGGCATTGTTTAAGCTACTGAAATATTCATATTTTGGAGTATTTGAAAAGGTCAACACAAAAACATCTCTTAGACTCATAATGCATTTTTTAGTACAGATACATTTATTATCTCAATCATTCTCGAAATATCTTGCAATGGAGATGTTCCTCCCAGCCATGTTTATAAATGAGAAAAACCGACTCATGTAATGTGATTTTCCTAACATCATATAATATTTTTAAAAAGACCAAAGGGCTCTAGATGGTTTGATTCAGTGGATAGAGCATCGGCCCATGGACTGAAGGGTCCTGGGTTTGATTCTGGTCATGGGCAGGTACCTCAGTTGCAGGTTTGATCCCCATGTGTGAGACAACTAATCAATGTGTCCCTCTCACTTTCATATTCCTCTCTCTCTCTCTCTCTCTCTCTCTCTCTCTCTCTCTCTCTCTCTCTCTCCGTCCCTTCCTCTCTCTCTATTCAAAAAAATTAATGAAAAATATCCTCAGGTGAGGATTAACAAAACAAAAAACAAACAAATAAAAAAAGAACAAATGTGTCCTGGCCACCAGGTGACTCATTTAATTGGAGTGACATCCCTTATAGCAAAAGGTTTCATGTTCGATCCAGGTCAGGGCACATATGGAAGGCAACAAAGCAATCTATCTCTCTCTCTCTCTCTCTCTCTCTCTCTCTCTCTTTCTGCCTCTTCATCCTCCCTCTCTCTCCTTTCCTTCCTCTCTCTCGAAAACCAATAAAAACATATCCTCAGATGAGGATTTATAATAAAGAGCAAAGGCAAAGGCAAAAGCTACCTCACTTCACTCTACACAACTTTTAAAGAATGCCTGTTTTGTGCCAAGTACCAAGTATTGGAGTCACAGATGAATAAAATAAAGCTGCACGGAACCCTACCCACCACTCCCCCATGTCCTTCCCGATCTTAGCCTTCATCTCTCTTGGGTGTAGGTCTCCTTTCTGCAATGCTGGAAAAGCTGTAACACCCACCGAACACCAATAGTAATAGTTTCCTTGAAGGGTCCCTGTGAGTGAACATTATCACTCCAAATGGAAGATGTCTATTTGTAGTCTGTTACCTGTTTTTGTGACCAGGAATTAACAATTTTAAGGTAGCTTTTCCTATTACTCATGAGGCTTCCTGGCCTATCACCTATTGTCTCTACTTTATTTGAGCTGCTTTTAAAATTAGATTATTAATGACATTGAATATAATTGGGGCCTGATAGTCATGGCTCCATGGTTCATAGTTTGTTCACCACTTTCTATGCAGGGACAGGGGGATGAAGTAGGTGGCTTTTGGGTATCATACGTAATAATAATTCTCAAAGTGGGGCCTCTGGATAAGGAGCATCAGCTACTGAATTAAATACTCTGGGGGTAGGGCCCGACGGTCTGTATTTTAATGAGCCTTCAGGAGCTACTAATGTGTGCTAAAATTTAAGAACCACTAGTCCACAGCTGTAGAATTGTTTTGCTATACTATTTGGACGGAAATAGTGTTATGAATGACCCCAGCAAAAACACAATCCATCCATCAATGTAATGGTAAATTCAAACACATTTTTATTCACGTTATTACCACTGTCTCTTTATTTATTGTCACCTTTATCCACAGCAGCCTTTAAAATCTCTAATTTAATGTCAAAGGAAGCTCTCAGGACTGTTTCGTGTCATGTGAGTAAATGCACACTCTATATTAATGGCATTGAAAGTTGAACTATGTGACATTCTGTTCCCCCTAATTCATCCTCCTCTTATTGCTGTTTTCCGAAGTATTACATATATTTATTGTCTCCTTGTGGTTAGAGTATTAAAGAAATATGCCCAAAGTGTTTATATTTATGCTATAAGTAATAAAGTAGTGAAGGTTTTTTGAGTTCAAAACAGCACTTTTGTCTACATTTTTTTTCAGTTTAAGTTTTTAATGAAAGTTGTATATAATATTACTTTATTGATGCAGGAATAAAGTAATATTATATATAACTTTTGTCTACATTTTAAAGTGAACTTTACATTATTTACATTTTAAGAAGAAATGTATGTTATTTAATGTCTCTTACTATATTTTATTTTTTTCTAAACACAGAAATTATTGCTATTATAGGAAGTCTTGATTAGTGAGTTTGGTTGGTTTTAAATAATTATTAGTCAAACATTTCTTTTTCCAAAATAATAACAAGTAAATCTCAGAAAGCATTGCCTATAATGCTCCTAAATTATTTAAAATGAAGAGAAAGGAGAAACTGGTAAGATTTCTAACTTTCATCTTTAGCAAATATTACAAATGATATCTCTGTGGCCTAATCTTGTCATCACAAACTAACTTGACAAACATTGTTCTCTCATACTCATCATTCATCACCCTTGTGCAAGTATATATGTCTATTCACAGGTTGACTTCTAATTTTGGAGTTTCCTTGTGTTTGTAAAGATAAATGTGATGGTTTTCTTTGATGAGGTTGACAAAGGCATTTATAACTTTTGTTTCTTCATGTAGACACTTTGCTTGTAGAAGTTTATTCCCTTCTGGTGACTGCTTACTTCATAGACTGCAATCTGTACTAAATTGCATTTCTACAGTTCCATCAAAGGATACCTAGGTTACATAAAGAGCTGATGACAATGGCTAAGGAAATTTTGAAGTTGTCTTGACTGTCAATAGAAGGCCTTTTAGGAGTCTATTCAAAGATATAGAACAAACTCAGATGGAATCCATCCTTGGATAAGTCACATGGTAGGCCACATTCCGTTCCCTCAAGAACTCTTTTAAAGAGATAAAATCTGAATTGAATTAATTTCAGGCTAATTAAATTGTTCAGTATTGCAAGGGAACGATTTAGAGGATGGAATTGCCGCAAAATGAGCATTAAAAACTGAGTTACATGAGGAACAAGAGGAACAGGAAGAGACTTATGGAAGTTTTAGGATAAAGATTTCTTTAGAGATCATCTGGTCTGACTCTCATTGCACAAATGAGGAGTCTGAGTGAGAGAGAAGTGAAGTAACTGCTCAAGGTCACTTGCTGGTAACACAGATTGAGCCAATTGATCCTTAGCATCCAGATTCTCAATCCTTTCCACTACCCCACTGAGGTGATAAGAGGTCAAAATGATGCATGAAGAGGAGACAGAAAATAAAATGTTATACAGGAAATTGAGAAGACTTAGGGGATTGAATGAGGAAATAAAAACCAAGAAGGGAAATTAGAAAAAGTAGTTTACAATGATAAACTACTAGGATAAAAAAATAGTTCAGGAGTTTCTGAAGACAGGAGTAAACAATAATCAGCATTGAACAGTGCAAATACATATGTTTATTTAAAGATACCTCTCACCTTTCCAAAGCACATGGGAAAACTGGAAATCATTATTTAGTGGAAGCTACAGCAGAGAGCTGTGGGGCAAAAGGATTTTGGCACAGGGAAAACATATAGGATATCATGACTGCAGGATAGAGCAGACTGTGTGGTTGCCAAGAAACCAGCGCCATTCCTAGCAGCCAGCCTTAGTGAGGAGGGGAAATGATTAAAGAGAAGAAGTGTGGGATGAGGTGCTGACAGGAGAGGCAGAACAGACATTTTTAGTATATCCTACTTCTTTGAGCCTTCTGCAGCCTTCCTGCCTTGAGTATTTCTAGCCCACTGTCCAAGCTCATTCCCTGATTGGCCATGGCATACTACCTTATTTTGGAACGTTCCAGAACAGTCTCATCAAGGTTCTCTTCACATCCAGGCAGTGTTTTCTAACTGAATTCCCCACTCCTCAAATTAATAAGTATGTGAGCTGGTCATCTGGTACCCATGCCCGTAGACTGATTGGAATAAAATTACCTAGCTTGATTTATTCACATGTGCAAGCATAATAGAAAATATCCAAGTACAGAATTCTGTATATAAGGAAAATCAAATTAAATCAAATAACCATCAGGTAAATATATTCTACAGTTTCCAAAGACATGTCAGCTTACAACTCTAAACGTCACCCTAATCAGTTTTTTTTTGCCAAAAATTGGGGATGGTAACTGAATCTTTAACAAAGAGCTCACAAAGATTTCTCATTGGCAGACTCTGTGTCTTCACAAATACTTACCAGTGGCTATCTCCTAGAAAGCAGGTTGGGCGAAATATTTGTGCTCTTAGTAAATTACTTTAGCAGTTGCTTAACTCCCAGAGATATTATGACTTGCTATACGGTGCAAGCTGATAGAGAGTTAAGGATTAATGACTATTTTCTTTCAACTACTATCATTATTGTAATGACATTAAGAATTAAGTACACTGGCACTCTGCTAGGAATCGTCCAAAAAGTATTCTTCTGTAGGAGCCCATCCACATGTTCAGAAGAAAATAATATGGACGGTTCTGTGTTCTTAAAATCCTCTTGAAATTCTTTTCTATCGCCTAAAAGAATAAGTAGCACGCATGTGTTCAGGTAACAGTTTTGAAACAAGTGTTGTCTGGTTAATGGAACTTCTATCCTAGCCATACCTCCAGGATAAGCCAAGGGCTTGGATGAATGAACAGCGTTGGTTGCCAGCATCCCCTTCCAATACACTGAGAACAGGGCACTTTTATTTCCTTGCAAATTTATATTTTGATAAAAACAGATGTTACTAATAATGCCTAACAATTAGATGATTTTTTAAAATTATGATTTAATTTTGAAATCTGGAAAGTTGTTTCTTTTCCAGTCAAATGTGCTTTCACTGCTGTTTGGCTTGGTCTACACATCCATGCTGCAATGAGCAGTCAGAGGACCCGATTAGAGAAACGATCTCGTGATCTTCAGCTGGGCTCATCCTAGCTTCTAGCCATAAAAACACTTCATTGTTTTACTAACTTCTGGAAGTTTCCACTTTCAAAATTTATATATTAACTACAGAAGAGGCTAAAATTGGAAGATATATATATATATATATATATCCAGTGCTTTTCCTTCACATATATTATGCAAAAGTGAAAAAAAGCTGAAGAAACCAACTCTTCATTAGCAGTTATTTGCTCTTTTGATGTCAAACTCCTTCTCTTCCTCTTTCTCCTCTTCTTCCTGTAAAAATTAAACAAAGCACAATTTCGCTTACTTATGCACTGTTTCATAAGAAGTAAAGCAATAAATCCTCTGTATTTCCTGAGTTTAAATTACTTAAATGGCATCTTTATTTAAATTTTACCAAAATGTTACCATTAAACATGGATGGATAAGGAAATCTCTTGGCTCTTTTGAATCCAAACTAATGTCAGACAACTAAACCAATAAAAGTATTGCTCAGGCCCTAGCTAGTTTTGCTCAGTGGATAGAGTGTCGACTCATGGACTGAAGGGTCCTGGGTTCGATTTCGTTAAGGGCACAGACCTCAGTTGCAGGCTCAATCCCTCACCCTGAGTGCATGTGAGGGAAACAACTGATTGATGTATCTCTCTCACATTGATGTTTCTCTCTCTGTGTTTCTCCCTCTCCCTTCCACTCTTTCTAAAAACCAATGGAAAAATATCCTCCAGTGACAATTAACAATAAATAAATAAGTAAATAAATAAATAAAGTATTGCTCATGTACTATTTGCTAATACTAATAAGATTTCACATTGATTCATTTTCATTCTCTTGTCTTCAATATACATAGTAAGAAAATCCAAGAGAGAAAATATAGAGGAGGAAAAAAATCATATTTAGCAGGAAAGTGTCATAACTCTATAGAAGTGATGAACAGAAATTTTAATAATTTGTGATAGTGAAAATCATCTGCTAAATTTTACGCCCTTGGGGTAAAGCTAATTGAAAGCCAAAATGCATACAACTGGTCATTCGATTGTCCATTGATATGGACAGATGGATGACACTTTCCTGATGCTGGAATTTTCTCATCCATTTAAAATCAGTTTTACTTAATCTTTTATGCTATTAATTACATATTTTCTAATTTTATATCTAGACCCTTTTAAAGATTTTTTCATTTTACTGGATATAGTTTTGCAAACTTGCTCCCTGAAGACTTCTGCAGCAGAGAACTATATCCAGACTTTAACTTTTATATAAGACATATGCTTCTCCTTCTGGCTCTCCCCCATCCCTTTACAAATGTGTAAGTCATAGAATTAGAAGTAATTTTGAGTGGTTCTTGTCTAGACTGTAGGTGGACGTGGCTTGTAGAAATAGAACAGGAAGCAAGGACCTAGAATAATAAGACTAAATATAAATGTCAGACACCATGCAAGGAACACACCCAGAGAGTAAATGAAAGAACATGGTTCTACAGTCAGGTAGCAGTGTGGAGTCAGGATGATATCAAAGATGAGGCAAAACACCCAGGGAAAACTAGACAAGCAAGCAGGATTTAGTTGCTCCTGTTATTCTATGAAATGCATAATTCAATTGTTTCCCATAATTGACTGTATGCCTTTTGAGAGCAAGGACTTTGACTATTTAGAGTAGTACTTCTATAATATGCTTTATATTATTGGACACAATAGGAGCTCAATAAATATTGAATGGATGAATGATTGAATGAGGTAGGAGCCAAGTACAGGTATAGCCTGTCAAACCATAAAAGTAAACCAATATACTAAACAAGGACATATTCTATTTATTATAAGGTATTCAAAAGGTAGATTCCATAATGTCTAAATATCAGCAGTGAAGATTTTCTAATTCTTTCAGTTGACAACATATCAAAGTTTAGACACGGAAAATGGAGCTGAAAATGGAGGTTACTCTTTGCCAATGGTTTCCATCCATGGTGGGAAAAGAGTGGACTCTCCATAGCCACATCAACCTCAAGGAAGTAGAAATGACTTTTATAGGATTCTAAGCTGGTTGGAATCAGGAACTGTGTTTTATAATAAACTTTGTACAGTAAACATTTGTTAATGCAGCTACTGGTGTGTCTTCAAAAGTTTTCTGTTTTATTTCAAGAAAAACTTTTAATCTTGGCAGAATTTTTTCTGATTCTAGGAGGCATGGCTAAAAGCCTGCATTTAATCTTGGGGCTACAGGAAAGGACACCAGAAAAGTCCAGGCAAGTTGCTTCAGTAATTCCTAACCTTGTCTTAGCATTTCTTATAATTACCAAACCATATTTTCCTAAAATTCTATATTATAGTACCAAACATGGAACAAGTAGGACTATAGGTCTGGAAGGCATGGTTTTACGTTCATTCTTCCTCAAAAATTCAAACACCAAAGCAATGTCAGTTTTATGAAAACAAACATGACTTTATCTGAGGCAAAGATGGAAAAATGAGAGAATGAGTCTGGATAATTATGTAATTGACATTTAATTACTCAAATATTTACACTATTAAGTATACCTCCTTTTAAATATTGACCCAATACATATTAGATAATGCTTATAGAAGACATTTCAGGTGTCTTCTAGTGAAGAAGAATTTTTAAAATATAAGTTCAGTAATTTTTGTGTTGACAAAATGCATTCTTGTTTTTAAGTTACTTTTTTCTAAAAATTTTAAATTCAAATTATATTAAAGAGTAATTACATAGAGAAATTTCAATGTAATTAGGTGACACCAAGAATACAGTGTTAATTTCATTAGGTATGATAATAAAATTACAATTACATAAAACATTTGCCATATTTTGAGTAAATATGCATTAAAGTATGCAGTGGTAAAATAGCATGATATAGGGATTTTGTTTAAAATATTTCAGAAAAAATTGGAGGAAGAATAGACAAAGCAATAGGGCAAAATTATGAAAGCCAATGAATCTGTTTGATGATTGTATGAGGATTTGCTTTATTTTTTTCTTTACATTTGTATGTTTAAATTTTTTATGATAGTTTATTTTTATTATGAAATTAAAGTCATATAACAGCCATAAAGTTTAATGGCTCACACAAAGTCCGGTATATAGCACAAAGTAGATGTTTTGTTTTTGTGCATGTATTGAATAAAGTAATGAAAGATGGACTGATTCAAATTATAATAAACACTTTACAGTACTGGCTTAATAAATTCAGGCATTACAAAATATTTTCCAATGTTAGCTTAGTAAATATACATAGTTTATGTTTTTCTTTCTCATTTATTTTTTTCAAACATACTATGTTTTATTCAAAACTCTTAATTTTTTTCTAATTCACTGATATACTGAAATTCAGCTAATCATGGGCAAACAACTTGCAAAAGTATGAAAGATCATGAAATGTATGGGAGTCTGGAAGAGTTCTAATCAGAAAGCAGTGTTAAGCCTTTACAGTGTGGCTTCACGCTCAAATATTGTGAATTCCTAAAATATGACATTTGTCCAAATAAAAAATATGTTTCCAAAACTTTCAAAAAATCAAATGTGATATTTTATATGATCCTCACATTCGTGATCCTACACTAACAGGTATAATTTTTAACTCATGATACAAATATTTTCTGGCAAAGTCATCATAAATCTGTTCTGAAAGAAATGAGATAAAAGTAAATAATAAAATAAGTATGCTGACCAGCTAAGTTTGATATGTGGTACTCAAGTATTCCAGAACCACTGTCCAATTTTCAGGGTTGTTTTCCTCCTATGATCTTGTTCTTATGCAATTTAACAACTCTTCTGTCCTGTGGTTACCAAGGAAGGAAACTTTCCTCTCGGAGGTGACCCCTGTCCTGCTCAGTGGATTAGATGATTGTATGGTTACAGTCCATTGGCTTTGATCCTGGGATGCGAATGTTCTCCTCTGCTCTGCACAGTCTCTATCTTGGAGTCTAATCCTTTGTTAGCAGCAAACACTCTCGCTGTGAGGTTGTCACAATGATTTAGGAAAAGCATATTTTACTGAAATAAGAAGCCCAATGGTGTAGCTGGAACTGATAAAAAGCCATCAGCAAGCTGACAGATTGCTTTTTATGTGAGATTGGCCTTTGGGTCTTTCAGAGGAAAAAAATTTTACTTTCCACAATGAAAGCCAGTGCATTGTCATAAAACTGTGATCCCCACAGCAAGAAAACATGTTTTTTTTTCCAAGCAGAAAGTTATATAGTTATGAATGAATGAATGAATGATCCAGATTCATATAGATCCTCTCATAGAATATTCCATTTATTTCCCTTGATCATTCATTCACTCATTTATTCGTGTGTGTGTGTGTGTGTGTGTGTGTGTGTGTTTATGGGCATTGAACTATATACTGAGAATAAAAAGAAAGCAAGAGGGATGCTGCCTCTGCCTGCATAGAATTTACATTAAATTGGTGGATTATGACAAGCAATCAAGTATCAAGTAAAAGGGAGGCACAGAGAGTTATAGTTCACTGTCACTGTTCACTGTCCTCCTGTCCATTTACCCATTGGGCTCCATTAAGAACTGGACCAAAATGGAAAGCAATGTGATATTTTCCAGGTGATCAGGGGACAACTTCTACCTTTGCACTTCTATTGTAGGAGAATTGACTGGTAGGATAAATAGCATCAAGGAGATTTAACTTTGTAATCAGGAACCAAAGCAATGACCTAATCATTCACAGGAGATATAGTTTAGTGCCAGTAGGAAATCATGGAAAAAGTTATAAAGAGACACAAAAGGTGGTTAGACTGGCCGTATATTATCAGAAAACGTAGATATAGTTAAAATACTATCTGAGTAAAAATTGGGTAGTTGATTGATGTTCATTCTGGTACCTGATCCCTAAACTGTTGTTGGGCACATTCTCATCCCCATTCCCATCCCAGGGAAGTTCCTTTCTACCTTCATATTCTATTCTCCAACTTGTCCATCTGGGAGTCAGAGTGTCACAGTACAAGACATTATTACCATTTATCAATCATTATTTCTGTGTGTGTTCTGCCTTATTTTGTTCTATAATAAAGATGTCATCTCCAAAAGAGAAAGGAACAACTTGTTGAGTTTAATGGTATCTTTGCCACGCATTTCATGATTCATTGATTTTCCATGTTTATTGTGAACCTTCCTATCTTATATTTCCCTAACATCAAAAAGATATTGTCAGTTGAGCAGAAACCTGACCCATGCATAATAGTTTGCAGGCAAAGAGTAGATATTTGGGGGTTGGTAGGGGAGGAGTGGAGAGAAGATGAACAAGAAATGGAATGAAACAAAAAACTTAGAAAACATAGATCCTAGAAAGTTTTAAGTTATTTTTGCCAAATTCAAATCTGTTATCACAGAGAAAGTTAGAAATCTATACAGTGCATATAATAAAATGTACTATCTGTAATATTTCATGTAATGTAAGGATGTTGCTTAGGTGAGGAAATGAGGAAAAATAATTTATAAAAACACACATTGATGTAGGTCTGTAGTTATTATTCTGGTTCTACTACTAGTTTTTTGTGAGTTCTTAAAATAATCACTTAACATCTTTGGTCTATGATGACCTCATTTATAAAATGAGGGTAATAACAAGTCTGAGGAATACTGGGGAAATAAATTAAATAATAATTTTTCTGAAAATACCTTGGGGAAAAAAACTTAAGCAAAAATTATAAATAGAGGACTTTAGTAAAAAAGAAAATCTTGAAGAATTGGAAAGGGGAATTTGATCAGCTTACTATGTCTATTAGTGAATGTTTATTTATTCATTTTTCAGATAGTTTAGTTTTGTTTGCAAAAATAAAGCATAATGAATTTGAGGGGAAGAATCCTGGTAATATCACTTTAGGAATGGAGGTGGAGGCACTGTATAGCCTGACACCAGTCTTCTGAACGTACTAGCTCTAGCTCCCCTAGGTGGAGGCTTGTGAAGATTTGCCAGTGACATTAGCAGGCAGGGCTGTGTGCAAGCCTCCTGTGAGTCTTTTCCTCAATAATGATCTCACAGCTCTCCCACAGTGAGAAAACACTTTGGAACCCTACACTCTGCTCCACAAGCAAAGGAAAACTTTCTGGGGAATAGGATGCCACCTTTTAGTTCATTTCCTGAATGAGAGAAGAAAACCAAAGTGGAGCAGGCAGTTTGTGTTATTTTTGTCTAAACTCAGTTTTTATTCATTCAGAGACGATGATGAGACAATCCAGCCACGTTTCCATGCCCTACCCACATTTACATAGAAGTGAGCGTGTCAATTTTATTTTGTTTGAAAGCCCAGAAGGCCAAGAGCAACATGTTTCCACAGACTCTTGTCTTATTAGAGGTCCATGGGCTGACCTAAAAGACAACCAGAGCTTTCAGATTCTATTTGCGTTGGCCAGACACTGCAAGTCCAACCATTACAAAGGGTCATGTTTTCAGGAGGTTTTAAAGCAGATTCTTCAAACTGCAACGTAACATCTGCTGCTCTAGCCCCAAATATATGCTAATTACTGTTAAAGAGATTTCTGCCTGAGCCAGATGCAGTTCTTACGATTAAGCTCATCTGCACATATCTTGTATGCAGCCCGTTTTCTACAGAGAGCTCTCAGCCGCTCTGAAGCCGCACTGTGCTGCAGTGAAGCCATTTGCCAGCATGGTAAATCTTATAAAAAATACAATTAAGTCAGTTTCCTGAAAATTTAAGTTGTTTTTTCCCATCACAACCAATCTTAGAGGTAGCCATCCTATCAGTTATTTTATACCTCAGTCAGTCTTTTCATCTTCTCTTTAGTTTAGGACTAATAGCAATTGTTCCTCAAAGGAAAGGTCTTCAAGAAGATTAAACAAAAATAATTCACAGTTTGAGGCTGCAAAATATTATGAGAAAATATTTTGAAAACAGGAAATGGCATTATAGTCATTCTTAAAACAGATAGACTCTACAATAACATGTGCACAATAGCGTACAATAGAGAGCTATGGATGGGACTTTGTTTTGTTTTCATTTAGGAGGACTTGTTGTTTCATGTCATTTGGATCTTATTTGGGACTTCATGCTGTTTGGGTTCTCATCTATTCATTTAACAAGAATTCATCACGTACCTACTACTGTCAGGCATAATAGGAATAAATAATGAAAAAAGAAAGTCACTACTGTATTCTCCAGGAGTTTGCCATTCTATTTATATATAAAAATCAAAACAACGATGAAAAATAAGACAATAAAGAAATATGCAGGGTCTTGTGGTAACAGACAGGAGAGAATGTCGTTGATAAAGTCATTTGCTGTAAGTGTCCTCTTAAATTGGTACAGTTTAAAAAATAACAACAACTACTACCTCTACCAGCTTTCCAAAGTGCCTCAATTGTGTATGAATCATCCCCCCTGCTGTGAAAATCAGGCCCACCCTCCAGACTGTAAATGAGAAAAGGAATAAGACTGGAAACGTACTCGAGATTTGATCTGCGATTCATGAGGATGTTGGGTATCTGAAAATTGCCTTGACTCATAGCAGAACCCATATAAAGAAGGCTCACAGAAAAGCCCATCTAAAGCATTTTCAGAATTGACCGGATAATATTTGTAAAGAACTTTGAGACATTTCATTGATGAATCGTTTGATACACACACTGAGCCTGCATCAGTCAGGAAAGAAAAGGGGCTCATGTCCAGGAGTGGAGATAAAACATCCTAATAATCGTAAACTCTGTCCTGTTGTATAATTGGTTGGGTGTGGCAGGAAGATGATTTGGCAACATTGACACCTAGTTTTCCTCTAAACATGGCTGATTTTGGAGAACCATGCTGTACACTGGGTTCCTAGACTAGAAAGAAAAAAAGAAAAGACAAAAGGGAAGGAGTTAGCTGGATGCTGTAGTGATTACCAGTTCAATTTTCTGTCTGAGTTAGATTCTGAGAGCAACACCATGAGAGAATTTTCTCTCCTTGTCATTCCTAAAGGGTTTATATTTGGGCCTAAGCCAGCAGTGGAGAATCAGGCAGATTGTGTTATTTACAGAGAATAGTTGCTGGTTTATTTTCCAAACAACTGACTAACATCCTGTGGAAAACAACATTTGTAAAACAGCTTGCAAGTAGGAAACTCCATGTACACAGGATATTTTTGCTGTTTGGTTTTAATCGTCTCTGCCTAAATGTTTCAGGAAGTATCGCTAGCTAAAATTACATCTGTTTTACATATACCTACCTTATTTCTTTGGGGGATATATGTAAATGTGTTATTTAAGAACAAATGTAGAGTTAAGTTAGGACCCCTTTTGTGGCAGGTCAAAAAATGTTTTCTATTCTTTTTGCCCCTATTCTGAAATACAATTATAAATCAGCGAAGGATATATCAGGTCAGGGGGAAAAAGTAGATTAAGAGCACATTGTAACAAGCCAACCTCCCAAGCATAAGCCCAAATGTTTGGAAGGACTTCAAAGTGCCCCCTGCAGTCTTTGACCAAAGCCTGGCAGCTCCAGTGAGGAGCTCAGTAATGGCCACAAAGACTGCCAGATGCCTGGCGCGCCAATGCCAGCGCAAGTGAGCTGGCAGAAAGACCAGCCAGTACACCGACAGCGCCAAGCCATGGAGGCCAGGTTGGTGGGAGGCAGGGAATGGTTTCCAAGGGAGCGAGATTGTTTTGAATCCCTTGCTGTAGTGTTATCCTTAGCCTTGCTCTTTGTGATTGTATGTGGGTTGTTTCAATCCTCCATCCGTTATTCCTTCTGATAGGTTAGAGAGCCAGAGAATGGGAGGTGACTTATTTTCAACGAGGTGGGGACAGACACTGACATGAGAGTGAGACAACCATATCAACCTGGGTCGGCAAGTCCACATCTCTAAATGATGCACCCCAGGAGAGATAAGGTGTACGATGCACTGAAATCTAGCAACTGGTAATGAAGTATGTTTAAGAAGCAATTTAAGAAGCGAGAGCCAACCTTTCCATTTATTTCAGTCAATTTCTTTATTCTTCATTCTCTGCCTTCTGTTTCCAAATGTTCTTGCTCTATTTCATGGGACAGGGCAGTCTCTGTGTCTAACTAAATGGAATAGTAGATCATAGTAGTAGTGATAGTAGCAGTAATAGCTACCATTTATTAAGCAGCTGCTATATTCTAGGTCCTGCACCAGGTTTTAATCATTATGTCCACCATGCAAAGTAGATATCATGATCCCTGTTTTACAGATTAGCATCTACAAGAGATTTGAATTTAAAAGAGATACAGACACTGGTGTGGCTCAGTGGTTGAATATCAACCTATGAACCAGGAGGTCACCATTCAGTTCCTGGTCAGGGCACATGCCTGGGTTGCAGGCTCCATCCCCAGTGTGGGCCATGCAGGAGGCAGCCAATCAATGATTCTCTCTCATCATTAATGTTTCTATCTCTCTTGCCCTATCCCTTTTTCTTTGAAATAAATAAAAATATATTAAAAATAAATAAAAAATTAATAAATGAGACACAGACAAGTCAACAGGGAAATATCACCCAGACATAAGTGTTTTGATGGCAAGATACAGAAATTTATGAGAGTACTCAAAAGGATCCTTTAGCTTAAATTAGTGGAGAAGGTGAGAGATTAGTTAGTGGAATGTTGTTGGAGAAAGTCACATTTACATTGAAAAATGAAATACTGAAAGAGCAGAATATATAAGATTAATGAATGATGAAGAAAGTATAAGTGAGAATTAACCAAGCAATGGGAGTTGGAAGAGCATCTAGGAAAAAGGGACAGAGGGCTTGAAACAAAAGAGATCACACCAGCTCAAAGTGGCTAGAACAGAGCGTGCAATGAGCATAGCAAGAGGTGAAGCCAGAGAAATAAAACAGAGAGCCAAGTAATTTTCCAAAAGAGCTCTTTTTGCAAGGTTGCTCTTTTCTGTTAAAATTTCTGCTATGGAACTTGACTTCCTATAAGACTCAATTCAAGTTCCTTAGATTGTCATTCAATCCTCCCCAATATCTGGAAACACATGATTGCTCTATGTAACCACAACTCACTCCTCAACACTCAGCTCTCCCAACACCCATGCAGCATCATTCCTATCTCTTCACTTTTCTTCTGCTGTTCTCTCCAACTAAATATTCTCTCAGGACAACAATCCACATATTGTATTTTTTTAAAACCCACATTGAGAACTTCTTTCATCTTAAAATCAAATAAACAAATTTTCTTAATTAGCTATTACTTTTTCCTTTTATTGATATCTGCAATGCATCTATTCAGTAAATTGTAATTGCAAAAACTTGAAGAGATCCCAAAATCATTGGACTCATCAGATATATAAACTGAGCCTTCCTGAAATAAACTGACTTTACTAGTCTACTCCATGCAATCTTACACTTTATCTTACACACATGATTGCTAGGCTTGCAGGCCTTGCCCCTGTTATGAAAGTGAAACTCCTCAACCTTGCCAACCACTTCTTTGGTACTCTCCTCAATGCCCAGCACCCACTGAACTAAGTTCAATCTGATTCAAGTTGCCATTTTAAACTTCACTTAGGCTCATCATTTTAGAAAACCACTGTAGACATTCACTTTAAAATTATATTTTTCTTTTTCAAATTTGGATTTTCATGTGTCCTTTTTTCCCCCAAATGTGTGCAACTGGTCAAAATAGATTGATATACCACAATTTTTTAATCCACTCATCTGCTGATGGGCACTTAGGTTGTTTCCAAATCTTAGCCATTGTAAATTGTGCTGCTATGAGCATAGGGGTGCATATATCCTTTCTGGTTGGTGTTTCTGGTTTCTTGGGATATAGTCCTAGAAGTGGGATTACTGGGTCAAATGGGAATTCCATTTTTAACTTTTTGAGGAAACTCCATACTGACTTCCACAGGGCTGCACCAGTCTGCATTCCCACCAGCAGTGCACAAGTGTTCCTCTGCACAATGGAATACTACTCCGCTATAAAAAAGAAGGAACTTTTACCATTTGCAACAGCATGGATGGAACTGGAGAGCATTATGCTAAGTGAAATAAGCCAGTCAGAGAAAGATAAACATCATATGATGTCACTCATATGTGGGATATAATGATCAACATAATTTGATGAACAAAAATAGATCCAGAGACAAATGGCAGGGGAGGTATGTGTGGCAGGGGGAGGTAGAGAACAACCAAAGGACTTGTATGCATGCATATTAACATAACCAATGGACACAGACACTGGGGCAAGTGGGGTTTGCCTGGGTTGGAATGGCTGTGGGGGTGAGGGGGGTCAATCAGGGAAAAAGGAGAAATATGTAAAACTTTAGACAATAAATTTAAAAAAAATTTAAAAATAGATTGAGACTGTATCCATGATATTAGTCAGGGTCCCCAGGGCTGCTAAAAGTCTGTGAACTATTCCCAGTTTAGAGAGGAATAAAGGCACAGGTTATCATTCAGTTCATGCTTCTAAACACGAATCGGAAGTCTCTGAGTCTTTAGAATTTGATGTTCAGTCATTGTGAAGCATGGCAGCACCTTACCTCCCCTCCTGAGTTAGTTTACATGTGATAGAAGCAATTATCAAGGATGTCTTATTGCCTAGAGAGTTAAGAAGGAAATGTAGTCTCTGGACATTCCTGATAAAAGTGAAATCAAACAATAAATAAGCAAAATAATATGAAGTGTTTATAGAATGCCTCCTACATATAACAGAGTATTCATATACTTTTTTATTTTTCAAGTCTTAAGGACTCATTAAAACCATTATTCTACTTTTTTCAATATCAGGATGAAACCATTTAAAGCTCTATACCATCTGTATCTATAATTGTTGCTGTGGTAATAAAAATAATACCATGTCCAAGTACCAGATGTTGTGTTACAAAGGAATTTATTTATTATTGGTTCATTTATATTACCTTTAAAATGTTTTTAATCAAAATTTATTTAGGTAGGAGGTATTTCAAACCAAGTCATTTATCTCTTTTTATATAGAGAGTCATAGCCAACCTCAACAGTAAATGTCATTTCCTAGATCAGCAGTTCACACATGTTCAATACAAATGTTTTAAATAAGTACATAAAGTTTTAGAGTGTTTAATAAAAGTTTAATAGTTTGCTGACAAGCTTGTTTTCAATTCTTAGTGAAGTTCATTTCGAGAGCATCTAGACACATGTGGAAATGATGCCCTTTAAACACTGCCAACTTTTTACATCCACTGCACATAACTTGTCTGAGCCATTAAGAAAGAAAAAAAATCCCATAAATCAAGATGACATTAAGGGGAGGAAATCAGCTTTATGCAACAGGAAAACAATGTGCCCTTCCTACCCAAATATCCTAAACAAACAGTTGAGGAACCAGTTCTAAAGGATAAAAATATTGTTTAAATGTTCCCTATTTGAAATAATGTTGCTTAATTTCTACATAAATGATATTTAGCTGGTGTAAAGATTGTGCAAAGATAGACTTCTTTATACTGTGTTTGATATATATAGACCTTAAAACCTTGACGCTATTGAGCATTAATACTGAACTCATTTGGAATAACCCGGCAGGTTGTAGGGCACAGTAAAAAGTGGGTAAACCTCTGCTTACCTGCTTTTCTCTCTACAATGGTTTGGAGACAGTTGAGCAGCCTCACTACTAAAACACGGTTAAAACCACCTGAGCAGATCAAACCAAGGAAATGATCCCCTCTTTGTACATCCAATTCAGCTTAGAATTTGAGTCACTAAGGTTCAGCAACCCAAAAGTACTGATCAAGCAGAGAAAATGGGATCACACCTCTACAGCAATCTGTGCCCAGAGGGAAACTTATAGGCTAACCTCTGAAAAAAATGGGGTGGATGTTGTGTCTCAGGGAAAAGCACCGGAAGGACAAGTTTATCTCAACTGATTTTGTGGTCTTAACGTGTTACTCAGGATTTGAAAACAATACTAAAAACCCCACAAGGAAACTCTAGTGCAGTGGTTCTCAACCTTCCTAATGCCGCAACCCTTTAATACAGTTCCTCATGTTGTGGTGACCCCCAACCATAACATCATTTTCGTTCCTACTTCATAACTGTAATTTTGCTACTGTTGTGAATCGTAATGTAAATATCTGATATGCAGGATGTATTTTCATTGTTACAAATTGAACATAATTAAAGCATAGTGATTAATCACAAAAACAATATGTAATTATATATGTGTTTTCCGATGGTCTTAGGCAACCCCTGTGAAAGGGTCGTTCGACCCCCAAAGGGGTCACGACCCACAGGTTGGCGGCCCACAGGTTGAGAACCGCTGCTCTAGTGAAAGTGAAAGAATTATTTAAAACTGCAATATTATCTCCAAAATATATGCCAAAATAGTTTTTTGGGTGACGGGGAGGGGTTTAGGCATTTATGCCTTTCAAATATAATACTTCATTGAAAACAATGTTATTTTGATTAAATGGGAAAAATAAATAAAGAGGCACTGACAAATTATAGATAGACTAGAGGCCCGGTGCACAGATACATGCACAGGTGGGGTCCCTCAGCCTGGCCTGCGTCCTCTCGAAATCCGGGACCCCTTGGGGGATGTCAGACTGCCAGATTTCAGCCCAACCCCAGATTTCAGCAGGGATCAGGCCAAAACCCGGCAGTACAACATCACTCCGAGGGATGCAGCAGTGCCAAAGTGGCAGGTGGCCAGGAAGGATCCACCACCCACACCTGGTTCCCCATTTGCCATCAGGCGATCAGAGCCTGTGGGCTAAGGGGAGGAACTGAGAGGTCTGGCTGTTTGGCCCGCTTGCCAGCCGGCCGGGAAAAGGGACCAAGAAGTGGTCAGTGTGCTTCATAGTGAATGGTTGAGCAGTCGTTCTGGTTGTTCTGCTGTTAGGGTCAATTTGCATATTACAGTACCCTTTTATTGTACAGGATGATAGATGATAGATGATAGATAGATAGATAGATAGATAGATAGATAGATAGATAGATAGATGATAGGTAATAGATAAAAGTTTGTTAGGGCTGAGATAACAAGTATCACAGACTGGGTGACTTGAACAGCAAAAACTGACTTTCTCGCAGTTCTGAGGGCTGGAGGTCCAAGATGAAGGTGCCAGCAGGTTTGGTTTCTTCTGAAGCTTCTCTCCTTGCAGGTTGCCATCTTCTCTCTGTCTTCATAGGATCTTTTCTTTGTGTGTTGTCTGTGTCCAAATCTCTTCTTCTTATAAACACACCAGTCATATAGCCATATGACCTCATTTTTACCTTAGTTACCTCTTTAACGGGCATATTGGTAACTGCTGTTGCATTCTCAGTTACTGGGGTTTAGGACTTAACTATATAAACTGGGAAAGGTGGGAAGGAAGAGTGACACAATTCAACCCATAACAGTAGCTATGCACAAAATTGAGACCAGACGTAGCTTATATAGATCATTTGAGTCCAATTATTGCTTCACAATAATTGAGGAAAATATATAAGTTGAGAGCTTACATTGTATCCTATAGTATCAACACACTCTCATGTTTTGTTTCTGTGTATGCTACTACACTCTTTCCGGCACTGTCTATAGCTCTTGCATTCATTTTTGTATGCTGTAAGAGTGTATGCTTCTTGGTACTAAAACTACATAAATGCCCTTACATAATTAGAATCCTGTTTTTTAAATCTGTGAAATGCAACCTATGAGTATATCATGAAACAGTTTAGTGTGTGCGAACCATGTCCCGTGTGGTTCAGGGTTTGGGATCTGGAGAAGGGCTGTGTGCAAATGACAGAGACGAGACAAGAAATAATAATTTGGAAATATTGGGGGCCAGGCGGGAAGCCCAACGCAAGGGGAAGGACTTCCACTGGTGCCCAGGCCTTGCCAACCTTTTATTCAATTTTGGATACACATATAGCCCTTAGTCAGGCAGGCAATTCCGGTAATAGGCAGACTATCTTAAAGGTCAGTAAATATTAGTAAAGATTTACTCTGAGACTATTTGGTCAGGAAATTGCTTGAGCCACCATTGTCTCAACTAAACAATTGGTGCATAGCTCTGGCCCTTGCCAGGGCTCAAGGTTCACCAGTGTTCTGGGCTCCTTGTTTACACTTCTCTGATAGTGAAGACAATGGGTGGCTTCCTACATTAGTGGGTGGTGACTATTGTTTTAAAATACTAAAATGTTATAGTGTGTGAAGTAATAAAATAATGAGGCTAGTCCTAGCTGGTTTGGCTTAGTGGATAGAGCATCAACCTGCAAACCAAAGGGTCCTGGGTTCGATTCCAGTCAAGGGCATGTACCATGGTTGCAGGCTCCTCCCTGGTCTGGGGCTCTGGTCGGGGCTCGTTCAAGAGGCAACCAATCCATGTGTTTCTCTCGCATCAATGTTTCTCTCTTTCTCTCTCTCTTCCACTCTCCCTAAAAATCTAAGGAAAAACATCCTCCGGTGAGGATTAACAACAAAATAAAACAAAACAAAATAATGAGTGTAAAGGTGATGTCAGGGAGTATAGTAAAAGCAAAAAAAAAAAAAGGCAAAATTGTCAGAACCAACTTTATCAGAACTCTGGAAATTAAACCCTTTCAGCAAACCAAGAAGCTGGCTGAATCTTGGTAAAAACAGGCCACTTTTTCGTATTTTACCTCTCCCTAATTCGAACCCTTCTGCCCTGCTCCTGAAGTAGACTTGCAAACCAGCAGACACAATCAGAGTGAATCCAGCAGACTGTCCACTGCTGGACAAGACCCAAAGAGGATGGAGCTCTTTCAAACCACATTCCCAGAGGGTTTACCATTATCTCACCTGTCCGGCGGTTCCCTGGAAGAATCCACTCACAAAGCTGGCTTTTTCTTACCCAACCGGAGTTTGCCTATTGAAAACAGCCTTTCCCCAGGCACATGTTAACAACAATCAGAAGCAGTTGTTGAACATCAAAGATGCTTTGCCCAGGAAATAAAAATTGTAATAAACAATAAGCTAACAAAAAAGCTTTCTTTAAAAAAAAAAGCTGAGAAGTAATGTCCATTGGAAACTGGAAAATTCTGATACATGTCTAGGAATCTAAAGGCCACATGCATACAGAGAACTGTGTGTGTGTGTCCGGGGCAGACCATATATATGCTCAGGAGAGACTGGAGAAGGCCCCAAGCTCTCACCTCTGGCTGACCTTGGGTATCTGCACAAACAGTATGTTGCATGCCCCGCACACACAGGCCTCCTACAAAAAGCAGATAGTTGTACACTTTAAAATGATAAATTTTGTGGTATGTGAATTATATCTCAGTAAAAAATATACATCTATAATAATAAAAGCATAATGTGCTAATTAGACCGGACAGCCGAACGACCTTCCGGACATTCTTCTGGATGCCACCTTCTGGACGAAGCTAGGTCTGCGAGGGCTGAGGCAAGGCGCTGCAGCTGCGAGGGCCGAGCCCCTTGCACGAATTTCATGCATCAAACATCTAATAGTTTATAAATATATATAATTTTAAATATTTAATTAATATAAAGATATGTCATTTATGTAATATTTATATATTTTCAATCTATATAAAATCTCTATATAATTTAAATATTATATATAACACTTACATGTAAATATAGTTTATCTGAACTTTAAAAGAATAAAAGTAGGCAGCATTGTCCAGCCCATGTTACTCAGTGGTTGAGCATTGACCCATGAATCAAGAGGTACCTGTTTCAATTCCCAGTCAGAGCACAGGCCTGGGTTACAGGCTTGATCTCCAGTAGGGGTCATGCAGGAGTCAGCTGATCGATATTTCTCTCTCATCGATGTTTCTGTCTCTCTATCCCAATCCCTTCCTCTCTCTCTAAAATCAATAAAAACATATTTTTTAAAAAGTAGGCAGCATTGACACAATGTTAATTGAAAGAAGCCAGGTACTCCATTCACACAAAATTCAAAAGAGGCAAAACTATTTTATGTTGATAAAGTTCCAGATATCAGTTACCTCTTTGTGGAGTTTTGTGTAAGGAGACACGAGAAAGCCTTCTTGGGGCCTGAAAATATTCTATGCTTTGATTGAGGCTGTGGTAACCTGGAGGACATTGTACTCTCCATATACAAATTCATCAAGTTGCACACTTATGATTTGTGTGTATCACTGTAGGAGGTACACCCCAATAAAATAAAAAGAAATAAGTATAATGAGTGTAGTTATTGTTCTGTCAATATTTTGCTTTAGTTGAATATACATTATGTATGCATTGAGTCATGACATAAAATACATTTGTTTCTATGGGCATGACCAAAGTGTTTGAAAATCCTGAATAAGAATATTAGAATTCTATGGGGAACCTGACATGCTTGAAATATGAACAGCTTGTGTTAATCAGGTACATTTCTTGGAATACAATTAAAATAAAATACAAGTTGTGGGAAGTATTGTTTGAACAAACAAATCAACCACACAGTGATTCAAAGTATTCCAAGCTCAACACAAACACTCTGACCCTAGCTTCAATCACACTTTCTTCATGAAACTCCCTTTACTTCCCATATCAGAAGTGACCTCTTACTATTCTAAATATTACATTTTTGTTAGTATCTCTTGTGTATATATATATCTGATATATGATACATATAGATTATATATATATATCATCACTCGGCTTAGAGACATTCAGAATATTTTGGAGAAACTAGAGCTGACCCATGTTTCTGAATCAAACATTTTTTTACTTATGTATTTTCAAAAAATCCTATGTAATAAAAGCCTAATATGCCAAGTGTCCAGTCATCTAGTCATCTGTTCAACCAATCAAAACATAATATGCTAATGGTATGCTAAGGCCACTCAACTGCTCACTATGACATGCACTGACCACCATGGGGCAGACGCTTTGACCAGTGGGTTAGCTTGCTGCTGGGGTCCACCAATCGGGACTGAGCGAGATGGGCCAGACATGCCCTGGAGCCCTCCTGTGGTCCCTCCCTGGCTGGCCAACCTCCTGTGTCCCTCCCCAGCCCCGATCATGCACAGGTGGGGTCCCTCAGCCTGGCCTGTGCCCTCTCACAATCCAGGACCCCTCGGGGGATGTCTGAGAGCCAGTTTCAGCCTCATCCCACAGGCCAGGCCGAGGGACCCCACTGGTGCATGAATTCATGCACCAGGCCTCTAGTAGTAATAATAAAATATTTCTCTCTCATTGAACCATACCCTTTATGTGATATTTTTGATGAAGACAATAAATCTCAGAAACTATATAGGAATAAAATATGTATTTCTTCAGGTCTGTGCCTTTTATAGCAACTCATGTGTTGGCAGTTTAAACTGTCATCTCTCCAGTTGGTTACTGCTCCAACTCTTTTTGCTGATTAACTGTAATTGATTGACCAGTGGGTGGTGAACAGCAGAAAAGTGAGACCACACAGCCTTAGCGGCAATGTTAGCACTTCAGATATTTTCTAGATCTTAAGTTATCTGGTCTTTATTTTATTTCAAAGGCACACAAAGAAACTGCTAAATCTTAGCTGTAGAAAGAAGAATTTGTTTTGAAAAGCAGAATTTTAAAAAAATGTATGCCTAGTTAAAAATCTCAGGTATTATTTAATCTTCCCTTATTATAAGCTTCTCCATGCCTTAATTTAAGCAGTGTAAATTAAGCAGTTTAAATTAAGGCATGTGAATCTTAAATTAAGCACCTTAATTTAAACATCTTAAATAAAGTGTATGAACCTGCTACTTGGCTGAGTTATTTTCCACTAATTTTGAGTAAATGTAATAGAACAGCTTTCCTAAACTTCAATATCTCATTTTCACAATCATAAAAAGTAAGATCTGATCATCATAGACGATGCCCTTCAGTGTGCATAATACCCAATCATAGATTATAAAAATAAAACACACACACACACACACACACACACACACACACACACACACAAAACGAAAACTAGGGTGATAAAAATAAAAGCAGTTTTCATTTATTTTTAACACTTGCTTATTGAGAATAGGGCCTAGACAGGCATCTATTTTAAATCTTCTTGCGATGGTGCTAAGAAAGCAACTACTTAGATTGTAGAGCAATGACCCGATGGTAGGGAATGTGGAATGTCCATCAGCTACCTTAATAACTGGCCCATTTTGGAATAGCCTTTGTGACAAAGGCCAGCTATTTTTTAACTCTAGATGGATTAGAAAGCTGAAAACATGACAGCGTTTACAGGCCTATTGTGTTGGGTGATAAGATGGGCCCAGTACTCTGAAAAAGTTTTCACTGTAGTTTGTAAAAGCTTCAACAGTGATAACATGCCAGCAATAGACCTGAGGGGGGGTCAAAGGCTGATGTTTTCAATTTGTCAGAACTAAACAGGGTCAATGTCCTGAGCAATGTGGCTTCCTTCTCTGCAAGACAAATGGATGAACATTTGCTGGAATCACAAGTCTAACTAACAGTGGCAGCTTCTGCATCTGAAACATAGGCTCCTTTACAGTGTGCCCAGTCTATGATGTGCCCAGTCTGTGTTTCCATGCCTGGTGTGATGATGAATCCTGGTAGTGATGGCAGTGACGGAGGTGGTAGAGAGCTTATCAGCTGCTTGATTCTGTTTGATCCGATCAGAGAATGGGCTATTACCATGACCCTGAAGAGTATGTCTTTAATTTTCCAGTCTAAGGTCTTCCAAGTGGTATATTAGATGTCTAGCTAGCACATTGCCAACAGCCCAGAAGTCAATACAACTGTAGTAAGAATCATCAGGGGGAGGATTGACCAGGGCTATGAGGACTGCCTGAGCTTGCCCACCAAGAGGATTGACTGTAGGCTTTTGGTCTCACATAGCTGACCTTGAAGCTCAATAGTAGCAGTAGCCCAACGGGTACCATCAGGTGTCAACCTAACTGAATTCTAACTGAATTACCAGTGCACCAGGCCCAGTTATTTAGGAGAACCTCTGTGAATCTAGAGCCCCATTGTTCCCGGGGCTTTACTTCAGGCAGTAGAGTGAAGGATTATTATCTCTCAAAGGAGAAAAATTTACTTTTTCATGTAATACTGAAATGACATCTCGGGAGGGAGCCCTTCCTATCTGAGAGGTTCATTCCGCCTGAGGATCTGGAGTTCCTGAGGAAGACTAGGAAGGAAGAGTGGAAAGGGAATGAAACAGACGTGGGGACTCAGAAAGACAAATGAGTAATACATTTTGCTTGGTCTTCATGCTCAGGGGATCCTGATTTAATTCTGGAAAGATCATCTGGCGCCCACTCGTTTTCATACTGATACAACTTTCCTTATATTTGCTTATCTTTCTGGGGTAATCATTATGTTCGCTCTGAGGAGTAACCTTTCTGAGGATAAAATATATGCTACTCCAGGGTGTACATAACTACTGTAATCAAAGTAGCATAACACACATATAGGCAAACACCGGTTGGGTCAATAACAGAAGTTCCAAAGATCCCATTTAACTCTTGGGCAATCACCTGACCTCTTCTCCTGAGGGTTCCCATAGTTAAAACAGGGCAAATCAATTCTCTCCTCCTGTGTTTCATGAGAGTACACATTGGATACATTTTAAAGAACAAGGTGGGAGTTCAATATTATAACACTGAACATATGGAACCTTCCCAGGTGAACTTCAAAATATTTCTTTTTTTAAAAAAAAAAAGTGAAATTCACTTTAATTACCCTTCCTTTGTACTGTCTCCCTTGCAATGTTATCATTGTACATATTCCAAAATTAAATGACTTCCTGCTGAAGCGCAGATAGCATATAAAACAGGGTTATGGACTCTGAAAAGAACAAAGACCTATACACAAGAGGCTTTTCCCCTCAGAGGTAAGAAAAGTCAGCTCGAAAAATTGGCAGACACCCAATACATCATTCAGCACACCTACATATTATCTGGGTCCATTCCGGCAAGCCAACTAACTGGTGAGAACTTCCTTCTGGAAATTAATTATATTTCCTTTCATAGTGTGCTTTGAAGTCTCTCTCTTTAGAATGTACTTCCAGAACTTCAATTTCCAGGTTACATGCAATATTAAAAGCCATGATTCACAGTTTTGAATTGCTGTTTTTCCTCATTCTCCTGCTTCCTTTCAGAAAACACAAAGAATGCCCGACTAATTCAAACTACCATGTAGTTTACAGGAGATTCTGTCATGTCATCATGAAAGACTTTTGCCCTTATCCGTGTTAAGCTACTTCTGTGAGAATCATCAAAAGAAGGTAAATTTCTCAAAGAAAATGACAGATAATTAATCTCTCAGGACAAAGAGAATGGAGAACAATTGAAATAGCATCTCTTCTCATTTTTAATCATACAAGCTTTAATTTTGAAATCCAACACTATTAGAGCTGAAAACATAAGACTCTTTTGGAGGAAACAAAAATAGTATGTTTCATGGTATAATTTTGTTCCGGTTTATAATCATTGCTGAGACTTTAAATGTCTTTTATAGATTTCATAGTACCCAACACAAGGTACTATGTATTTAATACCTATAAAAATTTAGATTCAGGCATCAGTTTATCTTGAAATTTTTTTCTTAAAAAATACAGATTTATGTAATTCTAAGATTCAAAAAAATGTTAAAGTCCCTCCAAGATCAAATGAGTTTTAAATAAGGTTCTTCTTTCTATTGAGAGAAATTTCTGCAATCACCAATGGATGCACTCTGCTATGTCTACTTCTCTCTCCCAACCTTTACTTCACTTTATATGCCTGTGAATATCTTCAAATATACCACATACTCCTCTTCTTGTTCTCTGTGTCAAGTTTTTATAATTTACCTCCAAATGTTATTGCTACTCATAGACCTTACAACTTCATCCATCAGAGTGTACACACCCAGCTTCTCATGTCAGGGCTGGATGAAGTAAGATGATAACTTCCTATCCAGAACCACATATATTATGTTCATATTTTAATATAAAAAACTAAAGAGCTAAAATAAATTAAGGTGGATGCCAAAAACAAATAAATTTAAAAAATCAGGTGAACAACTCCCCAGTATGGATAGTGAATAGAAATCTTTAGAGGCCCCATTTCACTGATTCCTATTTCTCTTACCAATCAAAGCAGAGACATCCATCTATGAATCAAATAAATACCTTTCAGTAATAATGCTGTTTAGTCAAAATAAAGACCAAAATGTAGTGGCTAGGAGATCCAACCCTGGAGCCTGATGTTTGGGTCCTAATCCTGTTCTGCCCCTTTTATGTTCTTGGAAGGTTTCTTATCCTTCAGGTGCTTCAGTTTACTCATCTGTAAAATGGGAAGGTTTTACCTATATCCTAGAGCTGATATAAGAATTAAATCAGTTACACTTAAAATATTTAGCTCAGTGTCTTAGAAGGCAATGGAGGACTCAGTTAGGTTAGCTGTTAGCTATTATCAAGCATATATTTAGCTCCTTGTGGTCCAACCCTACTATTTTCATCAGATCAACAGAAAGGATCAGATGTGGGGAGGCTGGGGGAAAGTCAAGGGGGAAAAAAAGGAGACAAATGTACTACTCTTTGTAATATTTTAAGCAATAAAAAAATCCCATTTCTTCCTGGAAAAAAAAACCAAATCAAGAACTTTTTTAATTGACTCAGAATTTTTAAACAAATCTCATACTCTCTCCCCTTAAACTTGGTCAGCTTTGTTGGTAATCAAAATTCATGCTTATTTTCTTTTACCCTTTTCTAATTACCAAGCTTAGCAATATTGGTCTCTTTGATTTACTAGAACAGTGCTATGAAAAATCCTACATCAGTCCATTCCACGCTTTAAATCAATTGAGCCAATATAAATAAATACATAAATCTGATATTTGCTGCAAACGTTGTCATAAAGACAATGGGATCCACTACTTCAATTGTAACTAAATATAATTTCAGGAATAAATAGGAATTTGGTCCTGAGAGAAATTAAAATTTTAAACGATCACAGCAGTATGTCAAGAAGATAGGAGAAACTTGGAGCAAAAATGAAGGTGGCTTATCACATATGTGGCCTGAACATCAGGATTTGGGACTTCAGAAGGACACAGAGGAGAACAACACATGGCCTCTATTCTCAACAAGTTTTCAGTTCCACAGTTACATGTGGACTCCTAGTGTCAGGCACAATACTAGCTACTCTCACATAAGCCATCTGCTGCAGATACTGTAGATGGCCATCGCCTTAGCAGAGGTGGGGAACCTTTTTTCTGCCAAGGGCCATTTGGATATATATAACATCATTTGCTTAATATAATTCACTTAATATAAGTTTTTGTTGCTATTACAAAAGCTCCTAGATTTATTAAATTTTGAGTCCTGCTTGCGGTTGGACCAGACCAAATGATTTTGCGGGCCTTATCCAGCCTGTGGGCTGGCTGTTCCCCACCCCTGCCTTAGAGCATACCTTCCTATACAGTAAAGACTGGAAAACTAAAAACTATGTTTTAAGATTCCCTTACAGTTAGGAATTTTTAGGTATATAATTGGAAGTTGTTTTTTTCAAATACAGTTTATGTTCACTGTTATTCTGTATTAGTTTCAGGTGTACAGCATAGTGGATAGACAATCATGTACTTTAGAGTAGTCTCCCTGATATTTCAAGGACCCACCTGGCCCAAAACATAGTTATTACAATATTATTGACTATATTCCCTATTCAGTAATTTGCATCTCTGAGACTATTTCTGTAACAGCCAATTTGTACTTCTTAATCCCTTTACTTTTTTCACCCAGTCTCCTGGCCCCCTCCCCTCTTTCAATCATCAGTCTCTTCTCTGTATCTATAGTCTGTTTCTATTTTGTTTGCTTGTTTTGTTCTTTAGATTCTACATATAAGTGATATCATATGGTATTTGTCTTATTATGCTGACTGAAATACTAAGCCAAACAGAAAAAAAAAAACAAATACCATATAGTTGGGAGTTTTTGCTGGATTCATTGTTTATGACTGTGTAGCATTCAAAAATGTGTTCCCTTGAGTTTCTTTATTCTGTCAGACACTCTGTAATAAAGCTCTTTGGTTAAACTAGTTTATTAGCCAGGGTTCTCCAGAGAAACAGATCCAAAAGAATAGATAGAGAGAGTGACAGAGATAGGAAGTTACTTTAAGCAATTGGCTTAGTGATTGCAGAAGCTTGACAAGACCAAAATCTACAGGGTAGGTCAGCAGAATGGAGGCTCGGGGAAGAGCTGCAGTTCCAGTACCGAGACCTTTTGCTGGCAGAGTTCCCTTGTCCAGGAAGGCCAGTCTTTTTCTAAGGCCTTCAACTGATTGGATGAGATCTACCCACATTCTGGAGAGGAATTCACTTTACTCAAAGTCTGATTTAAATGTTAATCTCACCTAAAACAAATACTTTCACAGAAATATCCAGAATATTATTTGGATGAATATCTAGCCACTATAGCCTAACCAAGTTAACATATAAAATTAACTATTGCAACTAGTTAGAGTGGATTCTGTTGTCCACAATATCACATCATTTCACATAATTCCCCCCCCCCATAAATCTGTATGTTAAAGATTGCAATTCTTATTTTATGGATGAAGAAACCAGCTCAGGAAAATGTCTTGCACTGCACTATAAAGTTAAGAAGTAGCTAAAGATGAGTTGAAGCCAGAACTTGAGATTCCAAATCCAATGCTCTTTTAGGTACACCCATTACTACCAATAAATTCATTTGGGAAAGAGAAATTAACCACATAGAAAAGTAAGAGCTAATACAAGAGCAAGTGCTAATTCTAAACATAAAAAGAATTCTTATATCTATTGTGCATCTATAATTTGGCTCTAGAATACAGTTTTATGGAATAAGTTGGCTTTAAGATGGATAAGATTTGCGTATATGCCAAGGAAAGGGGGGAGGGAACATTCCAGATAAAGGAAACAGAACAAAACAAATACAAGCAGAGGGTGGATATAGGCATGGATACCTACAGATTGATTAGGTGTTTGGGCTGACTAGGCAAGCAGTGAGGGAAGAAATTTGATGTCTAGATTGGAACAGGTCATGAGAACATTAAAATCAATAACATGTAACTTTTACAGGCTCTTGGGCTGGGAAGCATCTTGATGAATGTGGTGGTCAGCTATTACTCCTGTTCTGGTGGCTCCCGGTCTTCATCTCTAGTCCTAGCACACCAACTCTGTATTTCCACCTGATTACAAACACGCTTTATAACCACCTCAGATCTCTCACTCCCAATGCTAACCATTTTTCTCCCAGACGGGCTCTCTTTTCTTAACATTGGTATAGCTGTTGCCTTCAGTCTTCCACACTATAGCCTTAATGCTTCCCTTTTGTTGTCCCCTAGATCTAATGTTCAATAGGGCATTATTTCTTCATTTCAGTTGTCACTCGGTAGTCTGGTAAAATATAGGGCATCTCCAGGTGCCCGATTACAATGAGAGCTTCCTGATTGATATCTCTGTTTCTGGCATAAAGAAGATTGTAGAAAAATATGCTTATGTTCTCAACACATCCTGTGACTGGCTCTCCAAATGGTAAAGGTTATTTACAGCTTAGGTAATAAAAGGGCCAGCTCTGCTCTAAAGATTTGACATAATTCTTAGAGAGAAGTGAGTGTATATTAGATATATTCCCCAACCCCTGCCCCTAGGCAGAATTAATTATTCTCATAGGACTCTAAACTTGCCTAAAGATAGAATATATCACATTGTTTTATAGTTAATTATTTATATGCCTGTCTACTCACCAAGTGTAAGATGTTTAATCCAGCACCATAGAACTTTTTCACCATTAAGCAATACCCTCTAACCTGTCATGTCCTCGCTTCTCTGTGTACCAAATTTAGAGCTCATTATCTATCATTATAATTACTCTGTTACAAACAATTATTTCTTTCACATATCTCTTCCTTCATCTTTCTGGGCCAATCCCTAGCCCTGTTTAAACTTACCTGTTTTCCTCTTCCAAGCCTGAACCCAAACAACAGAACTTTGCTGGAGATTAATTTAAAACCAGGCTGACTAACTGATGTCACTATAAATGCATGAACACAAATATCAAATGATTAGTCAATATAACATAGCAATATTTCCATATTCTTATTTTTTTTTTACTGCTCTCCAAATTGACTATCTCATACCTCGAACTCTCTCCTAAAAACACCTCCTTTCTTTCACTGATGATTTACCTCATACACAACATTTTAAGAAGAAGCAAGCCAACCAGTAGTCACTCCTCTTCCCTCCACAAACCTAACAATAAACCTCCATTTGCACTGAGGCTTCTTGTTTTCTGTCATTATGAGTGAACTGTCCCTGCTGGAACCCACTTATAATCTGGATTTCAGACACCCTCTTCTTTTCAAGAACTTTGTTCCTGAACTAATTTTTTTTCTCTATACCATCAGACTTCTCTTTTCTCCGCTTTCTAAATCTCCCTCCCTCTATCCCGTCTCCCCACTAAGCTGATTATATCTATCATCTTTTGTTTAATAAAAAACAAAGAAACTTTCATTGACCCTACATCCTCCTCTAACACCCTGTTCTATCCTCTGCAGAGTGAAAGTTCTGCCTCCACTTTTTCTCTTTACGTTTCTCCGTTAACTCCAGTGAGGCTTCTCTTTATACCATTCCAGAGAGACTGCTCTCAATAAGGTAAGCAGTGACCTCCATGTTGCCAAACGCAATGGGCATTCCTCTGTTCTTGTTTTACTTGATCTCTCAAGGACATTTCATACAACCGATTGCTTCTTGAAGCATTTCACCTCCTATCTTCAATGAGGAATTGCTTTTCTACCCACTGGTCACTCTATTTCAGTCTCTTGCTTGTTTCTCTTCCTTAGCTCACTCTAAATTTTGGAATGACTTGGGACTCACTGCTGGGTAATTGTTTTTCTTTCCTATGTGCATACTCTGACTAGGTTATATTATCCAGTACCATGGTTTTAAATATCATCAGGTTAACAAGTTGTTCTATATCTATATCTCTAAGCCTGGACTAGTTTCAAAACTTATTTATCTAACTGCCATTTTTATGCCTCTACCTGGATGTCTACTAAGCATTTAAAAACTGGCATTATCACAGAAGAACTGCTTATTTCTACCACATTTATCCTCACAAATCTAGTTCCCAATTTTCCTCATTTTTTGTATTAATTTACCATCTAAAAATATGTTTAAAGCAAAAACTTTGAGAAACCATTCTACATCCCCATTTCATTTACTGGCAAGATCTGTAGACCTTCCTGAAAACATATATTTCAAATCTGTCAACTCTCAGCTTCCTGTCTTGCCCTTTCATACTCCACTTCTATACAACACCCTGGGGATCTTTTAAAACTGTAAACCAGGTTATATTGTTCCACCATTTTACCCTTCAGCTTCCCAACAAACACACCAAAATGAAAAACGTTTCCCTGGCTTACCTCCACCACTTGTCCAGTAACACTCTTCTCCTCAACGCTCTGCTTCCTCTGCACCTCACAACAAATACGTTTCTACCTTGGGATCTTTGCCTGCTACAGACCACCTCCCATTCTGAGTGCTTCCTCCCAGTCTTCATGTGACCAGTTCTTAATGGCTATTCAGGGCTTGTTTCAAATGTTACCTTCTCAGAGAGACTTTCTCTGCTATCAGTCTAAAGTAACCAATAAATTGCTCCTATGAGATTGCCTTTTATAATCATTTGCATAGTTTTTAATATTTGATTTTTCTCTTTTTTTCTTTTTTTCTATTTTTTAAAAAAATCTTTATTATTGAGATTATTACAGAGGACCTCTAATTTTTCTTATTTTATCTATTTATTCTTTCTTTTTTTATTACCTATCACACTAAAATGCAACATTTATGGAAGTTTATTCCATATCTTGCTTGTTTCTTGCTATGTCCCTAGTGCTCAAAAAAGTTACTAGCACATTATAAGAGTTAAATAATTGAAGTGAATGAATGAATAACGAGGTCTGTGGTAGTCATTAGTACCAATGATAGACCTAAATTCATAGATCCTTTTAGTTAGGTGTAGCCAAATAACTAGTTTTGGCCAAAATGTTGTGAGCAGAAGTGATATGTGTCTGAGGCAGAACATTTAATATCAGTACAAGAACCTACAGAGCTCTCTTTCTTTCTATGATGTGAATATTTGAGCAATCTATTAGCCTATCCTGGAGTGAGGGTAATGATGACATGGAAACAGAGTTTCTACCCAATTCACAATAGATAGATACCATGAGCAAGAAATAACTGTTGTTTTAAGTCATTGAGATATTGAACTTTTGTGTTACATATCATAATCTAGGCTATTAATCTAGGCTTTTAATAAATAAAAGAGCTATCTTTACATTTTTTATTAATTAGCTCAGTGTAAGTGTGAAATACACACATACACACATACACACACACACACACTTTTTTTTTCTTAGCCTATTTCTTTATCTACACATTTGGAAAAATAACCCTAACTTTTTCAGAGCATTTGTTAGGAGCAATGTAAAAGAAAGCTAACATTTATTGAGCACTTGTATGTGTCACACCAGTGCTAGCTAATCTATTGACATGTAAATATCTTGTCTTTTGAGGTCTGTTCTGTTACTCTGTTCATTTTACAGATTAAGAAACTGAGTTACAGCCTAGCTATTGTGGCTCCTAGCTATTATGGCTCAATGGCTAAATGTTGTTGACCCATGAACCAAGAGGTCACTAATTGGTTTGATTCCTGTTCAGGAGCTCAATCCCCAGTAGGGGACATGTAGGAGGCAGCCGATTGATGTTTCTCTCTCATCAAAGTTTCTCTCTCCATACACCATTCCCTTCCTCTCTCTCTAAAATAAATAAAAATATATTTTAAAAAAGAAAGTGAACTACTGAGAGATTGGTTAATTTGCCTAAAATCATAAAACTAGTAAGTTGTGCAGTTGGAATCTAAACCTAGGTAATTTGATTCAAGAGCCTGTGATTAAGAAAAAGATAAGGTCTATAAAGCAGTTGTGTATTGCCTGTCACACATTATTTTCTCTATTGGTAACTATAAATTAGCAGCATATTGAATTTCTAAAAAACACCAATCGAAAATGTTTTTGTTATCTTCAAGACTTTGCCTCTTCCTCATTATTTAGTAAGGAATGCCTAAAAAGCTGCATTTACAGAAGTGAGATTTGGTATTTACCAGTTACTTTGACAAGGTAGACAACTGTATTTGACAATCTGGGCTCCAGCAAATTTGTTTTAGGAGGCCTAATACAAACTTTAATATGGGTCTTTTGGGGGAAATCAATCAATATGCATGGAGTAGGTAAGTATCCACTAACTTCCCAGAAGTATATTGGGCATTGTGGGATCAAATTTAAACTGAAACTTGAGAACAAGTAAAATTACTAAAGAACAGTATATGTCTGCATTTTTTAAACATCACTCTATATAGATAGACAATATATCTAAGAGATCACTGGATCGCCATAGTAGAAGTTTGGCATAGATGTTTCTAAACTTGACACAGTTATGTGCCCATTAAATTAATGTGGCAACTAAGTAACATTTTAAATGAATTATCTTGATCACTAAAAGAATTCTAAATAAAATCCTTCACAATATGAATGAAAATCCAACTTTTCAATAAACATAATAGAGACTTGATAAATATCTATTGTCAGAATATGTGGTAGTTTTATATACTCCAGGCTTAACTTGAGTGGAGTATGTATTTGCATGTAACTATAACTTTTTATGGAAGAATTTTAATAACTATAAATATCAAATGTTAAGACCTAAATAGTCTTGATTGAAAATTCTCTAGTATGATCAGATAAATGTTATGGAAAAGATGAAATAAATTCAGCAAATTTTCACAGGGAATAGGAACTCTGTGATGACATGATGTTGAGTAGTTAGCAACGTTAATATATTGAAACTAAATCGGACAAAGATCACTCCTGCTGTTGAACCATATGGCAAACATTTAAGAAAGGAATTGCTGCAGGTGGTGTTTATCTTAACCACATAAATCCAACTGCACCACACCTATTAACATTAACTGTTGAAAACATGGTTGCCAAATTTCAAACAGCAGTAAGACCCTTGCTTGCTAAAATTTTATTACTGGTTTAGTAAATTATGGAAGCCTGTCATCCATATAAATTTCTGAGAACCTAGGACAGCTGAAAATTTGAATGAACTTTAAACATGTTTCCATTTTTAAGAGTGAATTGCATTGGGACAGGCAAAATGAGATTAGGCTTGAGACATGAGGTAACAGGTAAAAGTAAATATCAGCAAAAACCGGGGGGGTTGGGGGGGAGCATAGAAAGGAAAATGAAAGAAATAAGAAAAGCAGCTGGAATAAAGATGGCCCTTGATAGTTTGTTATTGATCATTCTTACCTAATCTAATTTGATGACTCAGGAACGTTCAAATTCACTGCACCAATTTCTCAAACTTAAAAAAGAAAAGTGCATGTTTTTTGATAAAGAGGGTTTGGGGAATTAATTTTTAGCATATAAGATAATAAGTCCTCCTCCCCCACTTTTATCCCCATAATACTTTATAATGACTCATTCTCTAGTTCAAGACAACTGTGAAAATACTACACCTGCATGTGGAAAGCTGGTGTGAAACTTTGAAAGTAGAAGTTATTTCCATAGTCAAAACATATGTAAAATGTAAATTCTCTTTTGAATGCCTTAAAATGATGGCAGAGAAAGAATTCAACTAAAAATGTTAAGTACACATTGAAGGCTAAAATAGTTAATGTAATTATCTAATGTTATAATTAACATAATATTGAATAAGATCTATCTGTCAAGATAGGGGACCCTGAGTACAGAGTCAAAGGTAATTGATATCTCATAAACATATGGAGATGATGGAGCCCTGGGAAGATGCCTCTTCTAACCCAGGCTTTGGCAATTAATGTGTATTAAAATAAGTGAAAATATGCTCGGGCTGATCAGAAGCCCCTGAGCGATAGATGAATGGATTACTCAGACACATTTGCTGTGAAAGAGAGGGCTAAGGGACAGCCAGGCCAAAGGGACCAGGCAGCCTTGATTTCCTGCCTCATTAGCCTTTTATTGTAGTTTTTATCTTTAGATGCAATCAGTAGGGTGAGTAATTGGGAGTACACCTGTGTTTGCCTCAAGGCAAGGGCACCCAAAGATTAAGCATAAGCATTCCAGTAAGCACCCGGGGGTCTGCACATGCACAGGCTTGTTTTGAAAGGTCAAGGAATAATTAGGGCCGCCGCCTTCGGCACTCCCATAAGTCAGAATTCTGATAAACAGGGAAGGTGGCCTTCCGCCCACTTCCCTTTCCTCAGAATATCCTCCTTACAAACTTTCCAACCAAGTCTCATGCTTCCCAACATCAATAAAGTTTGAATAGACTACCCTCAAGATGAACCTTTTCATAGACCTAGGTATTCTTTGAGAAATATCTCTACTCCTTGACTCCTAACTTCTGCTCAGCTCTTGAGGCCAGGAAGTTTCACTGACTATTCCTGCCACCCATGGAAAGCTCCATTCTTTACTAACCTAAGCAAGCTAAGAACCAGGGCAGATGCTTCTTTCTTATTTCCCATTAGTAAATAGAAAGAAAGAAACAACAAAAGATCTTTTCCAAAAATCAAAGTTTTGTTCTTGGTTTGCCCCTATATAGGAATAAGGTATAATTGGCCCTTAAGAAGAAATCTACTGGATCTTACTCACAGTTTCAAATTCAAATCCAACACCAAGCCTTTTTCTGTTTGTTTGTTGGCTTGTTTGTTTGTAATTTCTCTTTATGATTGAAAGTATTACAGATATCCCCCTTTCTTTTCCATTTCTCCCCTCCTCCCCACTCCCTTTCCATCCCCAGGCCTTCACCCCACTATTGTTTGTGTCCATAGGGTCAACCAAAGAACTTATATGCAGATATGCATAATCCAACAGCAAGTCTTTTAAAAGAAGAAATGTTCTAGAAGCTCTTCCTTAGACTATTATAGACCTTGCAGTGCATTTCTCTGGAGAGCTAATTCTTTATATCTGACTAGGGGCCCAGTGAACAAATTCACGCACCTTGAAAGGAACTGTGGGCCGTGAGGCTGCAGTAGGCACAGGGGCGGGTCTTGGCCCATCCTCCACACCCCTGCCCAGCCCCTCCCACCATGGCCCCTGGTCCCCTGTCTATCGGCAGCCCCACTCCCACTACTGCCACTCCCATGCACTGAGTGCACCAGCCCCACTCGCACCCACTAATGGCGTGCAGCAATTGGGGCCAGCACCAGCAGTAGGTGCTAGAGGGGTTGGTGCTGTCAGTGTCAGCAGGTGCAAGCAGTGGCTGCTGCCCCGATTACCCCTCAGGAGCAGGAGGAGGTGGAGAAGCCCTCAGGGGCAATCAGGGCCAGCAGCCACCACTCGTACCCACTGATGGCGCCAAGTGACAGGGACTGGTGCCAGGCACCAGCAGCGGGTGCGAGCAGCGGCACCGGCACTGGCTGCGGGTGTGAGCGGAGGCCAGTGCTAGCAGTGGGTGTGAGTGGGGCCAGTGCCAGCAGCAGGTGCGAGCTCTGGGCGGGACTGCGGTGTGCAGGAGCAAAGAATTTTCAGTAACCACCAGAGACTCACCCCAATGACAGCGGCTGGCACCCTGCCTTGGTCTGGCACCCCCACTCACCTGCTCCACCATCCCACCATGTTCTGTACACACCCCCTGGAGGTCAGCGCATGTCATAGCGACTGGTTGTTCAGTTGTTCCGCCATTCGGTCTTTCATATTAGCCTTTTATTATATAGAATATAGAGAAAGAGCAATGTACTAGTTATATATTCATATGAGTAAGAATGATTTCTTATGATGATACAGCAGTTAAGTGAATTATATGAAGTCTCTCAAATAACATTTTAGGTGAGACTTCAGCCCCAAACTCTGATCCTCTGTGTCTGAATAAACTACCTTCCCACAACCAGGTAGCTTACTATAAATTATCAGAGAAGAAAGTATAAGGTCTAGGACAAATCTTTCACTTCCCACGGGAAATTTTGTTGGTGAAAGCAGTAACTAGATGACTAAGTCCATGTCTAAAAATCACTTGTGCCTAGAAGCATGGTAGAAAATTCCATTATAGCAAGCCAATATCGATGTGGCCACCACAGAAATCTGCCAGTTAAAGTCCTGTTAATGTCTCACACTTAACACATTTTCTCCCCAGAGGGAGAAAAGCACTTTATAAATCCTCTATCCCATAGTTGCTGATAGAAAGGATTAATGTTCTCACAGGTTTTATAGTCTCTATTGATTTCTTGAATGGAAATAACAAGTGATGTTAATGAACCTCCTATGGGTATACACACAAGGCAACCCATAGCACCTCCCTTGCGGGTAGATGTAAACCCTGCTGATCTGAAGTTAAGCTCATGTGCAGCAGATTAAAGTTTGCCTCTGAGGGAAAGTTGTATCTAACTATTAGGGAAAATATTCACTTCCAACTCAGTGAGGCCTTCCTCAAAACAACGGATAAAAAGTTTTAATACTTTTTTAAATCGATGCAATAGAACATACAACAGAATACCATCCAGAGAGAAGGATGAGGACTTTGACATCACCACATTTTCTATCGATCTATCTTCACCATCTCACCGAATAAATGAATATGCAATCTGATCAAAAGAAGAGTGCATGCTATGAAATGATAGCTTCCAGGAACAATCCTGGTTTTCCTCCTAAAGAGAAATCCTTCAAACCTTCCAATCTGAAAATGCTGACGCGCCCCTCCTGCCTCTGCTTCGAACAGTCTCCATCCAGGCCTTTTTACGGACTGCTCCCTTGTATCATTCAGATCTTAGCTTGAATATCATCTCATCAGCAAGGCCTCACTGATCATCCAATCTGAACAAAACAGGTCATTATCTTTATATCGCCTTTGGTTTCTTGTTTGCTGCTACATCTCTATCACATTGCCAGTCACAAAATAAATAAATATAAGTTGCATGCATGATGGCACTTTGGTTTGTGTCCACATACAAGAACGCAATTGATAAGTACATAAGCAGTATGTTACTATAGTACTATAATGTATTTTCATAAGCAAAGAAATTTTCTTTTTGAAGTTTCCTTTCATGGGATCAAAGTTAGTTAATGTATTCTATTTTTCTATGGGCATGAAGAGAATAGGAATAAAAAGCCAAATAAATCCCCATGCACTTTTCAGCAGTTTTTTTTCCCACTTATCATTTTCATTTTGGCTCTTTTATTGTAACTTTTTTTTCACATAAAGACAAGCTGTCAGGTATACGAGTCTTTGAGAAGACTATCATTCACTTGGATTGTTTTAAGGCCAATTAAAAGGAAAACAATAACAACTGCCAGCCTTCATTTCCCCGAGTGACAGGTCGTGGTTCTGTGTTGTTTTATGGTGTTTTATGAATATATATATATACATAGTTTAGTTTCAAAACAATAAGTTTGAAAAACATGTTTTCTAAAGCCCATTATGCTTACTATGAATTATGCAAATCTTGTAACTAAAAGTTACCCCAAAAATTGAATAGCAACTTGAGATTTCAGAGTAAGGTTTATAAACATTAGGATTCTGCTAATATGCAAACAGGTTTTCTACATCAAGACTAACTTCAGGTCACGTTGTTTGACAAGCAGGCATCACAATTGCAGCTATTTTGTGATTCAGTTTGGATTTCCAGCAAGAAATCCAACCCACCTCCAGCATCCGGTATGCGTGCCTCAGACTTCCAGTCCGAGAGGCACTCTGCTGAAATGTTCTGCATCACTGCTTTCTCTTTCCTCTCAGCCACTCTTGTGCTCCTCCACCATGGGACACTATTTTGGAAGATTCAATATGACGTATTCTCTAAGCTTCTTGATAGAATCACAAGTGTGCACAAAAAAGACACTGTACTTTATTTTAAATGTGTATGATATGACAAAAATATGACACTCCTGTTTTACCTTATAAGGATTAATAATGGTGCTCTACTTTCTAAATTTAAAGAAATCCTTTACCCAATTTACAGTTGGGTAGGGAAATGTTCATTCATTCCAAAATGTATTGACATATTTATTAAGGAATTACAGTGTGCCGACTGCTCTAGGGTATATAGATGTGAATCTTACATTGTTTCCTTACATTTTCCATTCTTTTTCTTTAATGCTTGATTATGTAGAAGAAATATAAGATATGTGAATAACTATAATGTAAAGTAAAAAGTAATCTGACTTCTTCTGCATCTTCCCAGATGCAGTTTAATGTGAGCGAAGAAAATCACAGAATAAAATTGAGAAGTTTCCATTTCAAATCTCCATTGGGCACAGAATAGCGCCCCATGGAAGTGCCTGCTTCTGCAATAAGCCCACTTTCCACTTTCAGAGTCAACTCTTTTACCAGTTCTCCTCTGTCCTCCTGTCTGCAGGTGCACTTTCTGCAGCCCCCACACACTGGAAGCTGTTTGATCCAGATCTCTCACATTCTAACTTTGAAACCTATGCTGTACCTACACCTGCATCCATCCTTTCTCTTCTTCATAATAAAACTAGAGGCCCAGCACACGGATTTGTGCACCATGGGATCCCTCAGCCTGTCCTGCAGGGATTGGGCTGAAACTGGCTCTCCAACATCCCCCGAGGGGTCCCGGATTTTGAGAGGGCACAGGCCAGGCCAAGGGACCCCCACCCGTGCACGATTGGGGCCAGGGAGAGACCGCGGGAGGGCTCCTGGGCATGTCTGACCTGTCTGGCCCAGTCCCCATCAGCCAGACCCCAGCAACAAGCTAACCTAATGGTCGGAGCATCTGCCCCCTGGTGGTCAGTGCACATCATAACGACTGGTCGAACAGTTGAACAAACAGTCTGACACTTAGCATATTAGGCTTTTATTATATAGGATGGAGGACAACCTTCCCTTCTGTCCAAGGCCAGTACCTCCTTACCTGTCCTCTGGACCTAATCCTTAGTCTTTTTGAAAACTCTGCTGCCTTGACTACTACTTCTCTCTTGTGTCATCAGTCTTCCCCCTTTTAACTGGATCATTCCCATTAATGTACATGTTCTTCCATATTTTTTTAAAAAAGGAATTTGCCTCAATACCACATTATCCATTGACATCTACCCAATTTTTCAACTTTCATCTATAGTTAAACTTCTTAATCCCCCCCCCTTTCCTGATCTTCATTCATAATTCTACCAGTAACAATCTTGCTTCTAGTCCAAACATTCCATGATCAAAGTCCTTATCAAAGTTCCAGGTGATTTCCATGTTCTGGATCTCTAATAGACATTTCAATCTTAATATGGCCTAAAATAATCTCTTCAGTTTCCCCAGATAATGTGTTCTTTTTCTAGTTTTCCTTATTTGGCTCAGCCAAAAAAAAAATCATTAGTTTCTCCTTTTTATTCATGCCCAAATTCAATTCATGAGCAAGACCAGTTGATTCTACTTCCAAAATATATATACAATCTGCCTGCTTCTCTCCTTTTCCATTGATTTTATTCAGGTTTGGGTTATCATTGTCTCTTCCTTAGACTGTTGCAACAGCCTCATAACTATTCTACTTCTGCCCTTAAGCCCCTCTGCACAACAGAAAGAATAATCTTCTGATCTTATTTGTATTATTTCCTTCCCTGAACACAGAATGGTAGTGGAAAAGGAAAAGACATTTGAAGGGCATTTAAAGCATAGTTAGAACTTTAGCTCTAGAAATTAAGGAAAAAAAATGTTTTCCAGTGGCAGAGACATGGAAATGAACAAGCATAAAAGGGTACCTACAATTCTATTTGGTTATATCAGAGAGCACATTAATATAAGTAGTAGATAATAAGGTCAGGGTTGGAGCCACATTCAGGGCCTCTGATTTGATAGGCAGTTGGAATTTGTTGGTAATTTTACTTTATGCTCAATATTGAGAAATAAGTAAAGCAAATTTTTCACTTGTGATTAATAAGCAAATATATAGGTTCATGTAAACTATAAGATGATTATGTACTTAAAGTGATAAACCAGTCATAAAAACTCATCATGCCTCAAGTTTTTGTGTCTTTATCTCATAAATCATTACACTGGCTTTCACTTCTTTGGCAAAAATAAGTAGGTATCTGTTTCATCCATCTTTTTCTTTAAGAGAGAAAGAAAATCTTATTTCTAATTGGCTTAATTGAAAAATTCCTACTTCCCCGTGTATTTTTTCTTTTGTGAGATTCTTCTTTAATTAGAAATTTTGTTTTGACAGCTATATCCTGCATTTTATCCACTTTCAATAAACAAATCAATATATAAATAACCTTTCGATGATGTAAAACTCAACATCTTGTTTTAAGGCTCAGAATGCCTGGTCAATTTTTAAAAATGATTATGGATTGTATTGTGCTTCTTGCCCAGTCCACATGTCTAGAAGGAGAGAAGAAAGTCCAAAAGTGAGAGAAATGCAAATCTCCCAAATTCTATTCAAAAACTTTATTGTCAGCATTGCTCCTAGGGCCCATTCAACATATATCACCCCTCGTCTCCAGACTTCAAAGTCTTTGTGAAAAGGAAAGTCATTTCACCTTAAAATAAATATTGGAACTAATTAATTAAGACAGACATTTGGACTTGAACACCAGGGCATCTGTGATTATTGTGCAATAATGTGTGATGTAAATGTATTGTAAAATGAGTCAGGCATCAAGTCAATTCACCACCTTCTGGTTCTTAGAGCTTTGGGCACTAAAACAATTAACACTTTGGAAGTCTGTGGCCAAGAGGTGTCCTTTGTTAGACAGGCAATCAATCGGACTGTGAGTCTGCTGAGCAATTTAAGGATTCCAATTAAACAGTTCAAAGAAAGTCAATTTAATTTCGAATAACTGTATTGGCAAGACTACATGTATGCAAGCTGCCAAGTCAATGTATTATACGCCATGGGGCAATTTTCACAATTGTAAGAATATATAAAAAAGAAAAAGACTGTTTCCTCTATCATCTCAAGGTCAATATAAGCACGTACTCTCATTCACAAACGATCCTGTTTTAAAGTTACATAAATTCCAAGTTTCCTTTATAAGACATAAGATTTCATTTATCCTCTTATTGCCAAGCTTTATACATCCATTTTGAATAGATATATAAATGCAGGGGAGGGCAAAAGTAGGTTTACAGTTGTGAGTACTTGAAACAGTTTATTCTTGTGTTATTACTTATTAATTATTGTATTATTTATTTGCATTACAACTATAAGCCTACTTTTGCCCACACTGTATAGATCCCACAAATATTTTAATTAGATGTGGATGTAATTTTGATTCCATATTCCATATTCCTATAAAGATGAGGGGAAGACAGTGGATATATCAACTAAAACATTTTTTAAATGATACATACCTGGAATTTCCCCTGTGCTCAATCCCTATCAACACCACCATTTTTGACTAGTTCTTATATTACCAATCATTCATTTTTAAAATTGTGCAATCATTTTCATAATTAAGACATAATGCTTCTTTGTTTTGTTTTTATTGAATTTATTGGGGTGACACTGGTTAACAAAATTATACAGATTTCAGGTGCACAGTTCCAATACATCATCTGTACCCTGCACTGTGCTCACCACCCCAATCAGGTCTCCTTCCATCACCATTTATCCCACATATACCCTCCTCCACAACATACTGTTGTCTGTGTCCATGACTTCTTTCTCTTTTTCTCAATCCCTCCGCCCCTCCCTACACAATCCCTGCCCCCAACAGATGTCAGCCTGCTCTCTATGAGTCTGTCACTGTTTCCTTGTTAGTTCATTTTGTTCATTAGGCATAATGTTTCTTTATAAAAAATATATCAAGGATTGCTTCTGAGGGCAGAGCTCTCAGCAAGGATTAAAAGAGACCTTGCTATCGTCATCCGTTTAAGAGTGGCCCTTGCAAATATCTTCTTCAAAAAATTCCAGAAAATGTTCTTATATTTTTATTCATACTCCTCCTGCTTCCACAAATAATGTTAAGAGGATTAAGTATTAAGAATACTTAAATGTTAATTTATAAAATAAAACCGCTTAAAGAGCACAGAGAAACAGATGTGTCCAGCCCCTTGAGAAGAGTTCAGTAATAAAAAAATATTACTGTTTCCTTAACTAAATTTCCACATGATTATCTTTCCTATAATCAGAGAAATCCAGGATTAGAAGGACTCTCAAAAGTTTTTCATTCTATTTTCATGAGGAGTGGGAAGACTATATAAGGTTAAAAAGAATGCAAGTGCAGTGGAGTAATAATATTCTGGACTTAAGAGTCAGCCAGTCTAAGTTTGAATCCTGGTTTGGTCATCTCCATGATGATCAGGTTATTTAATCTCCTCAGCCCAAGTTTCTTCATATGTGAAGTGCAGCTATTAATATTCACATTTATATTAGTCATTATAAACATAAAATTTATTCATTTTTCATTCAGTTATTTTTATTAAACTACGATATGCAAAAATTTTATTAGTTGTTGGAATTCAAGTGTGACTGAGACATAGTTACGGCCCTCAAGGAGCTCATAGTCCAACTGAGGGAGTTAGATTTAAAACTGATGGTCAACTACTGTCCATTCTCCCACCATGTATAATAATTTAACCTCAATTTTTCAGCTGGGCATATGTGCTCACAGAAAACAAATTCTATTTCCCATCCTCCTTGAAGCCGGGTATGGACAAATGGCTATGTTCTGGCCAATAGAATATAAGCAGAAGTAGTCTGAATTTTTTCTAGTTATGCATTTATAGAGAAAAGGCATGCCCACCCCTTTCCCTCTTTCTTCTATCATGTTTCTTGGAACATTGTCATGGTATGGAGTCATATTGGACAGAATCACCATTCCAACTTTTGACAGTCTGTCCTCAAAATTGTATCTGAGAGAAAAATACACTTTTGTTTAATCCACTGTCATTTACAGTCTATGTTAAGTGCAGCTGTAGTTTAGAAGTACAGGTTATATCCAGAGGGCACAATGGAAGCCAATGGTAAATGTTTTAGGAAAGTCATTTGATGAGATTTCCCTTCTGGAATGTTTACTCTGGTGCAGTACACAGAATTGATGGTAGGGAATCACAAGATCGGAAGAAAGAGAAGATTTAGAAGATTGTTTCATTCATTGCGGAGAGGGGTTATGGTAAAAGTAGTGCAGGTGGAAAGAAGCAGAAAGACTCAAGAGATAATAGATCTCTAGAAATACAAATCTAATTAGGAATGTAAGTAAGCAAGAGACAGAGAGAAGAGGCACAAGGTTTTTGCTTATGCACCTGAGTAGGTGGTGATGTTACTCATTGATATAAGGAACATAGACTGTGGTGAATTAATTTAATGCACTGGATACATAAGAGGTGATCAGTAACTGTAGCTATAATTTGTGAATTTGCTGCTGCTTCTTGCTATACTTTATGTATTTAATAAGCAAAATATTCCATCTATCATCCTAGATGTGTAAAATATCCAGTGAGGTCATACAAGCCCATGACTAAAATTCTGTCAGTGGTATACAATTTGTAGTATATCTGGACGTGCTATACCATTGTAAAAACCAAAGTCCCATAGTAAATAAGAACTTCTAGAGCCTATACTGGTATATGGCACAGACTGTTAAGAACTGTAAAGATTCTGAGATTTTTCCCTACTTACAAATTAACATGTTAGCCTGACAGAGTTTCATAAATGCTGCAGCAAACATAAAACACCTGAGTAAGAAGCAAAGTCTTTACCTTTCAACAACAGCAGTAGCTAGAATACGTTATCAGTATTTCCTGAGTTTTAATTCCCACGGGATGCTATGAAGAGGGCCAAGTCAGATACTACCTGCATGCGCAGTGGGTTGCATTACAGGACAGAAACCCTAAACTAAGGAAACCTGAACCTTTCATAATGGACCATGAGCAAACATGCATTTTGCTCTAGAGCAGCGGTTCTCAACCTGTGGGTCGCGACCCCTTTGGGGGTCGAACGACCCTTTCACAGGGGTCGCCTAAGACCATCGAAAAACACATATATAATTACATATTGTTTTTGTGATTAATCACTATGCTTTAACTATGTTCAATTTGTAACAATGAAATTGGGGGTCACCACAACATGAGGAACTGTATTAAAGGGTCACGGCATTAGGAAGGTTGAGAATCACTGCTCTAGAGGGAGGGATGTCTCTGCTTTCCATGTTTATATGTTTTCAATAGAAACATCTTTGAAAATATAGATAAAAATAAAAGCAGTTAGTGTTTAACTTGCTGGATTTATAGAAATGCAAGAGAGCCAAGGAAAACGTCTGCTGATATTAACATAACACTGAGACCTACTTTGGGTCCTGCTTAATAGGGTTACCAAATCTTACATAGTGATATCTGTGCCTTTTCTTGAGTATGTAGGCCCAGATTGCATTCTTAAAACACTTATTGTTTATTGGACAGTTGGCATTTCATTAATTAGATTTGGCTGACATTTGTGGATACAAAGATGTACAAGATGGGGTTTGTGCCCTCCACTCATATCTAATGGAGGACACAGGCATCTAAGGCCTAATGTGAAGACAAGCCTTATAATGAAGAAAAATTATAGGATAATAGAAGAGAGAAATGTTGAACTCAAAGAAGGTAGAATTTAAGATGGAGCTAACTCAGGCATTCCGTGGCTTCCTTCTTCCCTGGGCCCAGTATTAGGGTTAGATAAATGAGTCTACTATATTCAAATCTAGACCTTTGACTTGAACTGTTGGAAACAGAATTTCTCTTTGTGCTGGCCATAGAGATTTTAAAATGTTACATTGGAGCCCTGAGGGGTACTACAAAGAGAAAGCAGATAGGGGAGAAAGTCATGTGGGGTGAAAAAAACAGGATTAAGAAGTGAAGATAGATGGCAGCATAATTGAGACTTTCAAACCACCAATACTCTAAATGAGAAACACTGCTGAATTTTCCAGTCTTGAGAACCAATTCCACTTGTTTGAGTTTTGTTTCTTCCATTTGCAACTGAAAATACTTTAACTGAATCAAGACTGACTTACCTGAAAACTGAATGTTAGTCCGTCCAACAATGCCACTCCAGAAGTATTGCTTCAGTGAGTGCAAGGTTGTACTATGTGATGTCTAAAGTTCCTTCCAATTCCAAGTGCCTCTGGTACACTGAATTTTAAAAGAACATACAGAGGAGTGGAAATGTATTTGCATTAATATTGCATCTATGGAGCATAGCTTTGGAAGCACCTTTGCGTCCCCTATAATATAAATACAGAGAAATCTATTTCATAGAATGTGTATAGATGCTTCTCTGCACTCTTTTAGTTATATAGCAGAATGAAAGAATAAAGTTTAAGGGAGAAAAGCAACAATAATGATGAGACATCATCAGTCAAATGCAATGAGGAATGTAGTCAGCCCTTTTATCTACACATTAATCATGGCAGAACCAGAAATGGATATACAGTCTTGTGGGGAAGTGTCTCACAGAATTGCTTTAGAACACTGAGCCATAAAGCTCTTAGTTTAATGAGTTGGTAACATTTTGCAGATTTGCTTAAAACACGTTGCTTTCCAGACTGTGTCAACAGACTCCAACAGTTCTCGCCAACACACTCATCCTAAACAATTACATTAAGATCCATAAGGCCACGTTTACAGTTCTGAGAAACGAATGTGTTGTTAATGGGCCATAAACTGTCCTCTGACTCAATGGCTTAGCTTTTTGAAATTTGTGTAATTGTCAACGGAAAATCTCCAACATCTACTTGGCATGGAAGTGGAATTAGCTTCAGGGATATAAAACTGAATGCGGAGAAACATCCCTTCCACACATTTCCAATCTGATGTGCTTTTTATATAGAATAAAACAATTTACACAAAATTTGAAGGAAGGTCATTGCTGTCATTTAGAATAGTTTTATTTGTTATAACAAAAAAAGTAAATAATCATGATGACCCATAAAAAAGAGACCTATGTGTACCATATCCTCAATTTTCTTTCAAATAGTTTTCGAACCTATTGTGAAATAGCTGCATCAGCGAGTCACAAAAAGTCTGTGAACAGACATTCACGGTGGCTTCATGCTTGTCACGCCTGTTAGTATCTGTTTTCCGGTTGCCAAAAACCCAGTTATTTCAGACAACTGTTTTGATCTTCCTATAAAACTCTGCGACTGCCTCTCATACCTATTTTCTATCTTATCTTCCTTGCCTCTTTTTGTTCTGTTTCTCTGTACTTATGCTTCATTCCCTTCTCACTCCAGGCGTCCTTCTTGTTTTAGGCTAATGTCTTTCAGTGTCTTCTTTCCAGATGGTTCCACTTTCTGTTGCTGATAATTTCCATTTGTCTCAATGCATTTTTTCAATTAACCAAATCATGCTTTGCAAGCTTTACTCCCTGAATAGCTTTATTCTTTCATTGCCAGATTTCTTCCCATTTTTGTAATCTTTCAACGATTTAATTGCAACATTTATATATATATATATATATATATATATATATATATATATATATATATATATATAATTAGAGGCCCAATGCATGAAATTCATGCAAGAATAGGCCTTCCTTCCCCCAGCTACTGGCACCAGCTTCCCTCTAGCACTCGGGACCCAGGCTTCCCTTGCAGCCCTGCTTCCTCTGGAAGGTCGTCCTGAAGGACGTCTGGTCTCATTTAGCATATTACACTTTTATTATTATAGATAATAACCTGCAAATTTGAGCAAGGAATTTTTCTGGGTGCTGTATAAATACCAAGATATCTGATTTCAGACATCAAGGAGTTTGTCATTTCTAAGAGAAGTTATGTCACAAATATATACTTGGCATAAATACTCTTTCTTTTTTGGGTCTCTTATCTGATGGGTGGCAAATACAGAGGGGAAATTTCTGTCTCTATCTTCTTCTCCCTACCTATAATCATTGCTTACCCTTATTTAATGTTTAGTATGTTGCAGGCTCAATTCTATAAACTTTACTATGTTAACCCATTTAATTCTCAAAACAACACTACAGGATAAATTTCTCTATACTTCCTAGTTTAAAAAATATAAAGAGCTTAAGTAAATTGCCCAAGTTCACGCAGCTAGGAAGTGACAGACTGGGACTCTAATACAGGGAATCTAACATCAGAGCCAGTGCAGTTAACCAATTTGTTCTGCTCCCTCTCTAATCCTTTTCTCTAAAGGCTCACTACAAAATACAGGACTCCTGTGGTGAGTCAGAGAAGGGAGGATGTTAATAAATGTTATCCAGTCTCAGTCACATAAAAAACCTAAGTGGCTATGGGGGAGACTATTACTTGGTTTCCAGCAGTAGCCAGATAATAATATTTTATATTTCTTTCAGTTTGTTTGGCTGTATTTCTAGTTTCTGAATTTAAAATGTATTAAATTTGATATCTACCTTAATAGAAACTATGATTTCAAAGGACAAATTTTGTGGTTCTAATAACCAAGGAAATTGAAATATAAGTGAAGGAGAGGGGGATAAACATTAACACCTTTGAAATAATAAAAGGACAATGAGATGCTTTATCTAAATTTTTCCTAACTCTCCAGTTACTGCTCAGTAGGATTCCTGAGATTTCTTCTCTTCCAGCCTTATTATACCCTACAATTTGGCAACCTTATCCATTCTTATAATTCCAACATTGCTTCAATATGAATTACTTTCACTTATTCTTAAGCTAAAACAAAAATTGCAATTTCCACTTACTGTGTCCCTTGGGTATCTGTGAACATATGTAGAAAACATGCTCAACGGGGCAATACATGCTTATATTAGCAGTCCCCTATATATACAGCCTATGGTTTTAGAATATAACGCAAAGGAAGGAGATGAGAATTCTAATTATTAACCACTAGTTTTATATTTTTGTTCACTTTTTTTTCAAGTAAACAAAATCAGTGTTTGAATTTCTTATTTATATAATTGGTATTTAATTTGAAAGCTTAAAATGAGAAGTTTATAAGTATAGATGCTAAATAGATGTCAAATATTATTATACCATAAGTAAAATGGAAAAGATAAATTAAGAAAATGATGGATGGCCCTGGCCAGGTAGCTCAACTGTTTAGAGCATTGCCCCAATATATCAAGGTTGTGGGTTCAATCCCTGGTCAGGGCACATACAAGAATCAACCAACAAAGGCATAAATAAGTGGAACAACAACTCGATGTCTCTCTCTCTCTCTCTCTCTCTCTCTCTCTCTCAAAATTAATAAATATTTTTGTAAAAGGGAATAAAAAGAAAACTATGGGCAACTATCAACTTCAAAAATATAGCCACTGTAATATGAAGCCAGGATAAGAATTTTTCTGAAACATCATACCTATATATCTGTTAGACGTGGTATGGAAGGAACTAAGCTAAGAAGAGAATTGTTAGCAAAGTTGTATCAAGAACAGAATAACAACAGGACAGTAGGAACAAATAAATGAGGGTGTTCAACAAATAAATAGTATAATGTAACACTGAACCAGTCATCCATAGAACCAAATGCAGGAACTAGTTGCTGAAAAAAGAAAAGACTGCTTTTGGAGACAATACAAATAAAATGTTAGACATCCTGAAAATGAATTAATTCTATATAGGTTGTTACTTTGATCATTAATAATCACGTATAATCATAGATGGATTTGATTGGATGATATAATACACTAATGCACCAATTTTGCTTAACTACTGTCCCATTATCCCATTAGTGAAAGAGAATATGGATGCTCTAGGCCAAAAAAAGTATAACTATTTGTATTTGGATGTGCTGAAAGAGTTGTATATCTTTGAGAGAAGCAAGATATTCATATCTATTTTGGGCGAGTATAATATCAGTCCCCAGGCTAAGCTTTACAAGTTTCTCTGAACACCTCTTACCCACTTTAATTTGAGAAATGGAAGAGGTAATTGGCTACAAGATATAATTTCTTCATTTTTATAATTATATGTAAGTATCAAAAATTATAAAAATATTACTTATCACCATTGTGCCAATTTCTTTTTAGAGTCAGTTGGCAAAATACACATAAAAAACCATAAATGAATGTTCATTTCTTTAAAAAATTATTATTAAGTCATTATTATTCCTTAGTTTTCCTCTTAAGTATACTTGCCACCTATTATATGGTGTATATTAACTTTTGCTTTCATTTTATTTTTGTTTGTGTTATTAGCCATTCCATCTTCTTTTGATAAGAATTCCTGAATTTTCTGTAAGTGGACTAATCCACCTTTCTCACCAGCTCCAATTGTCAGATTCCATTGACAATTCCATCATTTTCAAGGTGGAAAAATGAACTATATCTAAGCCTATCAATACGTTTCATGCCTATGGCTACTGTGATTGTTTGGAGATAGGTGATGTGACTAAAAGTAAAGCTAAACAGTCTAATGAGTTTATTTTAGACTTTTGGTAGCATGGGAAACGGGATTCATTGAATTTAAATCTGGGAGGCTGTAGAACTGAAGCTTTTATAGTCACCATCCAGAGATCATGTATTTGAGATGAAGTCAACACAGAGGAAGCCAAGTCAAAAATACTCCCTGGCCTGTGTGGCTCAGTTGGTTGGGCATGGTCTGTGCACCGGAAGGTTGCTGGTTTGATTCCTAGTCAGGCCATATGCTCGGGGTTTGGGGCTCGATCCCCATGGGGGTGTGCAGGAGGCAGCTGATCAATGTTATGCTCTTACATTGGTGTTTCTTTCCCTTCCTCTCCCTCTAAAAATCAATAAGCTTTTATTTAAAAAAATAAAAAAATAGAGAACCTAAGCCATAGAGGGTACATGAGGCCCCTGCATCAAAGCTGCATTGTTAGGCTGTCAGGCACATTAATAAATAACTTCCTCTTGTTCAAGTAAATTTTGACTGTTTACTCATTCTTGTCACTAAGGATCAACCAGTCTCTTTCATTTTTTATATATAATCCAGTTGAGAGAACTTTATCAGACCCTCTCCTTGACCTATCCTCTGTAATCTTAGGTGAGTCCGTTAATGATAGGGCAGCACTCATGGGCTTTATGTAGTTACCTCTCATCATGCCTTCAGCAGGAAGAAAAGAAAGCTTTTCTTCCGAAGAAATTTGTGAACAATTATGATTTACATGAATAAACGTTATTTAATCCTATTAGGAATTCTATTATTTATATTAGGAAGAAGAGCAAAAATCAACCATAGAAAGTTCCACATTGGTCTGGTATTAACTTCTTATGTACCTTTAAACTGCCACAAATTTTAAAGTTTACTCTAATACAACAGAAATTTCTTTGATATATTATTGGTATATTTGTGGATAGCTATATAAACCGAGTCCATTCTCAGGAACTAGCCATATTCAAGAGGTATTACTGCTATATTTTTAGCTTCTCTTAGAAACACCAAAATATGGGAGGGCTCATAGCTGGGGTTGGTTGGAAAAAAACAGACATAATAGACTTGGATTGAGGCAGGTGAAGAATGAGCTGAATTAAGAATAGGGAAAGAAGAGTCTGCGGTGTAATAACTGACTTTAGAAGTGTTCAAAATCTCAAGGGCAAGATTAAAGGCAGGAGAGACATAAAATCAGAAGACCGAGGTTTCTGGTCCACTAAAACTGGCTGCTATCCGTGGCAGCTCTTCAGTACTCTGGATAGCTCCCAAGGCTCCTAAGGACTTGAACCACATCCAAGGCTTTTTTCTCCCTAAGGTTTTTACCTTACAACCCAAACAGCTGACTGGCTCTTTCACTTCAAGCAAAATTTTCTGATCATTCAAGTGATGTTACTAGCTTTGCTCAACTCAGTTGCTATAGTCTGTGGATAAACCTCCACCTGGGAATCAAATCAGAGAGCCATGAATTTGTGTCTGAGTCTTTTTTCTATGTGACATTTACAAGAATACCCTATAGCTATTATCTCACATAAATGACAAGATAAGGATGTACAGGAATATTTATTGGAATATATTTTTAAATATAAAAATACTAGAAACAACTTGGATATTAATCCGTAGGGGAATAAATAAATTGTAGTTTACCTATTTGAAGAAACAGTATATAGTAATGAATACAACATATACACATAGACACACATTGATATAGTATAATTTTCAAGCTATACTATTAAGATAATTTTTAAAGATGGAATATATAGAGGAAATATATATATTGCAGAATACTGTGAATATATAAATATGTATGTTGCAGAATAGTGTGGATGTTATATTTATATCTATGGAGAAAATAGATTAAATATGTTTGTAAATACAAAAAAAATATTACTAGATGGTTACCAAAAAACTGGTAATTGCCTCTTGGAAGAAGGTCTATGGGACTGTTTGAATTTTTACCATGTTCATATATTACTGTTTTAATGTAAATGCTGTTTATAAGTACATTTTGAAGGAATAAATAGTTATGGACCAAATCTTCATGCATGCTCCTTTGAGCTGCTTCCATTAATAGATTTAGCAAGCTCCCATAAGCCTATGCCATTGAGCAAAGTTTCCTGTGGTATGCCACTATTTTTTAGTTAATTTATCTTAAACTTCACAAACAAAACAGGCTGACTCACAGACAACAGAGCAAAACAGGCTGTCTCACAGACAACAGAGCAAATATTCAATTATTGGGAAATCCAACTATGTTCAAAATTCTGCTTGTGACTCCTCAACATGATTAAAAGAACTCTCCAGCAGTTCCCACGACCTTTCAGACAAGCAATAACATGGGAGCAAGTTGTAGATTCTTGGTCCAGAACAGATCATTCTGTGCTTACTATAATTAAGAACTTCTTTCCATAGAAATCAGCTGCCAACGGTTTCTCAGAATCTCATCCTGCTCCAGAGCACATAATGATTGCAAAATGAGTCAGTGTCTCAGAAACCTAAAAACAGATGAAAAACAACATCTCATAGACGGCCTGTGGAGAAGTGGTGAGGGGGGAACTTGGGTCATTTACCTATAACCAAGAAAAATCACTTCATCTTTAAGCATCACTTACAATAAGAAGTGGGTACTCATGCCTTAAAAGGACTTTTAACTACAATAAGATACCAGTATATGTAAGATGTGTTCTTCAGGTTTGGGTTTAAAAACAGGCTGTGAGTGGCAAAAACTCTTATTTACAGAAAATTTAAATTTAAAAGGGAGGAAATGACTGGCCTACTGTGAAAGCAGGTAATGATTTCTATTTCTTGTCACACATGTGAGAAAAATAGTGATTTGCTCAGTAGAGAGGTACAATGATAAATTTTCAGTTACTGAACTCAAGGAGCAGATACTCTAATGGAAAAATCTAGTCAAGAAGTGCAAGACAGACTCAGATAAGAGTTATATTAAAATATTCAAACCTGCCATGGAAAGACATATAGCAATATGCTAATAGCATTTATCTCTAGGGATCATGTTTTATCTATATTTTAGTATATCATATATATATTATATTTCCCAAGATTGCTATCATAATTATGCATTACTTTTAGAAGGAAAAATTATATGTCTATTGTTAAGGGCTATGAGAGTCCAAAATGATAATTTAGCTATGAATAAAACAGAACTCATGAATATAACATTCACTACAAACTATAGTATATATACCTGGGATTATTTTGTCTCTTGTTTTAAAAAAGAGCACATATTTAAATTAAACTACATAATAGGTATTGCTACTTAGTTTCCAGCATATGGGACAGTCACACTTTTCCCTAGCCTTGTCTTCCCATTGGTCACTTACTCTTTCCTCTGAGTCCCATAATTCTTGTTAGCTTTACCAACTATTTGGTGTTTTACACTGGCTTTTATTGTACCTATTTGTATGTCTGTGTATGTCTCTGTGTGTGTGTGTGTGTGTGTGTGTGTGTGTGTGTGTGTGGTCTTTCCAAGTATATGGTATGCTCCTTGAAGATAATGACAAAATACAATAGGCCAATGTAGCTTTTAATTGCCAGCCCAATATTTTAATCATTGTAAAATTTAAGGAAATGTGCATTGATTTATAACATGACCTACCTATAAAATTAGATATTGAAATATAGAATTAACTGACAACATAAGATTAATATGATATCAACATATTGCTTTGTTGAGTAAAGTAGATATCTTTATTGAGTAAAATATGACTTTATTGAATAAAATAGATGTCTCAACATTATTGTCCCTTGTCCCTCTGGAAATCTTGTAAAAGAGCTGTATGTGCTGGAGGGAACACTAGAGCTTATTTCTTTGCCCTGTAATACCAGCTATTTAAATTCAACATTGTAATAAGTACAACCACTTAGCCCCAGGATCATATAAAATCATTTTTTCAACCTTCCCAGGGCGACAAATAGAAGCATTTGTTATATGAAAATCATCTGACTTTTCTATAGTTTATTTCATAGGTGTGTTAGTCACCTCCGTCTGCTTGTTGTGGTTCTTTGGGGAAATAATGATAGAATCATCTATATCCACCTTTGCTTCTTTTCTTTTAGGCTCAAAAATAAAAGTATCGAATGTCATCAATGGCCAGGACCTCTACCTGGTCTTTCTATTCCAACCTTTTTAGAAAGCAATTCTTTTAAGTACATTTTCTCTATCAATCATTCTGCCATTGCTTCCTTCAAGCATGCATCCCTTTTTTGAAAAATAATATAACCTTGCTAATCAAGACCCTAACTTGCTGCATTAATTCAGATATTTCTTTACCTACATTTCTTTACTCCCTGCCCTCCATTTTCATACCATTTACTCCTTATCTCCCTTTTATTTCCAAACTCCATGAACACAGACGAATAGGGTGTAGCTTATATACCGGTCCCCCAGGACTATTCAGTGCATATTGCTGACTTTGCTTCACTTGATTGTGTTTCCCTACTTCCTTCCCCCCCACACGTTTATCATGTTTCTAATTATACTACATTTTCCCTAAAATATTATTTAAATACTTCTTGGATAGCATGAGTTCTAAATGCCTAACACTTATTTTCTGCATCTCTTTCCCACTTTATTCCTTCTTTTATACAGAGAGCTTTCACTCCAGTCACATCTACCCTCATCTCCCCCAATGTAATTTCTACACATCCTACAAAGTCCAGCTTGAATCTCACATCTCTATAAAGCTTTAATGACTACCTGCACTCACAGGGATTTCTCCATCTCCTCTCTGATTTCGAAACTATTTATTACTATTTAACACATATATACTGACTTTTCATTATATTTGTTTGTAATGTGGATATGCTCTGTCTTTCCATTTGGTTTAAACCCGTGGAAGTAAGAGACAAGATACCTTAACTCTTTGTATCTTCCAAATTGTACAGCACAACATTACTTAGTAAAGGTTAATCTATAATAATAAAAGTGTAATATGCTAATTAGACCAGACAGCCAAACGACCTTCCGGATGTCATTCCAGATGAAGCTGCAGGGGCAGGGGTGGGGGCCAAGGCAGAGGCAGTTAGGGGCGATCAGGCAGGCAGGCGGAGTGGTTAGGGGTGATCATGCAGGCAGGCAGGCCAGCAGTTAGGAGCCTAAACTGGCAGTCAGACATCCCTCGAGAGGTCCCAGATTGCAAGAGGGTGCAGGTCGGGCTGAGGGGCTCCCCCGCTCCTGTGCACAAATTTCATGCACCGGGCCTCTAGTAATATAATAATGACTTACAATAATTGATAGATGTTTATGACTCTGCCTATCATAATTACAATCTTATTTTTGCATTTTGTTATAAAGATAGATAGTTTATTTCACAGGAAATGTTTTTTGTTTGTGTGGTGCTGTTCAGGTGTGTGTGTGTGTGTGTGCGCGCGCGCACATCTATGCTTACGTGCACATGCTCACATTTCAAGTGACGAAGTGACATAGTTATGCCAACACTTCCAAAGCTGGGGGAAAAAAGAGGAACAAATGTAATAATCTGAACAATAAAGATTTAATAAAAAAATAAATAAATAAATAAATAAATAAATAAAACAAAAAACAAAAAAAACACACAAAATTCTGAAAAGTCCCTCAGTAAAGGAGCAGTTTGGGATTTATAAATTATACTAATTAAAATCAAATCACTATGTTTGGGAGAATTTGTTTCATAGGTTTCTCCCTCAAATGTTAGTAATTTTCAGGGAAATGCTTCAGTGATTTTGGAGGGATCTGGAATTGAATGGAAAAATAAGACATGTCACTTTTCAAAAAGAGTAACAGGAATATTTGAAATTATTTGGTTAGAAGGAAGGGAAATCCATTAATCTGTACTTGTCAGCCTGTAAATTTTTTCAAATTAAATTGGTTTTAAAATGCTATTCTAATTCAGTTATGAAAATCATATAAAAATATTATTTGTAAACTTTGTGTACAGTTGCCTAATGAATTGATTAAACCCTGGAATTGTACTGGACTCATAAACCTATAAAGTCAAGGACATGAAATTATTACCTTAATTTGACACCCAAATATCAGTTGCTTCCTTTTTCATAATCTAAAATTATCTTCTTTATTCATTCTTTTTTAAATATACTTTTTATTGTTGATAGTATTGCAGATATCTCCCCTTCCCCCCCCCCCATTTACTTCTCCCTCCTCCCAACCCTTACCCATCCCCCATCTCTTCACTACTCTATTGCCCATGTCCATGGGCTGTGCCTATAAATACATAAGGTCTTTGTGGGATTGGAGGGAGGAGAAGAGATAAATCAGTTGCTTCTTTTGATGAAAAGGGCAACAGAAAAAAATCTGTTAAGTCAGATAAAGTTACTGAAGGTACACAAGTTTTAGAACGAAGATGTATACTCTACCCAACACAGGGCAGAGTGAGTTTGGGGCTGCAATGTAGGGTAAAAGGAAAATATATGTTTCGGCCTAAACATTATAATAGTTTTTCAGCAGAATTTAAATTATCTTGTACCACATAGCTTCCTTTTTGGAACACTAGAACATGGCTTAGTGGAAAGACCATAGGTTTTTGTTCAGACACACTTGGGCAGCTCTGCTACCAATCGGATGTGACCTGAAGAAGCCACTGAATCTGAGTCTCAGTTATCTCTTCTCCAAAACTCCAGATAACACACACTCTCATGTAGGACTACAAAAAATATGAGCTTTTCTCCTTGCCCCTCTCTTTTTTTTTTCCTCCCTGCTTTCCTCCTTCTCTATGGCCCAAAGTCACACCATGATACTGAAATGCTTTATAAATTACCAAAGAAAAATTTTGTATTTTTATGTACATCATTAAGTACTTTTACTATATTCTCATTATTAGAACTTAATTTAGATGGTTCTAGTTATGTGGACATCATTTAAAAAGGGATGTTTACCTAATATCCTAATCAGATTACTTTCTTTCCTCTCCAACATGGACAGATAAACATTTACATTAATTTGATAACAGATTCCAAAGAAGAAATTTGAAGCCAGGTAGTGACAGAGGCAAAAAGAAAAACACAATGTAATCAGAAAAGGCAGCAGTTTATAAAATGTGTTTTTTTATTTAGAATATTCTATGTACCTATTTTACCTATTCTAGATACCTTTTATGCCAGGTGTTGGCCATAAAAGGATGAATGAACCCTGGGCGATTTACCTGAGGAATCTTACAAATTAATAAAGAATTGACATATAAATAATTCCCTCTTAAAGTCCTAGTGCAGTGATGGCGAACCTTTTGAGCTCGGCGTGTCAGCATTTTGAAAAACCCTAACTTAACTCTGGTGCCGTGTCACATATAGAAAGTTTTTGATATTTGCAACCATAGTAAAACAAAGACTTATATTTTTGATATTTATTTTATATATTTAAATGCCATTTAACAAAGAAAAATCAACCAAAAAAATGAGTTCGCATGTCACCTCTGACACGCATGTCAGAGGTTCGCCATCACTGTCCTAGTGTAATAACATAACAGTTTGCAATGCCACACAAGCTGGGGATTAACTTTATGAGGTAGGGGCTTGCTTAACAGAAGGTTGCTCAATACTGTGTACAACTGTCCTTTAAAGCCAATAGGGAGGAAATGTGACATCTTCATTTCAGAATGGAGGAAACTACCAGAGTTAAATGATTTGCACAAAATTTAAACCAGACCTCAAAATCAAGTGTAATTCCTAAACCAGTGCTCTTTTAAAAATGATCAAGTACTCACTTCAATCTATCTGAACCACAGTCCTTACATTTATAGACAGAGTTTTAAAATAATTTCTTATTCAACAATGTCAGGAGGCTGCAATGCCCTACTATTCTTAGATGCATTAAAGAGGGGGATGATAGAATTATCATGTATGATACCAACAAAACATTACAAATAAGTTTACCACCATGGAATAAAAATTTGTCTTATCTCAATATTATGCAGAATCTTCTGTCAAAGAAAGACGATTACAGAATATGTAGCTGTGATATTCTTTAGCAATGCAGTCTTGATGAAGGCATGATGGCTAGGTAAAAAAAAAAAAATGGTCTCAAGATCCCCCTTCAGCAAAAGAACAATTTGAGATACTTAATGGTTCCAAATGTATTGAATTGAGTATTATTCTTGATCTGCCTGTAGTGAGCTTTTTCTTAACACAGGATTCTTGTTATTTTCTTTTAACCTGCAACTGCACGTGAACATTGGCCATCCAAATATAGCAATATCCCAATGGACTCTCACAGCACTCCCTTTAAAGTAAAAATTCAATGTTATCTTTTAGCAAACTAGAGGCACTTTTTCCCACCTCAGAAATACTGTTTGGTGAAACAATAAATTTAAAACCTAAGACACTAAATGGCTTTTCCAATATTTAATAGAGTCGCTTTATTCCCCATGGATTTTTCTCTCTGTTATATGAATATCATTTCTATTCTCTTTCTATTTGAATTTTTCTTATAAGAAAACATAAGGAACAAAAATAAAATAAGAATGTGATATGTTTATGGCATTTCTTTTGATAAAATATTCTAACATGCCTATATTTGAAACAATTTTTTTTTCTTTCTAAATGTAAGCTATGATCATCAAGGTTGAATTTATGAGCCATATAAGTTTTTGAACAAAGATATGGATGTTTGGGTGGTACTTCTTACTTTTTAGTGTTGCTCTAACATTAATGATTGTATGTCCTGTTTCAAGTTATAATGTGGAGCCATAGTTGAAGACAGAAAAGATAGACTAATATCAGGATAGTTGCTTCCTTTTGCAATTCTCTTGAAATGCAAAATTCTTATCTGGTCAACATACATGTTCAGAGACCCAGGCAAGTACCATACTGAGATATACAATTACAAAGATTCCTATTATCATTTAGAAAAATATTATATATTCACATGAATTCATTTCTTCTATCATTGACTTTTTTATATAATAAAAATTAATCCATGTTTTTAACACTGTTGTGAGTTTATTTATATTCAGGGAGAAATTTTATCCTGATAAATATAAGCCTCTATTTTTATCAAATATTTTAGACTTTGAGAACATAAATAATATTTTATATACCTATATACCATGGACATTTACATTTATAAGACAATATTGGCATGGAAAATAAAATGTGTTTCTAATGGCAAATAATTAATGTGAAAGGCAAAACAGAAAAATATCAAGAAAGGAGTCCAACATTTCTGGATTGCCTGCTGCATAGCAAAATTTGCATAAAACCTCAGGATGGTTCAATAACAAGACTAGTATCTAAATCCAGGTTGGTATGATTCCAAAACCCATGATTTGTTGTGTTGACAGGTTAATGTTGAGATGGTTTAAAAAAATTAAATACTTTTAAACATGTAAGTACAAAAAATGATTTTTTTCTCCATGTTTAAACAGCATCCAAACCATGTATGAATTGTCCTCCCACTCCTCAACCAGTAATGTTATGTATCATGCTTTCCATCAATAGGTGTGAGGAGATTATGAAGATAAAAGCTAAGAAATTAAACATAAACATTCTCAAAAAGGCTTACTGTAAACTTATTATCAGCAAATGAGATGATTTAGAGAAAATGAGAAAATAAAACAATATGTCCTAAGGAAAATGCTTTTTAAAAAAAATTTATTGGGCAAAAGGCCAGAAACATTAGCAGAAGTATATTCTCATTATAAATTCAACCAAAATTTTGTATATTATTCATTTCAATGTTGCTTTGGGAAGAGATGCTCTTACTGAAATTAACTTCAGAGTGTTAAGTGAAAATCATCAGCTTGTTTAGAAAAATCCTCAGATGAAAAGGTTCTGAGCATGATTTGACTCCTTTCTTAACTTTCCCAGCTGATAGGGAGGAAATCTAAGCCCTGCAAGAACATGGGCCTGACTCCTGCTAAGCTACCAGGGGCAGTCATGCCTCACGCCTGCTGGATTAGAGGTGGTCAAAATAACAGAGGCAACAGGCCCTGTGGCTTCTACTAGCTCAGGGGTGGGCAACCCCTGGCACGCGTGCCAAACATGGCACGCCAGTAACTTTTGCTGGCACGTGAAACCCTCTCTTATAATCTTCCATTTACAATTGTGAATCTTTGTTCTCAGTTATGAATTTTGTTAAGTCTCGTAATAGGAGTAGCCTGACGGATGAAAGTAGTAGCTTGTGCATATCTCTGAAGGTCACGAAATATAAACCTGATGTAAAATCTCTGTCATCAGTGATGCAGCAGCAAAAGTCCCACTGATAATATCAAATAGAGTCATAAAGTTTTCTGTCGGACTATCAATGTACATGTATACATTAAAAAATAAATGTATTTTTCATCATCATATACTGTGTTTTTGTCGCTCGAATGAATTTTATTATTCCTTCAAGGTTCTTCACATATGTACACCTTAAGAGATATCAAGTAGGCGTAACATGTTCTCAAAAAATTATACATAATTGTACATAAAAAATTATACATAATTGGCATGCAGAAGAATTTTGAGTCAGAGATTTTGCTGGTTTTGGCACGCACTCACAAAAAGGTTGCCCACCCCTATACTAGCTCTTTAACATTAGGAAGGAAATGTAAATGAATTCTCAAACCTTAGGTTAATTATCATTAAAAAAGACTTTATTCAGCAGACCCACAGAGATCCCCACTGGAGGGTGGTGCCATCACCTGTGCATCACATCAGTCCTTCCTGTGGCATCTCCCTTCAGTCACAGATCTTAAGGATGGACTTCACCATTATGGTTCCATATGCAGTATTTTAGGAAAAGAAGTAATTTTCTGACTTCTCATTGAGGCAATAAAACCAGCCTGACTTTCTTTGTCTCAACAATCTGGTAGAAGTCTACTGAATCAAATATGCAGAAAACTCAAGGACATATGATTTCACTTATATGTGGAATCGAATAAACAAAATAGAAACAGACTCAGATACAGAAAACAGAATGACAGCTGTCAGATAGGAGGTAGGTTGTGGGGCTGGGTGAAAAAGTGAAGGGATTAAGTAAGAAAAAACCCTCATAGACACAGACAATAGTATGGTGGTTACAAGAGGAAAGGGGGGTTGAGGGCAGGTTGAAAAAGGTGCAGGGGGGTAAGTGGTGACAGAAAGTGACTTGACTTTGGATAGTGAACACACAATACAATATACACAGGATGTACTATAGGATAGTATACTCGGCACCTATATAATTCTATTAACCACGGTCACACTACATCATCACAAATTCAATGGACCACAAAAGGCTGGATCTTTTATTTAAACATGATCTTAGAAATTTATTTAAGATGTTATGGCTGAAGGAATACTCTGAAAACAAAGAATCAAGTTGTGTAAAAAAAAAAAGCTTTCTCTTTTTTCTCTAAAACTTCCTAATGACATATGATAGTGATGGAAGTAATAACACTGGCAAAGTAGTCCTTTGCTCAGGATCTCAAAATCCCTTTATACCTTAATTATGTATAAGTATGCTTTTGTGTGCCTATTTGATAAAGCTTATTCTAATGGCTTTTGGATTAAACAGGGTACTTGTTTTTATACTGCAAAAATGGCCTTTAGTCTTAGAGATTAGCTCTACATAATTCACTTTAAAAATAACAAAAACAAGAAATGTATCTGATGGAATGTCATATTTGCTCCCTGTGACTGATTCTATTAACCAGATAATAGATAAATCATTTTTAGTGTTATATAATCACAGTTTCTGTGAAAGCTACTGAGGAAAAATTGGTTCAATAGTGAATATTCCTGTGGTTCTTTTTTCTAGGCATAGTTTTCTTTTTTACAAAGTATAAAAAGTTGGTTTTTCTTTGTTAGTAAACTCAGCATTCAAACCTCCAAATAGTAAATTCAGGTCAAAGGACCAAGATGCAGGCCACAGCATCCTTTAGAAGACACTTGAAGAGGTCAGAAGGATTTCAACAAGAACTTTGAGATTTTTTGTAGCTTCTCATCATTTACTTTCGTCCACATAGAAGCTGCAAGTTGAAGATAAAGTGCTTGTTAAGAGAGAAGGTTCCATTTTAAATGACTTTAGAAAGTTTCTGGCTTCATTTAGTGGGACTGTGAATAATGAAAAACCGCAGTTCTCAAACATGCATCAAATATGCATAATAGCACAGGCTCACCCCAAGTAGTTCACCAAGCCTTCCTCAGTCAGGAAACTGAGCGTTTTGGTATCTCATTTAGGTATTTCATTTGGTTGATCTATGATCTTTTTACTCTTAACTGAAGTATGCCTTTGAAACAAGGATCACCTTGTCAAAATATATCTTATATAATCTACAAAGATAACCTCAGTGACATAAAAGGTGATGAAAACTATCTCCCAAAGAACAGCTCACACTGTAAATTATTCTTGAATTCCATCATGAAATTAGAAATCAATTTCCAGTCACCTGAGATAGGTCAGTATTGTAAGCTCCCTCATCTGTCATGTTATAGTAGCAAAGAGCACACACTCATGTTAATGGTTTTAATAAGCAAAAGAAATGTCAGCAGCAATAGTGCAAGCAGCCTAGATACCACAGATTAACATGGCCAAGTTCACCATTTAATACTTATTAAGCATCTAATGAATACTTGGCTCTAAAATAAGCACTATGGAGATTTTAGAGAATATAGAAAAGATAGGATAATTGCTCTCTGGGAATCTGCTACCTGAAAAGACCTAATACAAGTATATAGTGTTAAATAAGATAACCCTTGATTCAGCCAGGATAGTAAAGAAGTATTATAAATAATAAAAAATTGCAGGTAACATAATCATTAAAATATTGAAAAAGGACCTTAGAGCCCTAGCTAGTTTTGCTCAGTGGTCAGAGTGTTGGACTGCAGACTGAATAGTTCAATTCCGGTCAAGGGCACATACCTCGGTTGCGGTTGATTCCCAGACCAGTGTGGGAGGCAACCAATCAATGTGTCTCTCTCACATCGATATTTCTGTCTTTCCCCCTCTCTTCCACTCTCTCTAAAATTCAATTAAAAAAATATCCTCAAATGAGAATCAATAAAAAAGAAGGAGGAGGAGGAGGAGGAGGAGGAGGAGGAGGAGAAGAAGAAGAAGAAGAAGAAGAAGAAGAAGAAGAAGAAGAAGAAGAAGAAGAAGAAGAAGAAGCAGCAGCTTAAAATGATATGTTTGAATTTTCCTTATTTTACAGATGAAGAAACTGAGTTTCAGAGAGTTAATGACTTGTCTCATCATGGTCAACTTTAGGTTCAGGCTTCAGATTCTCATTATCTAACTGAGGTTAAGTGCAGATTAGACATATTGGGTCAGTTTTCTTGGGTATGGCTCCTCTAAATCCTTGGGTATGGGTAGTTCTGTGAATCTGCATTCTCTCTCTCTCTCTCCCTCCCTCCCTCCGTCCCTCCCTCCCTCCCCACAAAATACAAAAACAGAGACAGAATAACTGCAATACGGACTCCCATACAGAAAAATGGGGGAAGAAAAAATAGGCACAGAATAGTCACTGGTTGATTGCAATTCTGAATTCCTGCTGAAAGATATTGTCAGATACTTGATTAGGGGATATCTAGCTCCCAAGAAATTTTTCTCTGGGGCTTCTGGTTCCTCCCTCTGAGTCATTCTTCCTTTTGCATAAGAAATGACCCTGTATGTAGCCGGGCAGCTTTTGCGGCCAGTTTGCTGCCCATAGAAAACTGGGGCACTTGCTATAAAGGCTTACATTGTCAAAGGGGTCATCACTAATGATGACTTTGGACTATGAAAGAAAAGCTGTAAATAAATGGAACTATGTCAGAATAAGGCATTTAGTGGGTATGGAAAAAAATTTGACCATTTCCATTTAAAAAGCAGTATAAACTTACAACAGTGTGAGTACAGTGGCATGGCTTTTTTATTGGAATGTCCTTCCAATATATGTTCACTTGAACGACAAAAATAAAACATTTTAAAAACATAATTTCTTTTTCTCAAGCAAATTGAAGTTATTTTTTTGGTGTTTTGCTATTTGTGTTTTTAATTATGAGAAATAATTAGTATAAATAAATGTTCAACATATAAGTTAATAAACATCTCTTTAATAAATAGAAAACAATACACTACAGATGTTTTCGTTATTTCTGTAAGTTTTTATTTCATTAGCAATGCCCAATCGACATGGAGATTAAAGAAGAGAGCTAAAGAAATACATGGTTACCAAAAAGTCTTTTCCAAAGAGACTAAACTGCTCTCTGACTTGGAGGGGAAATTATTTTGGAAGACAAGAAGGCAATTCCTCGTAGATTAAATAGAAAAGTCAATAACACTAATAAGTATATTTCCTGAAGTTTCGTGGCCTTTTCATTTGCTCCTCAGACTGGGGACACAAGAGAAATTAAAATGTCTTTGACAAGATATATAAATTTTTAATTTTTTCTTCCTTTTATATTTATAACCTAACAACTTTTATAATTAGCCTGTGAATGCCTCACTCACTAATAAATTTTAAACTTATGTGAAAGGATTCATTTGGGTGGTAGATTATCTTTATTTTTTAAGATGTAATTTATCAACTTAAGCTAATTAAACTCACAGTTGTCATGGATCTTATTCTTCTTGGAATTCAAATTAAGAATTTAATATGACATCTTTAATAGGTAATGAGCATTTTGTGACATTTGTTTCTTCTAATTAGTCTATTAAAAATTATATAGAATTGCTTGCTGATTGGAGAATTCTTTGCTCTAACAGAATTGATTTACTGTGACCATTACATGATTTTTTTAGTTCAAAAAGTCACATCACAAATTACCTATGTCAACTATTTTATTCCCTTGATACTTTTATTTTTTCATTGGTGTAGTCAAATCTTCATGTATTATTCATCTAACAGCCTATAACAGTGGCTAGACACAAATGAAGCACACATGCAAACACACACTACATATATGTGCTCTCAGGACAAGCTGTTGAGCATATGTGATTGATAAAAATTCCCACTGACATAATTATTTTAAGGAGTTTTTCTTTAAACTCACCATCATGTGAATATAACCTGTTCATATGGCAAAGATATTTTTCTTTTATTTTGCATTCATGACTTTAAATGTCCTTCCTCCTTCTTCTTTCCATTGATCTATTTCCTACCTATTCCTCAAGTGCCCTTTCTCCTGAAACTTTCTGTGATTGCCTTTCTGTGGTTTCTCTTTCAAGATTTTGAAATTGTGAAGAGACTTTCAGCAAATAGATGCAGGTGTGTGTGTGTGTGTGTGTGTGTGTGTGTGTGTGTGTGTGTGTATGTATGTGTGATATATATATGGTACAACTTCTATTTTTAAACCAAACCACAGAATTCATATATACTGACCAGCTGTGGGTAAGTCACCTTGAATCAGATTCCGCCCCGCTATTGGTTAAGCTTTAGAGCCACATGGTATAAAAAATGGCCACATGAAGAGGGGCTGTGGACCTGGCAACAGTCAACATTTTTTGTATACTATCTTTTACACTTATTTGTGTCTTTATATACCTAGACCAACCTAAAACCTTATCTCTCCCGTTAACCCATTAACTCCTTAATTCCTTAATTATTACCAGTACTAATACTGGTAATAATTGAGAGAGAGAGAGAGAGAGAGAGAGAGAGACTATACACAATGCTCACTAGTTATGTTTCTATACTGACTTTAGGTCCAAAATCCAGATTAAGTCTCATCTATGTGTGAAATATCAACAGCATTGATGTTACTATTTGCAGTGAGGCATCTTGAAATACTAATTTTTATGTTTGCTTTTTTTCACTTGTATGAGAATCTTACCACCAGTGACTCAGAGGTACCCATATTACCTCAAAGAGAAATAGGACTGTTAGAGTAAGCATGAATAGAGCAAGTAGTCATTGCAGAATGGAGGCTTGAAGAAAGTACAGCACAGAGTTTATGCTGTAACAGTTGAACAGTATAAAAAATAGTGGAGAAAAAGAATACTTCACATGCATGTTGCATGTAAATAACCAGAGAAGATGGGTTTATCTGGGTTAAGAAGGAAGGCAAAGGGAGATAGAAAAGAGGAGCTGGGTGGGAAACACACACAGTTAGTCAGAGGGAGAGAAACTAGAAGGACTGACCTGAGGGCTGAATAGCCATGTGAAGAGAAGTTCTTAGGGGGAGACTGCCCATCATCCTTAGTGGCCAGCAGCAGGGAGTCCTGTGGTGGTCAAGTCAACACACAGAGATGGCTTATCACCCAGATAGAGCAGGATAGTCCGGTGGTAGGATGGGCCTTCCATCTATAGAAACCTACCCACTGCCCATGGAACTTCTAGCTTAAGAGTTCTGTCACTGACCCAAGAATTTCCTGGGCCCTATCTGGACTGACATTCATAGATTTCTTGAGTTGACAAATGAGAGTCTTCGACACCCAGAGAGGTAGTAATTTTGAGAAAGGAGATCCCCAGCATTAATAATTGGGTAGTACTGGACAGTAGTATATCCTATCCCTGTTGAACATTAAACAACAGAATTTCTATAAAAATTTTATTTCTAAATTTCATTGCTTTATGAACCTAATTATAAAAGGTCAAATTGAGCATAGTTTTGTTGTCTTCATGTGCTTAAACTAATAAGAATGAAAATAACATTGCATAAAAATAAAAACCTCTTGAACTTTAATAGCAGCAAATGGCTTTGTTTATTTCCAAATCCTTTAGATCTGGAGACCACCTATGTAGGATAAATGAAAATATTCTACATTCAATGCCCAACATTTTTATTTTAAGTCTTTATAACCAGGAAAGTGCTCAACCATTATTTTTTTTAATATTTCAGATTAGAATGAGTTTTCCAACAAGGATTGCAGTAAAAGTAAATCTGATATTTGTAGTCTCAATTTGTTTTTTTGTTTCTATGCTATCTCAAGATATGAGTTCTTGTTAACATTTCCTTCATCTGATTTCTTTCTTGTTCTTGGTACTGATGTTTGCTGGGGACTATGTTTTTAGAACCCAGAATATAATTCTGATTTTCTAAAATGCAGTTCTCCATTCAGATGCAATATATTTGTTTTTATCTGTTTGATTTTTTTTTTACATGTTCACAATTTTTTGTTGGTTCAACAGAATTTTGTAGAATAAGCATGGTGCTCCTTTCCAATCTCATGGTTTCTGAATTGCATAATTTAACAAAATAAGGATTCTGATAAGTGGCACAAAGCCCACATTCCTAATAGAATCTTAAATACAATCAATTTATTTTTTTCATAAGCCAAAAATAGGATATGGATATTAAACTTTAGTCTTCTCCCAAAAATGTATCTGTATTTTCTATGGCTCAGTCTCTGAGTTGGGTATTTATTTATTTCATAGGCAACTACAATATGTTAAACACCAAACTTCAATTATAAGCTGAAAATACTAGTAGAATGGTGAACAAAATATACTAAAGCCTGCAATCTCATACAGAAGACAGACTTTAATAAAATAATTATGAAATATTTCCACTTTACCCTGACCCACCTTCTCTCTCTCCTTCTTGGCTTTTCTGACTCCTCTCTATGGTTTCTTTCCTCCCCAAAGACTTTCACAGGCTCTTTTTTTTCTATCTCCTATTTCCTAGGCTTTTACATCCTGCTACTCTTACATCCTGCTACTTGGTTGATGGTAGCCATTTGTTGATGGTTGTTTTAATTTGCATCTCTCTGATGATTAGTGACTTAGAGCATTTTTTCATATGTCTCTTGGCAATCTGTATGTCCACTTTGGAGAAGTATCCATTTAGGTCATTTACCCATTTTTTAATTGGATTGTTTGTCTCCCTTTTGTTAAGTTGTATGAGTTCCTTACTACTATATATTTTGGAATTTAACCCCTTGTCAGATGTATCATTGGCAAATATCTTCTCCCCTACAGTGTGCTCCTCTCACAGATTCTGCTGAATTTTACTTCCCACATGATTGGCCATTCTGTATTACTGCACCAAAACCAACACTATTCTCATATTTCCAGTGAGGTTTAAAGGGTTATTATACTTTGTTGATGTGATAATGCTTTTTTTAACTCCCTCTGAAGGAGCTAAAATTTACAGAATGAGCTCTTGGCAAGCGAGTCCTTTGGGAGAGTTAGGGGACACGGCACCTGTAAGGCAGGACCAAGGGCTACCAGCAGACACGGTAACATTCCTGGTTACTTGTTTGCCAGAAACCATTATGCATAGTCTCCTTCCCAGATTACTGAGAGCATGTTGTACAGATCCTAAGGAATTGCCTACTTGTTCTGTATAACCTTAACTGTAGTGATCACAGTGTTAAATATTATGAAGTAGTCCTGGAGCTTTATTAATGAACCCATCAGCTAAATTACAGTAATCATTAAAACTGCCAGTGAGTGTCAAAATGTTTTGATTATCAAATTCAGAGAGATTAATCATTCTTTCAAATATGCTCTTCTAGCAACCTGATTTTTTTTTCTGGTCCAAAATGTCATTTAATACAACTTCTGTTTCTTTTATTTTGCAGGCTAGTAATTAAATGAAGGACAAGTGGGTAGATTCAACCTTTTGGGGAATTTTATGAATGATTTAATGATCCATTCCTTAAGCATTAGAAGCGGAATGGCATTTATGATCAGTATCTGCAGAGAGCATCAGGGAATCGGTTAAAGTAGACGAACAAAGGTAAAGGTAGTTCAGACAGACACACATTTCACAGGGTGAGAAGCTCCTGCCATCAAATCATCAATGGCATCGTGCCCAAAAGAAAAGAGAATTTCAAAACAGTATAAAATGATAAAAGTCAGAAGAGGTTTGATAAGTTGAAGAAGTAAGAAGATATTGACTGAGAGAGCAGGTTTTGTTATAAAATTGACAGGGACCTCAAGATACGTTTGACAATGATTGAATTGGGTTATATAAAGTGACACACACATCTTGCTGCCTTGCTTCTTTTTTTGATCAAAATTGAGACTTTGTAAATTGTATCAGTTTTATTTGCTTCTGACCCATCTCTCACAATGGCCATAAAATTTGCCACAGTTTTGCCCTTTATGGTGTTAAAATCTACCTTAAATCCTAATTATCAAAATCACAAATTCTTCTCTAATTGCCTTCCTCGCTCACCTCTAATAAAAGAAGTGATATATTTAGTTAAAAATAATGTTTCTTAGCCATCTATGTTTGTCATTTTAAGAAGTTTTAATGAGGTCAATGAACTTACACAAAAATATGCTTAGAATTCAAAATGTGAATTCATTACAGTGATTCACCTGCTTTCTGATTTTAGAAATCAGGAGGTCAAAGACATACAAGGTTGGAAGATTTTGATCTGTTGACATTGGATAGGTAGGCAAAATTGACATTTTGATTCAGTACTTAGATGAGGAGACGCAGGCTGTCCTTTCTGACACACTGAAGATCTTCCCTGGAGGGTCTTTAGTGTTCTCTTTCATGTCAGTGATTACAACTAAGGTCGGTGCATTTCCCATTTCCCAGCCCTCTCCTTTTTCATCTTTTATTGTTTGCCTTGGACTATCGGTACACAGGCCCAGGTGGGAGATGTTGGAGCACTAGTATTGACTATATTTCCTATGCTGTACTTTACATCCCCATGACTATTTTGTAACTACCCATTTGTATTTCTCAATCTCTTTACCTTTTTTTCACCCAGTCCCCCAAGTCCCCTCCCCTCTCAACCATCAGTCTGTTCTCTGTATCTATGACTCTGTTTTAGTTTTGTTTGTTTGTTTATACTGTTCTTTCTTTAGATTTCACATATAATTAAAATTACATAATATTTGTCTCTGTCTGACTTATTTCACTAAATATAATTCCCTCTAGGTCCATCCATGCTGTCACAGATGGTAATATTTCATTCTTTTTTAATATTATGGGTAATATTCTATTATATGTATATACCACAGCTTTTCTATCTACTCATCTACTGATAGGCATTTGGGTTGCTTCCATAACTTGGCTACTGTAAATAATGCTGCAATGAACATAGTGTTGCATATATTCTTTCAAATTAATGTTTTGGGTTTCTTCAGATATATACCCAGAAATTGAATCACTAGATCATAAGTCAGTTCCATTTTTAATATTTTCAGAAAACTCTTTACTGTTTTCATATATATACTAGTAGAAATGAAAAGAGTTCATGGAGCCAGATTAGCAGAGAGTCCTCAATAACTACACCTATAAAACTTAAAATATCATATCTAAAGGAAAAAGAAAGAAAAACATTTTTACGTGCAATTGGCTGATATTTATTTAGTTATGGATTCAATGCTCTCAAAATATACAGTTACATTGTTGTTCAAACCATGAAACATTTTCTAGGACAAAGGCTAATCCAGAGAGAATTCTTGGACAACAGGCATAAATTGGAACTATTATGGGAAAACCTTAGGGTATACACATAAGATCTGTGTATATAATAAAAAATAAATACCACAAAAACAGATTTTAAATCCTTATAGTGGACAAAACTGCAAAGCAATCTGAATAATCATAGCTAATTTTTTAAGTATATTTCTTTATTGGTTTCAGAGAGGAAGGGAGAAGGAGAGAGAGAGATAGAAACATCAATGATGAGAGAGAATCATTGATCGGCTGCCTCCCGCACACCTCCCACTGGGGACCGAGCCCGCAACCCAGGCATGTGCCCTTGGCCAGATTCGAACCCCGGACCACCCAGTCCACAGGCTGACGCTCTATCCACTGAGCCAAGCCGGCTAGGGCAATAATAGCTAATTTATATTTCATTGTTACTATGTCCCAGATACTCATTTAATCCTGGCATTAGCTTTATAAAGTAAGGAGTCATTTTACCAATTGGCAAATTATGACCCAAAGGGGCTAAAATTTTCATTAAAGTCACAAAGTTATATAACAAAGAATGAGGATTAAGATGCACACAGTCTTCATTCAAAGCTCATATTCTGATTAACAACATAGGCTTATCTAGCCCTACACCAAATATTGAATATTAAGTATAATAATGTATTCAATCATATAGCATAATGAACTAAATAAGTATTCAAAATTTCAAGTACAAGCCTCTTTTTTAAAAGATAATGACTATATTTTTGTCACATTACAAAAGTGGCTAGTCTAACCACTAAGAAGAAGGTATATATATATTGAAATTGTCATTTACTCACTGCCTGCACTAGATCTTGAGCCCAACCCCAGACTTTATGAAGAGTTCCACTTGATTATTATGCATATAGTGTTTGAGAATATATTTTCTGGAAGACAAAACTACAAGTAAATTGGTGACATTGGATTTATGTTGTTGTTTTATTTTTGTCTTTGTAACCTGTTAATATAGAATTTATCCTAACTAAGCACTGACTAGAATAACTGTCTTTAAGTACTCAAAAAGAATTATCCTAATTTAATCTCATTTAATTAAAAATATTAACTTTTACCCACGAGCATGCTAGATAAGTGTGCTTTTCTTCTAAAAGTATTTTAAAATTTAATATGAACAATGTATAATTTGATACAGAAATTATACTCAGATAAATCATTGTTATGAAATAATTACTATTGACAACATAGAAGAAGTGTTCTGATTATATCAGCTGCATTAATAAAGCTGAAGTTACAGATAATGATTTTCTTAGCTGCATTTAGAAAAGCCAGAATATCTAAGTTCTGTTAGCACTCAGCGTTATTCATAAGATATAAAAAATATTAAGTACATTATTCCCTTCAGTCAATTTGATTTAACACAATTTAGTATACTGTAACATAATGTCTTCATTCTTTTAAACAAGGCCAGGCCCTATTCAAGGCACTAGCGACTAGTCAACAAACAAACTAAGTCCACAGAACAATCACTGCCTTCCCAGAGTGTACTGTTTGGTGAGGCTTGTGCTTTCTTGGCCTCACAATGCCTCACCATTTAAAGCAAACATTCAGGCATGTGAAGAAATGGTATCCTGGTGAGAGAAAGTGACTGCTGTCCATTTCCAGGGAAGCTGTAAGAGAAAGTTAGGGTGGAAACAGTGTCAACTGATGGACTAGAATACGTTTTTGTAGAGTAAAGACTAACAGTAAACCTCCCTTTGTGAGGCAGGGGTCAAGTGAGCTTGCTATCCTCAGGTGGAAAGGTCTGTAGAGAAATGGACCTCCCCCTTATTTTTGAAGGGGCATCTAACTTGATGATGGCCAGATCCTTTACACTATTCGATAGACCTTCCTCGCCTCCTTGCAAGGAAAGGGACCTCCAAAAAGAACAAGGTAAGCAATCAGTTTAGTGGCAGTTAGAAAGCAGGAGGGAGTACAGTGAGTTTATTTTCTGGAATAAAAGCTCAAACAGAAAACCAATGGGATACCCAGGTACTTTAGCAACAATATACCAGAGCACACTAAACTTAATTTGTGTGTTCCCTACATATTATTTCCATTCTGTACTGTTTTCCAGCCGTGATCATACAGTAGTAAAACCCATCTAACAAAAGTGTCTGTTTGCTTTCCTTTATAGAAAACTAGGAAAGCCCAAGAAAATCAAGTGGTGGTAAGGCAGATTTAGAGGCGAGAGGAAAACAATTTAGTGCTGCAAGCTCTGGTCATGCTGGGGAAAAAAGAAAATAAAACAGAATATTAGGAGTTGGCTGATTCTGAAACATGTACACGAGATCTCAGGGAGGAGCGATCCACTTGGTGAACACACAATTCCCGTTTGGCATTGGAAAGGAAATAATGTTTCAGTCATTCATGGAGGCAAAGGGCTGGACAAACTGCATTATAGTAATGTATTTCTCAGTGTTTATTATCTAATACACTATAAGTACTTCAAGGGCAGAGATTAAGTCTGATTTTTGTCTTCCCATGGCATAGCATGGTAGTTGATACAAATTAATTACTCATAAAAGTTGATGCAAAATAAAGGAATTAAATATTTAATTAAGGACTTGAAATCCTCTTGCAATTTAGAGAAATAAGACATTTATAGAATTCTTATTATATGATAGGTACTAGAAAAATATGAATCAGTGTCATAGAGGAGTTTGATCAGTCTTATTCAATGTGATATGGAAAATGAGGAAAGGAACCTTTTAGGCAGCGAGACCAGAATTTGCAAAGGTGTAGTTGCAATGCTGAATCATTTGGAGTGGGTTAAGTGTAAGAAGGATGAAGTGAAGCTGGAAAGTTATGTTAGGGCCTGATCATGCATAATCTTGAATGCACGTTAGAAAGAAAGTTTGTAAGAACGGAAATGTCATGCAGGATCTGATTTGTCTTTTGGAAAGTTAGATCTGGCAATAGTTTGAATGAAGGACTAAATGGTTACGAAACTTGGAACAGTCCAGGAAAAAAACAGAAAACAAAATCTGATACAAGAGCTGGACAAAAAGCACAAATCTGTAATGTGTTTTAACATATAAAGGAAAAAACCCACAACACATAACATAATGTGCCAAAGTATATAAAGCACATTCTGAAGACTTACTGATGAATATGAGGTGGAGGGTTTAAGAGAGAGAAGACTGGAGGATGACCCCAAGGTTTCTGTCTGGGGAACTGACAGAGTTCTCTTTATTGAGAAAAACAGAAGACAGATTGGACAGGAAAGGCCAGCCATCAGCATGGGAACCGCTCAGTTTGAGCTGCCTGCAGACATTTGATGGAGGTGTGCCTCAGACAGTGAGATATCAAGACCTGCAGCTCTGGTACTGAGCATGGGTCTGAAATGTATCCGCACAGAATTAGAAGATGAGCCAAAGCTTCTCCGGTGAAAGTGGCTAGAGCCGGAGGGAAGAGGCCTGGAGTGAACTCCAAGGATGTCACTATCCGAAGAGCAAAACCGAATAGGAGATAGAGAAGTGTATTCAGGGCATTGGGAGAGGGGAGATAGGTGAAATCTTCTCACAGGAGCCCAAGGGAACTGAATTTTACTGGGGAATTGAGACAGGTGTTGAAGAAGATGACTGGAAGAAAAAAAAGCCATTCTATTAGGCAGTTTGGAAGAATCTGGTGACATCATTTAGTGTTTCACATTGGGCAACCAGATGACAGAATCTGGAAAAACCAATGGTAAAAGGAAATGGGTGTGAAGAAAGTGCAAGACGGGGTTTGCAGCTTGAGAAGATGTCAGAATCTTTCTTAACCGCCTTGTATGTTTCAGATTCAGCCCTTCCTGTGGGTGTCCCTATCTCCGGTCCCTTCACCTTCCCCTCTGGCCTAGGTAACAATGACTCCGATCTCATCTTCATTGGACATCCCACCAGGTAGGACAGGTATATGGGTTTGAGTACGCAGGGGATATAGATGCTAAGGAAATTGTATTTTTTTTCCCAATTACTGTACCCAAATAGCATCATTCCTCCTAAATTCAAAAGAGCCATTAAATTTTTCACTCAAATATGCAGCAAGCCTCAAACTACTTTCTTTCTTTTTTCTCTTTCTTTTTTTTTTTTGCCTCTGGACATCTTTATTTCCATTTCATTTCCTTGGCCTCTCTCCTTTTATTAGGTATTTCCTAAATGTTTTGGAAATCCCAATTGGCATTATAAAATTTTTTATGGAGATGAGAAACTTTTTTGTGAGTCTTTCCCTGATTCCATTTCTAAAACTATCTCCTGTTAAAAGATCAGGGGGTTCACCTGGCTGGTGTTGCTCAGTGGTTGAGTGTTTTCCTATGAACCAGGAGGTCATGGTTAGATTCCTTGTCGGGGCACATGCCTGGGTTGTGGGCTCCATTGACAGCCGATTAATGATTCCCTCTCATCATTGATGCTTCTATCTCTCTCCCTCCTTCCTCTCTGAAAGCAATAAAAATATATTTTCAAATAAAATATTTTTTAAAAAGATAAAGGAGTTTACTCTAGAAGCCACATGTATTTTAAAGCAACCATAAGAAATATCCAGGAGGGAGAGAGTAAAATTTAAAACTAGTTTGACCTATACTCAGTCTTAAAAGTTTCATGAAAATATAAAACTACTGCCGAAACCGGTTTGGCTCAGTGGATAGAGCGTCGGCCTGCGGACTGAAAGGTCCCAGGTTCGATTCCGGTCAAGGGCATGTACCTGGGTTGCGGGCACATCCCCAGTAGGAGATGTGCAGGAGGCAGCTGGTCGATGTTTCTCTCTCATTGATGTTTCTAACTCTCTATCTCTCTCCCTTCCTCTCTGTAAAAAATCAATAAAATATATTAAAAATATATATATATATAAAACTACTCTCATTCATAGCTACAGTTTATGAAAAAATTTGACATCTATATTTTAGTATGTAGCTTATTCAATGTTTATTCTCAAATAGCTCAAAGTAACAGAAAGTATTGAGTTACCAACGCAGAACTGTTCTTTTCTGTCCCTGCCCCACTTCACCTTTTGAAACACTTGCTCTTACATGACCAGAAGCCAGCCAATGCCTGCTTCACAAAAGGTTCCATATTGCTCAGCCCCAAACACATGGAGGTGCCTTGCCCTGTGGAGAATCTGACCGATGTGCGCTGGAGAGAACAGAGGGCCTCTGTCCTGGCATCCCGGCGGCCTGCGCCCTCTGCCTGCCCACACGTGGTCTCACAGCAGGCATGTAGCCAAGGGAGGAAGGAAGCCTGCCATCCGAGGGTCTTCAAGCCGCCTATTGTTCCCAGTTCTAGAAAACCACAAACTCATTTATTTGCAAAATGTTTCAAAAATAAAATGGGCTAAGGAAATGAGGTAGATGGAACAGTTAGTAATTTGTCCCTTTAAATCCCCCGTGTTTGTTCCCTTATGATCTAACAGTTTCAGTGTGCCTTTGGAGAGATGTAGCACGCCAAGGGAAACATGGAAGTTCTTGCTGCTCAGTGATCTCTGATTTCTTGCTGAATAGCACCACCTAGTGGTTATTCTGTTTCCTTAATTATTACAAGGGATGACCGATAATATTTGATTTCCTATTCTAGTATATTTTACTTTATAACCATGACTTAAGCTGATGGATATTAAAGTATATTTTAAGTATAGTAATTTCTCTGGTAAAGCTGTTTACCTATAACCTTATCATTTTCTCTTGAGGCTTATTTTTGTTTCTCCTTGAGCATCGCACATCACTTCCTATATAATAGGTGCTGTGTAGATGTGGTTAAAGGAAACTTTCTTTGTCTGTCTCACCATTTTAATGGCCATCTTCATAGTGATGATTTTTTATTTAATTTTCATCTGAGCTCTTACTAGAGTTCAGTGCAAGTTATATGTATCTGAATGTATAATCATTTCTTTAAAATATGATAAAACAGTTTCTCTTTTTTCTTATAAAAATCTTTAACATTTTTTTTCTGAAATCCTGATTTAAAATATTAATAGCAGACTGATTCCTACTTCTTTATCTTTTCCTTCTTTCAAATCGTAATGCTGATATCTCTTCCTAGACCATATCCTTCCTTTACCTTTCCACTTGAGCTAAACCTCTGGTCTGATTTTTTATTAAAGTTATGTTGAGGTTAGAGCTACCATATTGGCCACCTCTCCTTCATCAGGTTCCTTTTCCCTTTATTTCAAAACACATGGGTTGTTTTTTTTCTTGAATTAAAATTTTAAAATATAACAAAAATTACCCTTAAAACCACAGGCATCATTTTCTTTTCATCAAAGCTCTCTATATAAGGATATTTAGGTATAAGTGTTTTTAAACACCGCTTTACTTATGATGGTGTAAGACTGGAAATAAAGTAAAGGTCCAACTGGCAAGGAAACAAATGCCTCCATTTACAGAAATTGAAAGTTATTGAATAGTCACACAACGGAATGTTAAGCACAATTAATACTATTTTAAAACAGCAACTATTGTTAAAGAAAAGAATACAAAAATATATAGTCAATAAAGAATCTTATTTTTTGAAATGTATGTGCAACAAAGACCCAGAAAGAAATGTGCAAAATCTGTACAGAATATTGCCTGGATTTTTGTTCCAGCATTAAGAAGGGTTCAGCAATCTGGAGAAGGGACCGTGTGTAACTTCATAAAGAGAAAGTCCAGAGACGAAGCATAATTTTGAAAGGCATTGGGGGTCAGAGGAGCTTAGCTAAAAGGAGCTAAGTTCTCCTTGTCTCAGGACCCATGCTTTTTATTAACATAATTTGTCCCTGAGGCGAGGCAGAGATACACACTCCACGCGGGCAGGGTTTTGGGTGTGTGTATATATATATATATATATAAAATGAAGGTAAGTAACCACTAAAGCCTTATATTTTATGAAGTTCTTTCATGCAGTTATATATGTCATCCTCAAAGAATTGTGGATCAGATATTATTTCTCCGTCCATTTTACAGATAGGGGGAATTGAATCTCAGAGAAATTATATAACTTGCCCAAGCTCATGAATCTGAAACTAAACATACATCCATATAAAGTCCATTTCCTCCTAATTCATGACCACCTAAAGGAAAGTTACTATGAAGAGGACATTTCAGTGCAAGATTGTTACTGCATTCCTAAGAAGTAGTCACAAACAATCCTCAAGCAAAAAATAGAACGTGCACAGCTACTACCCAGTTAAAAATTCAATCTATAATTGCATTAATATTAACAATGAAAAAATATTACAATGAGTACCATCATTCATGTTTGGATATTTGTCAGATGTGAAAGTTAGTATACTTACTTAAAATTTGCAAATTCATGGGTATCCTTAGCAACCTTTTCCCCTTCTTTTTTATTTCAAAATTGTTTTCATGAAGTTTTTTCTTTAACTTTCTTAGCAAAATTTACTATGCAAAAGGCAGGCAAATAACTCTAAGTCCAAAAGCCTAAAGTGACCAAAGCTAATAAGTCCATCAAAATAGTAAATTGGCAGTGGACAAGGACAGTCTGAAATTTGGACAGTAGGGTCTTTACCTCACAAAGGGCAAGGTTTCAGTAAGAGAAACAGATAAGAGAATTTATGTATGGTCATTTATTCGTTCTCTCAACGTATAGTACATGAGTATATACACTTCCTAGGTTCAGGGACTATGCTAAGTACTATAATACAAATATGAAAAAGACAAGACCCCTGTCCTCATGAAGTTCCTGGAGTTGAAGAGGTAACCAGCCCCTGTGGTTACTGAAGGGTACCCCAGGGCTCACAGAAGGGGGGAAACCAAGTCAGCAACTGGTGAGTGTTGAGTGAGGGGTGTTGTTAAGAACAGCTGCCCAGAAAAGCTGATTATAAACTTAAGTCTTTAGAGATAAGTAAGAATTTTTTTATAATGATAAAGGCATTTAAAGCAAGAGTGAAATTATGCAAGAAGTGAAAAAAATGTGATTGGCTCAAAAACAGCTAGTCTTTGAGCCAATCACATTCCAAATTGCTAGAGGTAAAGGTATGTTTAGAAAATTAGACTCTAAGACTAGAGAGTCAGGAAAGGGCAGTCATGACAAGCCTGTTATGCTCCAGTAAGAAGATTTGGAACTTTATGCTGAAGGTGGTAGGGCGCTAGTGAAGAAGAACTTTAGACAATGAAGTTCATGACCGTGTAATAGTTGACAAATGTTATACTAAAATTATATTTTGATGAATTTATAAAACAACAAAGGGAATGCTTTTATATCATGTTAACTAAAATATCCAAGTTAAATTATGCATATATGAATTATAACTGTTTCCAACATTTTGAAAAAGAATAGCCAAGACAAAAAGATTGAACAAAAAGGAAAATCGCCTAAATGTCAATGACATCTGACTTTGAGTGCTAGGATTATGATGGACTTAACACAATAAACACATATTGTGTATATTTAAATTTAATTATTATTGAAGTAGTTCAAATTTCATTGCTCTTTTCTACTGAAAACTAGTGTTATGTCTTTATTTCGCTGCCCAGTGTGTGTTAAAATTCCGACAGTAGACTAATGTATATTAAAAAGTAGTTCCTATTCACTACAAATTCACATTGAATTTAGTGTTTTACTTGAACTTAGAGTCTATATTGTCAATGTTATTTTTCTCCAAAGGTACAGGAATTAGACTGGAATAATAATTTCTGGAGAGAGACAATATGGTTTATAGAACTAAGAAGACTATGTTCAAACTAGCATAGGTTTATTGCCAGATGTTGTCCTCAGACAAATTGCTTAATATTCCTGGAAAAGGGCAATTATAATGATGACCCACAGATGTGTGGAGGTTGCAGTGGGTGTAGTAATGGCAACAGGCTGTATGGACAGATTTCAGCAGAATTAGTTTGGATTAACTATATACAATTAATGCTCAGGTTGTGAGAAGTGGTTGAACAAACAGTGGAGTTTTACTGTTCTTACACATCTGGCGTTTTACTCGCAAACTTATCATCCTATATGTATGGTTTAGATTATGTTCCTCCAAGGACATTTCCTGGCACGTCAGGATTCAAGTGTCTCTGCTTCTTTGCTGCCCATTTATGTGGACTTGTAAGATCTTTCTCCAGTAACTATTCTACCATCTTTCAATTTCTTTGCTTGGTAATTGGTGACTCATCTGAAAAATTGGACAATGTACCCCACACTTAACTCTTTCAGATCACTTATGGATATAAGAAAGTTAGGAAATTCTGATGGCCTATCCTTGCTAACATGGCTGCTTATTCTTGCATTTGCCCAGATACATGTACAACACTGGAGAAAGTCTTAAATTTGTAGAGTAGCCACTATTCTGACAATTAATATTTAATCGTTCATTTAAAAAAAAGGGGAAAAAATCTTCATTATATAGATCAGTGGTTCTCAACCTTCCTAATGCCGTGACCCTTTAATACAGTTCCTCATGTTGTGGTGACCCCCAATTTCATTGTTACAAATTGAACATAATTAAAGCATAGTGATTAATCACAAAAACAATATGCAATTATATATGTTTTCCAATGGTTTAAGCCGACCCCTGTGAAAGGGTCGTTAGACCCCCAAAGGGGTCGCAACCCACAGGTTGAGAACCGCTGATATAGATCATTCTTCTGCCCCAAACCCACCAATGATGTCTTATCTCAGAGTAAAAGCCAAAGTGCATATACCTGCAAGACACTCTGTAGTTTCATGCTCCATTTTCTCTCTCTCTCTCTCTCTCTCTCTCTCTCTCTCTCTCTCTCTCTCTCCTTCTCTTCTCTTCTCTCTCTCTCTCTCTCTCTCTCTCTCTCTCTCTCTCTCGGTTTTCAACTTCTATGGCTCTCCTTCTTTCTAGCTTGACTTCAGCTACACTGACCACCTTGATATTTTTGGTACATGTCAAGACTTTGTACTTGCCATTTGCCATTCCCATACTTCGGTAACACTCTTCCCCAGATCTCTACATGGTTTATTCCCTCACCTCATGCATTACACAATAGTGATGTAAGAACCACATAATGACAATAGAAACTTGCATTCAGAAAAAGGAAGAGTGGAAAACACACGGCACTTGTGAAGGCAAACTGCCAGGGCGATAGACTAAGTGTCTTGGTCAGCCTGGTTAGAAGTCCAGGTTTTGTTTCCTGGGAGAATAACCCTGAACATAGTCCACCATGACCCTTATCCTTTTGCCTTGTGAATTATTTTTCAGGAGATAGGAGATAGAGTATATGCCCTTATTGGGAGGCATACAACTTTTATGGTGTCTTTGTTGCTGGTGCAAGGGATTGAGTTTCCAAAGGATGCTTTATGGTTGAGAAAAATAATGGGAATGTTATTGTTAAGAGAACAGAGTCATCACGTACTTTCCTAAAAATCCTAGTGGTCTCTGGTATTTTCTTATGTAACTTCCTTTTAGTCTATAGGACACCCGATACAATGAATCCTTTGGACTCAGTGGTGAGGACTGAGCATGATCCAGAGAACTTTCACTTGAAGCAAGAACTAGATGGGACTCTGGATGTCGCCATTAGATATGAATGTTTTATGTATAGGAAGAAGGGTATTACATGCAGGGTTTAGTGAATATTTGGATGGATAAGGACAGAAACATGTCTAAAATTTGCAGAGACTGAGGCAAGAATACAAATGGAGGCATCATAGCCCAGTAAAAAATAAAAAAGACTATTAACTAAAAGATGTTTGTGGAAGATTGTTTCTCAGATAGACATTGCAGTCCCTCTGATCCTGCTTGCCTTTTTGCAATATAACTTTGTCACTCTTTCAATTAAGTGGTTGGACCTAATTGCCCTCCCTTTGATCTGAGCTGATCCTATTATTTGCTTTGGGCACTAGAATATGGTGATTTCGGGCCTAGGCTTTAAGAGGCTTTGCAGCTTCACATTTTCACCTTCTTGGAAGTCAGCTGACCTGTAAAGAAGCTCAGGATGATTCTTTGATGACTTAAAAGTAAAAAAAAAAAAAAAAA
>NW_005871048.1:31331172-31362135 GCF_000147115.1 Myotis lucifugus | reverse complement strand
AGACACATAGAAAGAGAAGTCATTTAGAAAAGAAACAAGATGCTCCAGCTGGCAGCCAGCACCAAGGCTCTAAATAAATGAGACCATCTTAGGTCCTGCAGACCCAGCCTACACCTTGCGGAACTGTCCTCACAAAAACAATAAAATGATTGTTGTTTGAAACCGCAACATTTTGGTATAGTTTGTTAGCTAGCCATAGATAATTGATACCATCTTTTTACTTTGGCAAATATGCCTACATCATGAGCTGAAAGGCTATTCAAATTTAAATTTTTCTAACTCCTCTGAGTTCTGCATTGGGATTTTCCAGTGCTGAGCAAGCTGACTCAGACTCTCTCCCCTTCCCTCCCCACCTCCAGCCCTACCTCTACCACAAGTGGCACCATACATGTGTGAAGTTCCCAGCCTGGTTGCCCAACCTGCTTTCACACTCCTGAAGTGCATGAAGTTCACCCTCCAAAGGACCAACCTGAGGGTGTCCACATGGGGAATTCTAAAGTCCTGTGTAGCCCGGTTTAGTAGGAGGGCATGATTCTGGTTAGGTAAGTCCTTTAGCCCGAAAAGCTCCTAATTTCATGTGCAGTGACATGACTAGAGGAGAGTCGGAGCAAAACCTCCTAAAGCATTTACCTAGTTTCAAAAGAGTTACTGGCCGATAGACCTGAATATTTCAGAGACCGCTTTATGTCTCTCAATATCTATTCTCCCCTTCTCCTGTCCTTTTATAACAGAAGTTTTAGTGAACACGTGGTCACCCAACTAAAGGCTACATTTCTTCCTTTGAAGTTAGGTACAACAATGTGACTAAGTATGCTGAGGTGATGCGTACAAATTGTGGGCCATACCATTAAGGTGAAGGAGCATATATGTCCCTTCCTAATTCCCCCTTTTGCTGTTGGCTGGAATGTGGATGTAATGGCAGGAAGGGGAGCAATCATTTTGTACCACCAGTTGGAGCACTAGAGCAACTAGTTAGAAGGGGGCACTGTTCCTACTGATTGTTGAGCCACCCTATCAGCCTTAAAATACCTGATAAGGTTTTTCTGTTGGAGAAAGATAAAATTCCTTTCTTCTTTAGGCCAAAGTTATTGTAGCTTCAATCTGTATTTTACTGTGGAATCATCTTTGTAATTTTATAATTTAATTAAATTCTGCATTAATTGAAAAATATGAGTATGAAAAGAAAGTCATTGTTAAATGCAAATTAAGTTAAATACTTTGCAAAGGCTCCATAAAATCTAGGACCTGCCCCCTGCCCCCCCCCCCGCCCCAAAAAAAGCCATTATATTAGGTGAGAGTGAAACCACCATAAAAAAAAATAATGGGAGATGAGGGAATTATAAAAATATAGGATGATTCTGCACTCAGCTTCACAAGAATCTGTAAATTTTTTCCACATATTAAAGATACTGAGACATTAAAACTGGGAAATTTTTAAAATTGTATTATATGTATGCCTTTTTCAAGAAAGATGAGATAAAACTCTAAACAGTGGACATATAATCACAGAAAAAAGCTTCATTCTACATCTAACAGTTGTCTAGTGAATACACATTTGTGTTTTAAATTAAACAAATGTCTAGGATACTCCTAGCTTTAAATAACTTTTGATTGACCAACCCTCTACAAGGCCCAAACACATGAGAGCTTTTATTGTATACAATTACACTTATAGAAATTTAATAATATATAAAATGTACATTCCTATTTCAAACTATGGATTTTGTCACTCTAAAGTAACTGTTTTAGGGTCTTCATATAATTTCAAAACCCCTAATTATAGATTAGTGTTTGGGTGCAGCTGTTTACAATTCTAGTCAATTTGGTCAAGATGTTAGAGCTCAGGCCCCTTTTTAAGATTCTTTACTAAAAAGGTTGATTTCTATTTGTGAAATGCCCAAGTAGTGAGTCCTAGTATTTTTTTCCACCTATTTTATCGGAGAGCTCTGATGTATTTATTGCCATTTAATATAACTTGAACTTCCTCTTTGTTTAAAAAAATTGAAAGAAGAAATCTCTCATTTTCCACAATTAAAAACAAAACTAATCTAATATCTCCATGATTTCCTTCTCTTCTCTCGATATATATTTTTCTCATTTTATCTTTACATGTCCCCATTCATGTCTCTATTCCTCCCTGAATTTGATATATGTAAATACTAATTGTCGCCTTTCGAGTATTAGAATGTAGTTCCTAAATTTTCTTTGGTTCTCTAAATTTCTCGATGGCAGTTACCCAATGACATTTGGTAGACACTATCTCCATACTATATCAGGTTATTAAAACATTTAAGAGTTTTTTTATCTTCTTCAAGACACAGAGATATATTCAAGGATGTGACACAGGAATTTCTAAGAACATACCAGATATATGAATATTCTGAGGTGGCATTTTCTAGAGAGAAATTTTTTTTTAAATGAGTTGAAAATAATTCCTTTAAAAATGAAAGGTGTCTTTAACTTAAGACCAAAGAGAACTTCCAAAAATGTGTTTAGAAATACTTTTCTTTTGTTTATAGGAAATTGGGGCTATTTAAAAAATTCTTCCTATATTCATACCCAGTACCCACAAATGTCACTAGTTTCTTTGGTAAGTTTGACTAACTATGTGGTAGATTACTTAGCTTGATGAACGTAAGCATGTTTTGATCCCTGTTATGCAGATTCATCCACAAATATTCCCTGCTTCTTTCCCTGGCCCCTGGTCTTATATAGAATAAGTCTGTTTTTTTACCATTCTGGTGAGTTTTGAAACCCAGGGCAAGAATATTACTTCTAAAAACTTTGGAATACTAAGTCACATCCCTAAAGCTAATCCTTTATTTTGGGGTGGAGAGAAGGGAGAACCACAAGGAGTAACCCGAAAAAAAAAGAATTTATTCATTTAAATCCTTAACATAAACTTCTTTACCCCTTTACATTATCTAGTCCTTATTCATTTAGCATGCATTTTTAGTTGTGAGAAGCAGTGTATAGCACATTGATTAAGGGCATAAGTTCTAAGGTCACACCATCTCGTTAGAAATCCTTCATCTGTCACTTGCTACCTGTGTGATGTTGAGTGAATTATTACATTGTTCTAAGCCTCAGCAAATGGCATAATAATAACCACCTCTCAACTATTTTGTATAAATAAGAAAATATGTGTAATAAGACTAGCCTACCACCTGGAATGCATTAAGTGCTCAGTGCTGCCAGATTTTTATAGTATGAAAAAATATAACTCAGAAGCTCTTCACTCTAAATGTTATTCAGAAAAAAAATATTGTAACAAAATGGCATATAAGGATAATTATAATGATGCCAATTCAAAGCATAAATGAATATTTGGAAGCATCGAGAAAAAATAATAGTTACTACGGTGAGGCTCTAAGTAATTTTATTTTTTTAATGAGAATGTTTTAAAGTTAGTTTTGCCATATAAAACAAGTGTGGAATTTAGTTTTTCACTGTATGACTCGATGTCATGTTTACTTATTAAATTATCTGACTCATTTTTCCTGGTACAACATAAATATGGGAAAGAGCTAAGTGGGAGAAATCTAGTAAGAAATCTCACTGCAGGAGCTTATCAGACACTGCCATTGGCATGTGCTTGATATTTATGTGCAGAAAATGATATTAGGCAATAAATGAGTGTACAGGGAAACATGCAAGAAAAGAGATGTGGTTACAAAGAGCAGAGCAGAAGAAATGAAAGAACTTCCTCCCAGGGCATAGCATCGATCCAGTCTTGAAAAACATTGGTCTGGACTCTAGAGCTTTTCAAATTCAAGGACTGTCAAACTCGCTTCTTCTCCCCACAAAACAGAAACCTACCTGGACATTCCTTCACAGAATCATCCTTATTTGAGGAGTAGTAAGACTGTGTTTTAAAGGACAACATGTTAACCTTTCCTCCACACACATTCAAAAGTGGAATATTACATGAACAATTCCACATAAAAATCTCTCTATATAAAATCATAATATGCTAATTAGACCGGACGTCCTTCCGCACCTTCTTCTGGACAACCTTCCTGACGAAGCCAGGGCTGCGAGGGAAGCCCGGGTCCTGGGTGCCTGCTGGCAGCCGGAAGGAAGCCCCGGTCCTGGGTGCCAGAGGGAAGCCGGGGGAAGGAAGGCCTACTCTTGCATGAATTTCGTGCATCGTGTCTCTAGTGTATTAATAAGGGTAGTAAAGCCTTATATGTTAAGAATACTGAACTTCAAAATTTTTAATAATTTCAATAGCACTCAATTAAAATTTACCATGACTGGGCCTATGAGTAGGTTTTCCAAGATACATCATTTTATAAAGTTTTAAAGTTGATTTCACATTTTTAAATTAGTCCACTTGATAAATTAACCATTTAAATAGTTAAGAACATTTACAGTATTTAAAGAAATATGCACTTTCAAGCACCTCCTATATTTTAAAAATCACCATTATAAGTGCAAAACAATTGATAGCATTCTTGCAAATCACTTTTTATTTGTAAATGAAAGTATCTGTAAGACTTCATTTAAAAATTTAACTAGAATTTTAGTGAACCTGTAAGTTTGAGAAAAGACAAACAAAGCCTAATAAAATAGGTAACATTTAGGATTGTGAATAAATAGAAATGACTAGAATACATCTAGGTATGACTATATATTTAGTCTAAATATCTACACCTACTTCAGTGTCTCATATAGAGTGCTTACTAAAAAAAAATAGAGTACTTACTGAAAATGGATTAGTACACTTACTTTTAGTGAGAGTAGGAATAAGAAAAATTTGGAAACTAGACTTCAGGTAAATAAAAAAAAAAAAGTTAATCAGAATGCTTCAGTTGCCAGTCTTCTTCTGATGGCTCAATTTGTCTAATGTTATATGATTACCATAGAAATCAAAAGAATTCCTTTTTATATTTTCCTCTGTTGATTTGGAAGTATCCAAAAACATTTAAGCTTCTTGTAGTTGATGAATACTGAAATTATTTTATTCATTAGATTCCACATATGGGTGAGATCACGTGATACTTATCTTTCTCTGACTGGCTTATTTTGCTTAGCATAATACTCTCCCTAATCCCTCCCCCCCCCCCCCAAAAAAGGAAACTAGATTTAGTTAAATAAAAAGGACAACATGTTAAGCTTATATAAGTATTTCTTCTTATATCCTTATATATGCTGCTTTAGGGAAACTAAAATTCAAAACCTTTAAGGATTTACTAGCTAACAGAGCCTAAAAAATATCAGAGAAACAAATAGTTATCTGTAGAGTTAGTGTGTTATTTATTGCTTTTCTTCCAAAATAACTAATCAAAATAGAAAAAGCAATGAAAGAAACGGCGTGAATGAAAACAGCAGGAAGAATGAGTTCGGGGATTTTGCTTTTGCTTTTGAAAGTCATACATTTGATTCCTCAGTTTCACTTTTTATTATTATATTTTATTATGTAATTGTTATGATTACATTCGCTATAGTTATTTGTTAAGGAGCAGGATCAGCAAACAATTCCTGAACAGACATTTAAATGCAAGATTTTTCTCTTGCTTCCTCCAACAGAAACATGATTTCAGACACATCCTTCTTTCCCTGAATTTCTTGAATTTAAAGTGCTTTCCCACTCCTTGTTCATCAAAACTTTTTGACAAATATATACTGTCTTTGTCACATATTTGAATTAATCCACGCACTGTGCCTAAATTAGATTACTGAGCAACTTAATCTTGCAAAATCAACTATCTACTTTTCCCCTACATATTAATAAGGTCACTCTTCTAAACAAATTATTTTCTTTCCTACCTCATGATGTTATGTAGACATGTCTTGATTATAGTGTGACTTTTGCATTTGAACATTGAACATTTTAAGAAAAGATGCTAAGAAAAAAGCTGTTCTCCATTCAAAACTCTGAAGTTGCCTTTTAGAGTTTAATGGAGCGCATCAGTAAAATGAAACTGAAATTGATTATTTAAATACTAATTGATGATTAAAACTTTAACTGATTATTTTAAACATTAAAATGATTTGCTACTTGCTATTAAAAATGAAACTTTAATATTTTATAGAAGTTGTAGAAATTCTTAAGAATGGACTAAAAGCATAGATATGTGTCCAGAATATAAACTGGCAAACACTGTATGGTTTGTAGACACATGCTTAGTTTTGGCTTCTTAAAACTTAATTAATACTTCTTAGCTTAAATAAAAGAAAGGGAAGAATTATCATAAAATGAAATGGTTGTGGGTGCACTTCACCATAAATATCTATAGATGGTGCCAGTATAACATTTAAAATCCCCTAGAAGTTACCTAAAATTCTAAAGAACATACTTAATTCTTTATCTTCACTGGCCTGAAAAGCTCAGGCTATAATCAACTAAATACATTAGTTCCCTATCACTGAGTCACAGATATTCTATTAGACTTCATGAGCTTCAGTCACCTTCTGTATTAAGAGCCCAGAAATGTAATTTTGCAGGCTTGGCAAAAGAATTCCCAAAAATAGCAACCCCCCCCAAAAAAAAAAATTAATTAATCTCACCTTTACCGATTTATTTTGTCTTGCCTCACACAGAGACTAAAGTAAAAAATCTTCCATTCTACTTATATACAGTACAATAAGAATAGACTCTAAATGCTGAGGAAACTTTGAAGATTATCTTTTTTTTTCCTTGGTAAGGATACTGAATCCCAAGGTGTTTATAATGTTCTCATCATTTCTCAGCTGGTTTATAATAGAAAAAAAATTAGTCCCAACCCACTATCTATGCAGCATACTAAGTAGTCTTATTTGAGTCTCTGTCTCTCTGACTCATAGAAAGTTTTAGTTCTTCCTTCTTTTTTCCGGGGTGGGGGGGTGGGGGGTTAGGGAGAGTATTATGCTAAGCGAAATAAGCCAATCAGAGAAAGATAAGTATCACATGATCTCACTCAAATGTGGAATCTAATGAACAAAATAAACATGAACAAAATAGATCCATAGACATAGAAGCATGGAACAGACTGACAAATTTCAGAGTGATTAACCAGGGAACTTGTATGCATATATGGACAGAGTGGTGAAGGCCTGAGAGGGGCAGGTGTGGGGTGAAGGGGTTCAATGGGGGAAAACAAATAAGCAAAGGGTACATCTGTAATAATTTCACAACAATAAAGAAAAAATAGTAAAATAAAAAATAACTACCAAAAAAGAAAAAAAATTTAATGTTGACATAATTGCAGATGTCTCCCCTTGCCACCCCCCCTCCTTGTCCCACCTCCACCTACTCCGCCTCCCCATCCCTTGGCCTTCATCAAACTATTGTCTGTGTCCATGGAGTGTGCATATATGTTCTTTAGCTAATCCCTTCACCTTTTTTATCCAGTTCCCCTCCTTCCCCTCGGGCACCAGCCAGTCTGACCCATGTATCCATCCTTCTGGTTCCATTTTATTCATCAGTTTATTTTATTCATTAATCCACATATTAATGAGATCATATGGCATTCATCTTTCTCTGATTAGCTTATTTCACTTAGCATAATACTCTTCAAGTCCATCATGCAGTTGCAAAGGGTAAAAGTTCCTTTCATTTTTCTTTTTTTTTTTACAACCAAGTAGTATTCCATTGTGTAAAAGTACCATAGCTTTTTTATCCACTCATCTACTGAGGGGCACTTGGGCTGTTTTCAGATCTTAGCTATCTATCTATATAGATAGATAGATAGATAGATAGATAGATAGATAGATAGATAGATAAGAGAAATATGCTAATTAATTAACCGGGACGCCGTAATGGGTCCACCAGACAGGAGGAGGTTGCAGGTGCAGGGTCGGGGGCGGGGAAGCAGGGGCCTCTGCACACCTGCGCTGGGCGAGGGCCTGACCAGCAGCGGCCACGGCTGCTTCAAGGGCCGGAGAGTGAGGCAGGGCCAGACCGGAAGGTGGGCAGCGCCACACGATTTCAAATGGCGTGCTGGGCTCCTAGTTGTAAATAATGCTGCTATAAACATAGGGATGCATATAGTCTTTCTGACTGGTGTTTTGGGATTCTTCGGATATATTCCCAGAAGTGGGATCTCTGGGTCAAAAGGCAGTTCCATTTTTTATTTTTTGAGGAAACTCCGTACTGTTTCCCATAGTACTGCACCAGTTTCCATTCTCACCAGCAGTGCACCAGGGTTCCCTTTTCTCCACATCTTTGCCAGCACTTCTTCTTTGTTGATTTATTCATAGTAGCCATTCTGACAGGTGTGAGGTGATACCTTATTGTAGTTTTAAAAAATATATTCTTATTCCCTAGCTGATTTGGCTCAGTGGATAGAGCATTGGCCTGTGGACATTTTTGTGTATGGTGTAAATAGGTGGTCTAGTTTCATTTTTATGCATATGCCTGTCCAATTTTCCCAACATCATTTATTGAAGAGACTGTCTTTATTCCATTGTATGCTCTTGTCTTTCTTCTTTAAAAGCATTGAAATTGTAACTTTATTACTTGGACAATCCTAGCCAATACCTCCAGTGTTCTTCAAGTTGGTTTATTAAAAAGTAGAAAGCTAATCTGTTCCCAAATGGCTTATATAATTATTTTCTTAAAAGAAGAAATATTTCTTAATCCCATGGTGGTAGTATAGAGAATCTTACTCTGTTCTTTGTTAACCTAGATAAAACTAATATAACGAGGGAAAGGAAGTGACCACACAGCAGCAAAGTATACATTAGAATCTTGCTTTAATGTGTTAATATTTCCAACAAGCATACAGAATAGCTCAAGTGTTATTAAATTGTCTATATTAAACAATCTGTCAAATGACACCTCAACTTCCATAATTAGAGCACATGGTAAAAAAAAGACAAAAAAGACAGAGCATCGTGTATGTTGGGTCACAACCACTTTGGGAGCTTTCCAGATGCAATCTGAAACTAGCCCCATACACGGAGGGCAAGGGGAGACTGAGGAAAGAGGCAGACTACTCCACATCGGTATGTGGCAGGTTTAATAAACAAGGGAACTTACTGATGAAGCTTGTCTTGGGTGGTCACAAGATGAGTAGTTTTTCCCACCCACCCACCCACCAAATCTTAAAAGTTTATAGAGAGGCTTAATGGGGTCGGTCACCTACACAGGAGGACTTAACAGCGTTCAGTCATGTGCCCAGTCCAGATGGTCTCAGCACCACATTACTGTCTGAACGTGTCCGTGGGCAGCTTCTAGTCCAGGGGAGACAGAAAAGGCAAGCAGAGTGCACATTCCATGCACTGGAGAGGGAGGGGGGACCTCCAGTTGCCTGGGACCAGCTCACGGGTCAAACCAGCAGGTCACATCTTCTTGGTGACCTCCCCTAGCAATGTATTCTGCACACAGATTTCTAACCTTCCATTTGCTGTGACAAACGTGCTCTCACAAAGGAAAAAGACCTGAATATCGATTGTTGTGGCAATATAACTTTATGCTGCTGTTTTTCGGTCTCTGCGGAATATAGCTTAGAACTAATTTCCCCTCTCATAAATGTGATTATTTTTTATCTATGACCTGAGGACTTCATCCTACATTATTTTACTCATGAAATTTTTCTTCCACTTTCAAAAAAAATGATGCAAATGCTTTCTTTACACATGCAGAAAGAGAGCAGAATGAAATAAAATAGAACGTTATCAATTAGTAAGACTGTATTAAAGGAAGATGGTGTTCATGGTGTTCAAAATATTCCTTAAAAGATAGAATTCTGTCCCAAATTGATCAACCTGACTGATTCTTATATATTTTCAGAGATATATATTTGTGATAAAAACACCCCTTATGTAACTCTTATCTTGTTGTTACTTACCTAAGTAAAGATTTAAAATACAAATAAAATGCATGTGTTTTGTTGGGGGTTTTTTGTGGTTGTTTTTTTTTGTTTGGTTGTTTTTTTTTGTTTTGTTTTTGTTTTGGACAGTGTACCTTATACATCTTGCCAAAAAATATTTATATTTATAAGCTTGAAACTTGAATTGCTTTGAAGCTGATTTGTTTTATGGATTTAAAAACTGGCACTAGATCAAAGCCATGAAAACAATTTTCAACATAAATAATTTTTATCCAGGAAACAGGACAGTTTCACTTAAAAAAAATTTGTCTACTTAACAACTAGTCTTCATTTTCACTCATCTCATTAGAGCAAATGGTTGCAGCAGCTATCTTTTTACTGTATAAGGAAACGGGAAAAAGAAAACTTCAATAGTAAAGATAATGGCTTGCCATAACACTAGAAAATCAGGAAATAGAGCAGAGTTTGTCCTCAATATCACAAGTTCCCTTCAAATAGTACAGCCCTTATTTTGTTTTAAATATATTTTTATTGATTTCAGAAAGGAAGCGAGAGAGAGAGAGAGAGAAATATCAATGATGAGAGAGACTCATTGATCAGCTGCCTCCGGCACGCCCTCCACCGGGGACTGAGCCAGCAACCCAGGCATGTGTCCTTGACTGAAATCGAACCCAGGACCTTTCAGTCTTCAGGCTGACACTCTATCCACTGAACCAAACCGGCTAGGGCGTATAGCCCTTATTAACTGTAATGTTTGAGCCAAGAGAATGAAACTGAAATTCTATCCTGATTTCTTTAGAAGTAATTGCTGGACATTTTGGTACCAGTAGTTGGATGTGGAATGCACCTACAGAGGAGGTATAACCATGGCCAAGGCAGTTCCTTGGTTGAGGGCAATTTAAGGGAAGTGATTCAACTCAGCATTAGCAGGCAGCACTCCTAACAGGGAGAGAGATGAATGCCCCATCCCAGGTGGATTCCACAGCACTCAGCACAGTTCAGCATTGCACCTTTGGGGTCCACTGGATCGATGAATAAATTTACTGCAGATACAAGCTCCTCTAGGATTCTGATTGGCCTCATTTCCCAGGAAAAGTCACAAGAAAGAGGATAGTGGGACAAACTATAGTCCCATGGCTGCAGCTAGTTCATGGCTGACTAATAACTATTATTTCCCTCCTTTAGCTTCCAACAATATATAAAACATTCCACCATATTATTTGGGGAATTTCATTACTGAGTGGAATGACATCTGTAAAAGCTCCGATAGTTACCATCTAAGAACCTAAATTCTGGCATCTAAGCACTTAAATTCTGTTTCAGCTTAGCCACAAACTAATTAGTTGACTTGGGAATAGATATTTTCAGGGTTTTTTATTATTTAATTCATCATCTTTAAAATGAGGTATTTGACCAGATTAGCCTTTAAGATCCTGGCTAAGTCCAAATTCAGCGACAAGTATTGATACTCAGACACACACATGCTGGAATGTGTGCGTGCATCTCTCCCTATCTTCCACAACTCAGCCTCCCTGGTATAGGTGGCATAGAACTTGGATGGGAAGTGATAGAAGGAAGGTGTCCTTTTGGGTTAACATACTTCAGGTACAAATAACTCTACAACAATGGGATTTTAACGAAAGGTCATATGTTTATTTGGAGGTAGTATATGTCACACTTGGGAATACCGTTGCTCTGACAGCTTTACTGAGTGACATAAACACTTCCAGATTTGAGTGGAGCCTAGAGCACAGAAGGACTCGAGCAGGTCCAGGTAGATGTGCAAGAAGCTTTGACACCTGGGCCATAGGGTCTGCCAGGTGAATGAAAAGAAAAAGCAAGCAGGCATGGGAATATGAATACAGATATGGTATCATTCAAACTGTTAATAATTTTTTCAGGAAATTTAGATATGAGTACATATCAAAGTTTTCTTTCAAGCCTCCTACAAGGAAGGAGACCTAAAATGGGTCAATTAAAACATTTATCCCAAGGTTTAGACATTTACTTTAAAAGAGGGGGTCAGTTATATAAAATAAAATGGAAACAGAGTGAAAAGAAAAGAATACCTGTTTGAGGATCATTGGACTCCTAATGAACAGTCACTATGTCAGTGAGTAATTAATTTTCAGGAAGGGCTTTTAGTCCCATTAAAATATGTTAAAAATTACATAAGCAAATTTCTTTCTAGAAAGATATTTTGAATTGTCTTACATGGACCACATTTGGATCAAATTTCCTTTCACAAAGCTTAAAGGCAGTAATCAGGAAATAAGGAAACATAAAATAATAATAACAAATGCAATTTGTCTTAAATTTGTATGGACCATAAAACAGAATCTCAATATATTGTTTTAAGTAAGAAAAAAATGTCTAGTAATCGAATTTGTATACCCTTTTCAGAACGGAACAAATGCAATAGGAAATAAAAACAAGTAATGTCATGATAAATGCAATAATTCATTCAATAAACTTGATTTAATGTAGAAAATTTGTCATCCTTTGAACAAAGAATATACACTTTTCATATATCCACAGGAGATGTATAAAACCATCATGTACATTCATAAAGATGAAAGGCTTTAATCAAAGCGTAACACAGAAAGACTGGAAAGGATATTTATCAGACAGGACTATTTTATTCTGCTTCCCACAGCAGTCCTCACTCTAACAGATTAAGATCCCAGGAGCTAGAAAGAAGGAAGAACCTTAGAGTAGAGAGTCTTACAGTTTTATTTGTTTCTGTGCTCTGCAAACTGCCATCAGTTAAACCTGCGGTGAGGCCCAGGCAGGCGTGCTCATCAGTAATGGCTGAGGCGAATCGCAGAGAGGAGCTGACCTGTGCCTCGCCCATTTGGCTGGGAATCTGAGATTGACAGCCTCACCAGCATCATTAGGTCCATGTGGCATGAAAAGCAGAGAACTGAGAGAGGCGCAAGGGGTGTCGGTAACAGAAAGAATAACCCTGGACGGCTTAGAACCCACCCTCTCCCTATGGTGCCAGTTGTTTGCAGGAGAGGGCCTTATAACAATGGAAAAGAGTTTGAAAATTGGCTGAGAAAAAAAATAAGATTAGGCATGTCTTCAGGAACCCCTCAGACGGGAGGAAAAGATTTGCAGCCTTCTGAAGCAAAGGATAAGGGGTGGGCCACCTAGGAAGGAGTCATTTGACTTCATGGCACGGGGAGAATACCACTGAGGAGCAGTGAGATGGGTTATTTCCCAAAGGATGTCAGCACAGAACCAAGACAGATCGTGGCTGATAAACGGTTGTCCCCTTCTAGCTGATGCCCTACTAATTTTTGTGTACGTCCGCCTTCCAGCACCAACACGACAAAGAGTGGCAACATCAAACCTTGGTGGAGAGGATAGATAAAGGAGAAACAGCCCTAAGTCTCACTTTTTCAACATAACGTAATAAAGAAATCAACGGAATTTCACCAAAGTTATGATTATGTGTCTAGATTAATTTTTTTCACATAAAGCAGAATGGAGGGTCTCAGAACCAGAAATAAAACAGAAAAAAAATTCAATTTCATTTTTACATACTGTACTTATGACTTGTGAAATTCTACCTGCAACACCATATTTTTACAGGATTTCTTACCCTGTGCTTAGCTGTTCATGGGCCTTATTATGTCCTATAATTTTGGGCCTTATTATAGCCTGTAACCTTAAGAGAGAGATTTAAATTCAGTTATATAAAATACAAAGTTTGGAAAGGAAAAAATGTTCTTTAGTGTGAAAAATTTTCAAAAATTAAATACTATCAGTACTGAGGAAATACACAATTTAGAAATTAGGAAGTCATTTATGACCTTCTTAAAACCACATTTATTGAACACTTACTACAGTATTAAGCCATTTGCATGGGTCATCTCGTTTGCTTGACCCAACAATTCTATGAGAATGATGATTATTAATTCTATTTTGCAGCTGAAAGAACTGCCTTACAGAGAATTAAGTAAACCCTCTGGATCACACAGAGAACGACTGAGCCCTATGTCCAGCCCAGCATAACCCTCACACTTTACCAGCTCAACTGCAAGAGTCAGCCATCAGGTAGGAATCAATTGATGCTACTAAAAACAGAACAGAAAACCAAAATTTGAAGTAGCAGTTTGGATTTTTGGTTTGTTCGTTTGTTTCTATCAAACATAAAGGAAGTTTGAAGCCAAGCAAACTGAAGATGTATGGTAACTTCACTTGTCATCAGAAATTGTGCTCCTTTTAGCTTCCTGCCCCAGCATTCTTAAGGCATGACCCTCATCCTCATGTTCATCTTGCATAACCACAGCTCTGTATCCTTCTCCCAATGGCTCCCTGGCTCCCTCTCCCCTCCCATTCCTTTGTAAACATCACTCTACTCTCTGCTTCTATGAGATTGGCTGTTGTAGATTCCTGGTATAAGGAGGATTATGTAGTATTTATTCTTCTGTCTGGTTTTTTTCACTTAGCATATGTCCTCCAATGACAGGATTCATGTTCATCCATGACTGTTTATCATGCCCAAAAGACACGATTTCCTTCCTTTTTAAGGCTGAATAATAGTTCATTGTATATTTCACATGTTCTTTATTCACTCATTTGTCTATAGATATTTAGGTTGTTTCTATGTCACGGGTATTGTAAATAATGCTGCAGTGACCATGGGAGTGCAGATATCACTTTTGAGATCTTGATTTCAATTCTTTTGGATATATACCCAGGAGTGGGATTGCTGGATCGTATGGTAATTCTACAGTGTATAAGAGTTCCCTTTTCTCCACATCCTTGCTAACACTTACCTTTTGTTGTTGTTGTTGTTTTCTCTCTCTGTGTGTGGGTTGTTTTTATACCAGCCATTCTAAAGGTGTGAAGTGTTATCTCATTGTGGTTTTGATTTCCATTTCCCTGATGATTTGTGATGCTGAGCACCGTTTCATGTACCTGCTGGCCAATTTTAAGTTTAGGGAAAAACGATAAATATCTAGGAAAAACACGTTATACTCAAAGATTTTGCTAATATTCAAATGCTTGCCTTTCATGTCTCATGTTTACTTTTCTTACAACTTTAGAAATTCACTATATTATAATCATTTAAGCAAATGATATGCACAGTGAGCAATGTGTTCTGATTAAGGCCACAGAAACCTTTTTTCTACCAGGCTGCACTCCTTAAGGGCTTAACTTTTAGTTAGTTTGTCAGCTAATGATAAGAATAGAAACTCAATTATATTTCAATCCCTGTGGGTATTTCAAAAATTCATATGCAGAATTATTGAATTTAAAAATTCATGGATTTTAAGAAGAAAGGGGGGCATAGTGTAGGTATGACTATATAGCACAGAGAAGTTGTTTGATCGGGCTGATTGTTACCCGTTTCAGCTGCTCGCCCCTATCTGCTCCGGGATAAAGCACCAACACGTCCGTCTAAGCCTCCGCCATTTTCACAGGGCCTTTCAGATTTTAACTTTGTGTATTATTTTCTCACTTTAAACTATATATTAACCAGTTTCTCAAATTAGTATTCATCATAAATGGCTTTGCTACATATTAGTCTAATAACTGCACTATTAGTTAATTTGTGTTATACATACCTCATTTCCCTGCTTCTACCTATTAATAAAAAACCCAAATACCCGTGGTCCCAATTAAAGCTGCTGATTTTAGCATGGCCTGCTCAGTGGTTGAGCATCGACCTATGAGCCAGGAGGTTGCGGTTCAATTCCTGGTCAGGGCACATAGTCCTTGTTGAGGGCTCCATCTCCAGTGTGGGGCGTGCAGGAGGCAGCCGAGCAATGATTCTCTCTCATCATTGATGTCTCTCTCTCTCTCTTTCTCCTTCCCTTCATCTCTGAAATCAATAAAAATATATTTTAAAAATAAAGTTGCTGATTTTAATTCGCCCCTGCTCCCCTGCCTTCTCTCTGAGGTTGGACTGTCTGTTCAGTGTTTCTTAGTCTCTGGATCTATTTTTGTTCATCAGTTTATGTTGTTCATTATATCCTACATAAGACCGTAGAACCCAGTTAGCAACTTCATCACAGCTTTGTTTTGGTAGATGAAGAGGCTATCTTACACAAGGCAAAGTGAGAAAATTTCTCCAAATATATATATATTAAGGTCTCATTATTTAAACGAAATAGAAAATATTTAATGATGGACTTTTGACAAGGAAAATGGGTATGACCATCAAAAAAGAGAAGGAGGTTCTCTATTAGCATTTCTTCAATCTTGTCCTTCAGCAACCTGCAGCTCTAAGTCCACTATATTCATGCTTACATGCTTTGGCTTCTCATTTTAAAACACCTACCATTATTCAACTAATGCTGTTGTATATATTGAAAATACACATTGGTAAAAATTCTAACCCCTAGGGAGCATTTACTATTCACTTTCTTCTGATGCTTTTCATCTGTAAGCAAATGCAAAAAGTATAAATCAGCAAACCAAATTCATGTTTTCTAAGTTTTTTTCAATACTTATAATAGGCTCTTAAAAAGATTCTGTATACATAAAATAATTCATAGGATAAAAAGAATTTTCACCCTTAAAGAATCCAGTATTCATTTTCTACAGGTGAAATAATAGATGACAAATTTGACAGACACACTCAAAAAAATACAGCCTTTATGAAGGACAGTAATTCCTGCAAGGACACCATACTTCAACAATTCCTTGGTAAATAGTGCCACCATGTGGTGTTTTATTCTAAAATGAATTTGAACATTGCATTTAATAATAAAGAATAACAAAAGTATTCTTACAATATAACATTACAAAAAACCTTATGGGCAATATTTACTAAAATGCATAAATATCCATTATATGGAGCTTTATGTAAATAAATATTTTTCCATTAAATATTTTGTGTATATTTCTAAATAGTTTTATTTATTTTCATGTAAAATAATTCCCCTTTAAACTTAAACATATGTCACTAAAAAAAAAAAGAAAAGAAAAATTGAAAACATAATGGCCAAAAGCATAAGCTAGTTTTTTAAAGTATTGGTTTCTATTTGGTGTTCCAAGACTATAAATATGTGCTTTAAAATATAATTACATTTTTGCTTTAAAATATAATTACATTTTTGCTCAACTATTGTACTCTACTTTTTAAAAAGTATTTTTAAGGTTAATTAGATTTATTTTTCCTTCTTTATATTTCCAGATTCACTGAGGATTTTAAATTATAATGAAATTAATAGGCAAACTAGAAGGAAACCTACAGAGTATATAAGGTTTGTTCTCATGTTCAGAGAAGAAAACAAAACAATAAAACAATTTAAAATATCTCCAGGAAAGATAAAGCACAATTTACCTTTTTCATATATATATTAGAAGCCTGGTGTCTGTGCACCAGTGGGGTCCCTCGGCCTGGCCTGCAGGGATTGGGCCGAAACCAGCCTGGTACACAGATTCATCCAGGGCGTGTCCAGCCCATCTGGCCCAGTCCCCATCAACCGGACCCCAGCAAGCTAACCTACTGGTTGGAGCATCTACCCCCGGTGGTCAGTGCACGTCATAGCAACTGGTCGAATGGTTGAACAAACAGACACTTAGTGTATTAGGCTTTTATTATATAGAATATATATTTATAATATATATATATGTATATATATATATTGATTTCAGAGAGGAAGGGAGAGGGAGAGAGGGCTAGAAACATCAATTATGGGAATCATTGATCAGTTGCCTCCTGCATGCCCCACACTGGGGAATGAGCCTGCAAACCAGGCATGTGCCCTGATCAGGAATGGAACCATGACCTCCTGGTTCATAGGTCCACGCTCAACCACTGAGCCACACCAGCCAAGCCACAATTCACCATTTTTATTTTGAAAATCTTTATTGGTAGCCATTCTTTCTTACACCCTACCCAACTATGTCATTTGACCAAGGTTTCCTGTGAATTTGTTCTCAATTAGAAATTGAAAAGTGGTTCCCTAACTTCTTTAAGCTCCTCCTTGCCTTATTCTACTCCACTCAGTGAAGATTACTTCATCACACCTACATACACACTAACAAACAACACCTGTTCATAGGCATAACAAAACTTTCTAAAGAGTGTGAAAAACAATGTGGTAAGTTTGAATAACAAAATTACCATTTTATTTTAATTTAAATAAATACATTTTATATGTTATATAAACATATAAAATAAATAATTGTATTCTAATCTGTAATAATAAAAGCATAATATGCTAATTAGACTGGACAGCCAAACAACCTACCGGACGTCATTCCGGATGTCCTTCCTGATGAAGCCACTGTGGCGGGGGCCAAGGCAGAGGTGATTAAGTGCGATCAGGTAGGCAGTCAGACAGAGTGGTTAGGGGCAATCAGGCAGGCAGGCGAGTGGTTAGGGGAGATCAGGCAGGCAGGCAGGTGAGCAGTTAGGAGCCAGCGGTCCTGGATTGCAAGAGGGATGTCCGACTGCCAGTTTAGGCCCGATCCCTCATGGACATCCCCCAAGGGGACCTGGATTGCAAGAGGGTGCAGGCTGAGCTGAGGGACCCCACCCCTCATGCACAAATTTTGGCCTCTAGCTTAAAATAACAATTTTATCCTGCTAAAATGTGGTGATCAAACCCCTTAACTCTTCAAAGGAAAGTTTCTTGGATATAGAAAGCTTAACTAAATACATAGTCTTTTAGGTGAGACCCACTTGGCATGTGAGAGAAAAAAGGTACAGAGAGCTTAAACTAATGAGACAAGACTTTTATTTAAAAATGAAAATCAAGCCTGGACAGTGTGGCCCAGTGGTTGAGCATCAACCTATGAACCAGGAGGTCAGGGTTTGATTCCCAGTCAGGGCACATGCCCAGGTTTCAGGCTCAATCCCCAGTGTAGAGTGTGCAGGAAGCAGCCAATCAGTGATTTTCGCACATCATTGATGTTTCTATCTCTCTCTCTTTTTCTTCCTCTCTGAAATCAATAAAAAAATATTTTTTTTAAAAAAAAGGAAAATCAATCTCATCAAAATCTACAACTGATTTCAAATAGTTTTTTAACCTAATCTAAAGAGAATTTTTCCGTAGAGAAAATTATCTAAAGAAAGTGAATAAGCATATTGAAATCCTATTAATTATTTTATAATATTTTCTCTTTGCACGTTTTGTTGTTATTAGCATTATCTTCAGATAGCTCATGTAATATCACCAGTTCTTCTGTCTCAGACAGTTTAGCTCTTATGTGATAAGTTAATTAAATTATTACTGAAACTCTATGGGGAAGGATAAAGCTATCCTAATGACTGCTATGTCTCAAATGTTAGAAATGGTATTGTGACTAAACAGCATTATTTTTTCCTGCCTAATCAATAATTGTTAATATCCAATCTTATCCTGTGACTAATTATAAGCACAATATTACACACAGCAACATATCTATGACTATTCTAAAATGGGTGTAGGGCCAAAAATATAATTTTCATCCTCACTTTCTAAATTCTTCTGTCTCGACTAATCAAATTAACATTAACTGGAGAACATAACCCAATCTATTATGTATGTACATATGGGGCTTTCATAAGAATATGAGACCTGAGGCTATATCAGGCAGTGAGGCTTATAGGCCATCTTGACCTAAGGACAAAGTGGAGGTTGGGGTTTGAAACTTCAAAGTGCAAAATGGATTCACATCTGGAGTGGATCCAGAGACTGGAAGCATGGAACAGAGTGCGGAATCTTGGAGGGAAGATAGGGGAAGGGTGGGTGGGTGGGAGGTAATCAACCAAAGAACTTGTATGCATATACGCATAACCCATGGACACAGACAATAGGGTGGTGAAGGCCTGGGGCAGGGGTGGAGGTAGGCTGGAAGGGACAATGGGGGGAAAAGGGGACATATGTAATACTTTCAACAATAAAGAATTACTTTTTTAATGGATTCACATGAAGATACAAAAGCAAATGTTTGGTAAATAAATGTTTGATGAGCCATCTTTAAAATGAGACACACAGGGAGGACTTTGATCAAAGGGACCTTGCTTGTCATACCTAGTTCAGAGTAGACTATAGTTTTCTGTGATGATAGCTCTCTTCCTAGAGCAGGTCCTCCATCTCAATTTCTTTCAGGGAGTTAGGGGAAGGGCAAAGGTTTTTTCTGAGTGTTTGTTTCTTAAAAAAAAAAAAACAGCTAAAAATGATCACTATCCTAAAGAGGCATATTTTGGGGTGAATGGCAAACTGTGCTCCCCATCATTAGCTAAAATACTTTAATTTGTGCATTAAAATGTTTTTATTTAAGGCAGGAAAAAAGTCAGAGATGTGAAGGAAAAAGCTTTATTTTCTCTTTTTGAGACATGACATCAAAATCTGTACATCAATGGATGTAGATAAATTCATAAACAATGTTCTACAGGAAAATTTTATTGCAAAGTGTCGGTGGGGAAAAGGGTAGTATCTGCTGGCCAGTGATTGAATGAAGTATTGGAACAAATTAGAAAAGTTAGTAAGACTGTGCTGAATGGAGCAGATGAAGAAATCTTCCCCTTTCCCACCTCTTCCACTTAAAAATAGAACAGAAAGAGGAAGATTATTCCAAGCAATTAAATTAAATTTATTGTAACAAATTATTAAATCCAAGGTTGTTTTCTCAAGTGTGCGTAGCAACTGAAATTTAAAATACGCCGAAACCGGTTTGGCTCAGTGGATAGAGCGTCGGCCTGCGGATTGAAGGGTCCCGGGTTCGATTCTGATCAAGGGCATGTACCTGGGTTGCGGGCACATCCCCAGTGGGAGATGTGCAGGAGGCAGCTGGTCGATGTTTCTCTCTCATCGATGTTTCTAACTCTCTATCTCTCTCCCTTCCTCTCTGTAAAAAATCAATAAAATATATTTAAAAAAAAATACTTAATAGAGGAAATTTCGCAATATTTCAGGTTAGGCATACATATCATGGAACACAAGTTTAATCAGTATTTTATGGATGATTAGTTTAAGAAATGTTATTAAGTTAAATCTGGGAACAAGTGTAAAGTTAACATGTGGGTAAAGCTGTGTTTTCTAATACTTTTTGTTAATTTTTAAAATCTCACTTCTTTTATAAATAAATAAAACCAAAGGTACTTATTAGGCATCATTAAGTATCTGATAGTATACTATGTTTTAAAATCTAGTTTCTCAAGAAAAGTGAAACAAATATCACAATTATAATGAGCTTCTATTTTATTAAAAATTAAAAGTAGTTTTTAAAAAGTAATACATTCTCAATAGAGAGCAAAGTTTTTAGTAACCTGTGGCTTTTTAAATATTACTTATTCACTCTGTTAGTTCTATTTAGTTCCTTTCCTTACAGTTTGGCCAACTTTAATATAACAAAAGTCCTGAATTTTAGGACATTTAAACTTACTTATTACAGATCCCCCAAGGATAAAAACTGACCTTTTCCTACTATTTCAAAAGTAGTTCAACTTCCTAAATTCAACGTATAAGCAATGAGTCAGCCACAAATCAGTACAGTCAGTATTTTGAAAGCAGAAGTTGGAAAGGATTTTGTTTTGTTGAACGATTGTCTGTTATGTGCACATATTCCATTTTGCTTCATTTTTATAATAGTATCAAAAAGCTTGGAGAATGCTAAAGTTTTCTATTTTAAATCTTGTAAATAGTGTCTATCTTTTTGGTTTTCATTTTGTTGTTCTTAATACAATTCTGCTTTGGTTTGTATCTTCATAGATTTTCATAATAAAATAAAGGAAGGGGAAGTAGAAAAAATTAGAAGTTTTACACAGGAGATATAAATTCAGTAAATGGAAATCAATTATTGATCATAAATAAAAGTAACTATACAGAGAATAAAATGCAAAGTAAACAATGCTCCACTGTGCAGTGGTTGTCGTAACAATAATGTAGAGACAGCTTGATTATCATCACAAGGAAGCTGGTGTGTCCACACTATGCAATATCATGCAGCTATTTAAAAAGTAAGTTACATCTGCTTGTTTAGTCCATGTAGAATGTCTATGACACCCATTTTCATAAAAAGGGAAATATATACTATGTCTTATATGCGCACAATTGATTAAATAAAATAATAAATTTAAGTCCACAGAAAAATGTTTGTCATGATACACATCAAACTGATATGATTGGCTGTCTCAAGAAGGGTGCAGAATTACTGTTCACTTTATTTACTTTTTATTTTTTGACCTGTACTAATAATCATATATTATACATAATTTATAAAAACTAACAAATCAAATAATATCAGGAGAGAAATGTTCAGAAAATAACTGCCATTGTTATGGATAACTGAGTGATGGCATGTTGAAGACTCAGCTAGTTTTCTAACCAGAAATTGTATTTTAAATACAAGATATGGTCAATGTATCATATAAACTCCACTTGGCTTTTACCAGCTCCTTATATATTAGTAATCATTAGGGCTGAAATGGAATCTGTTGTTAAATTAACATTATGTCAGTTTTGTTTCTTAAAAGTAAATTTAAACATGTTGTCCTTTGACATATTCTAATTGACATGTGGTTGATTTCTTTTTTAAATTACAGTATCACTGACATACAATATTATGTTAATTTCAGGTGCACAACATAGTGATTCAACACTCATGTGCCTTACAATGTGATCACTACAATAAGTGATGATCATATCACCATACAAAGTTATTACTGTAGTTTTTACTCTTTTCCCTATGCTAACATTACATGTGTGACTTATTTTATAACTAAAGGCCCGGTGCACGAATTCCTGGTCGAACTCCTGGTCAAGGGGACAATTTGCATATTAGCCTTTTATTATATAGGATGGGACATCTGTACCTCTTATTCTCTTTCACCTTTTCATCCATCTCCCAACCTCCCTCTCCTCTGGCAACCATAGTTTGTTATCTGTAGCTATGAGTCTGTTTTTTTGGTGTTGTTTTTTTTTGTTCATTTGTTTTGCTTTATAAATTCCATATATAAATGAAATCATATGGTATTTGTCTTCCTCTGACTTATTTCACTTAGCATAATACCCTTTAGGTCCATCCATACTGTCATAAATGGCAAAATTTTATTCTTTCTTATCGCTGAGTAATATAATATTCCATTATATATTCCCCATCTGCTTTATTCTTTCACCTATCAGTAAATACCTAGATTGCTTCCATATATTGGCTAGTGTAAGTAATGCTGCAATAGACATAGGGGTGCATATACCTTTTCAAATTAGTGTTTTTGTTTTCTTTGGATAAATATCCAGAAGTGGAATTACCGAATCATATGGCAGTTTTATTTTTAATTTTTTGAGGAATGTTCATACTGTTTTCCATAGTGGCTGCACCAATATACAATGACAAGAACAGTGTACGAATATTCCCTTTTCTCCACACCCTCACTAACACTTGTTATTTGTTGACTTTTTGATAACTTCCATTCTAAAAAGGTATAGGTGATATTGCATTGAGGTTTTGATTTGAATTTCCCTGATTATTAGTGATATTGAGCATCTTGTCTTATGTCTGTTGGCCATCTGTATATCTTCTTTGGGAAAATGTCTATTTAGGTCCTCTGCCCATTTCTTAATGGTTGTTTGTTTTTTGATGTTGTGTTGTATTCATTTTTTATGTATTTTGGTATTAGCCCCTTGTCACATATACCATTTGCAAATATCTTCTCCCATTTAGTAGGTTGTCTTTTTGTTTTGTTGGTTTCCTTCACTGCACAAAAGATTTTTAGTTGATTATTTCTTTCTAAAGAACATTCCTTCAAATGTGACAAAAATTATCCAGATCCTGAACTTTTAAAATTTGGAATGGCTATGTAATGGCTTATCTTACTTTAGAATGGCTGACACAGATTGTAAGAAGACACTACTATGCCAGTGATAGTGAACCCTTCCAGTGGTTCTCAACCTTCTGGCCCTTTAAATACAGTTCCTCATGTTGTGACCCAACCATAAAATTATTTTCGTTGCTACTTCATAACTGTAATGTTGCTACTGTTATGAATTGTAATGTAAATATCTGATATGCAGGGTGGTCTTAGGCGACCCCTGTGAAAGGGTCGTTCGACCGCCAAAGGGGTCGCAACCCACAGGTTGAGAACCACTGCCTTAGACTATTTGGAGTAACATAGTGGAGATCCTAAAGTTGGATAATTGTTGAAATCCATTCAGAACAGTAATTAGCAACCTAGGAAAACTGATTAAAAAAAATCTGTTATCATCTTCAGCTTAGGTAACATAGATAATATGTTTTAAAACTTGGTAGACAAATTTTAAGCATTTCCATATGAGTAATATGGAGCTAGTATGCTCTGGTCTCTTTCTTGCCTCTACACAACCTCCAACCTACTTCACATTGAACTTTGCTGACTACACTGTCTAAAAGAGTAAAGATTATATTCATATTTCTTTTCTTATTTGGTGGAATCATTTCCTATTTTGACAAATCAAGGAGTAAATGATAGTGTAGCCCATTTCCCAGATATCAAGATCTCCATTTTTGCATAACACAATGAAATTTTTAAACAGGAAAAGGAAAAGGAAGAATTTAATTAGTGGGGAAGTATGAAAATATACTTTAAAGAATATCCAGGAAAGGAATAAGGGCATTTGACATCCACTAGACGAGAGCTTTCTATATAACTAAAGCAAATGAGAAAAGCAGATGTTACCAATGGAAAATGCAAAGCTGAAATGCCCTAGAGTTACCCAACAACACCACCATGAATGGTTCATAGATGCCAGGATATTCCTCTGTCAGGAGAAGTCTCTGAAAATTCAAATAAATGTAGATAATTTTTAGTGCAAAGATTATGATATTAGGTCTAGGAATACACATTTAAAGAATTGGTTTCTCTGAAAGAGAGGCCAAGGATGTATGAAGTGCAACAATAAGCCCAAGTCGGTAATAACATAAACCCAGATTTATTTTCTGTAATTGAATCTTTCCTATTTACCTTAGATTTTATAGTCTTTAAATGACCAGACCCAGGTGATCCAAGATTTTTTAGACCACTTCAAACCCTAGTTGTATTCTGTTCTAACTCTTATAAGACAAAAGAATACCAACACACAGAGAAGAGGATAGATGTTACTACAGCACAGTATTATTTTACAGATGTTGTTTCCATAAAAGATATTTCCAAAGGCCCCAGGCAGAAAATAATGTTCAAAAGATTTGAAACTGAGTATCTGAGAAATATGGAGAAGTGAACTCACAGGCAAAAGATTTATTGTCAATCTTAAAGAAGAGGTTTGTAAGTTATGAAAATCATTAAAGAAACTAAAAAGAACCTTTTAAACTTACTTGTATCGCTCACTTATGTGAGTGGAAAATAAATAATTATTAGAACTGCTTTCTTTACATAAAATTTTAAAACATACAAATTTAATGAAATTTAATATTATTAACAGCTCCTTTTCCTAATGTCAAAAGCAGACTTCTTTGCTCACAAACCGAACTGCTTTTTCTTTTTAAGGCTTTATTTATTTATTTATTTTGTTAATGCTCACCCAAGAATATTTTTTTCATTGATTTTTTTTTTAAAGAGAGTGGAAAGGAGGGGGAAACACATGGACTGGTTGCCTCCCACACGCACCCTTGTTTCTGGCGGGGATCAAAGCCCACAACTGAGGTGCATGTCCTTGACAGGACTCGAACTCAGGACCCTTCATTCCATGGTCCAATGCTCTATCTGCTGAGTCAAACCTGCTAGGGTAGAACTGCCTTTTTAAAATGTGAAACAATTATGAATGTTTATTCAAGCTGTTTAAACATGAATAATTATGAGATTCTATAGTCTTTAAATGACCAGACCCAGGTCATTTAAATGACCAGATCATTATATAGTGTTGTTTATTGGTCACCATTCCACCATGCTTTCAAAATAATCTTGAAGGTAGCCGAATAGACTGAGACTAGTCATTACTAGAACAGGAGCAAATAAGTTAATTTTTAAAATTAATCATGCCTATTTGCCTGTCTGTAATGGTAGATGTTGAATAGCTACTCATATCAGACATGTTATAGGAACTTATAGGTTTTATCTTGTTTGATATTCAAAACTAGGACATTAAACAAACTGTAAAAGTTAAACAGCTAGTGTGTGGCAGAGCTCACATTCAAACCCAGATCAGTCTGATTCTAAAGCTATACCCTTTTTCTTAAATTGCACAGCCTTGTTTAATAATTGCTGAAAGAACCCGCTCCTTACTTATTTACAGTAGCTTATAAATGAGAACCACGAGTGTTTTTTAAGTAATAGTCACTTGAGAAAAAGAAAAATTTCTGGATGAATGAGTGATTGAGTGAATAAATGATCGACTAACTCATCTTCAGAATCAGGCAGACCATCTCCCAACTTGCCCAGATAAATAATGCATTTTTAACTTTTTTTAAGAAAAAATTACAGTTTAGGAGAAACGAAGATGGCGGCATAGGTAAACACCGGAAATTGCTGCCTCGCACAACCACTTCAAAAATACAACTAAAAGACAAAACGGACATCATCCAGAACCACAGGAAGGCTGGCTGAGTGGAAATTCTACAACTAGAAGGAAAGAGAAAAGCACACTGAGACTCAGAGGAGGTGCAGAAGTAAAGTACAGAGGTACGGAGGCGCACGTGGAAAGGGCTGGCAACTGAGGACACAGTTGTCTTTTTCAATCAGGAGGGAGTCTCAAGCTCCCAACTGCTCTGAACTCAAGTTCCGGGAGAGTCCTGGGGACCGAGACTCATACGGGGAGAAACTGGACTGTCTGGCATCGGTCAGAACAGGGCGGCTTTCTCTCAGAGGTACTTGCAGCGATTACCGGGACACTGAGACATGGGGACTCTTAGGGTAGGACTGAGGAGCAGCCATAGCTGCTTGCTCCGCCCTGTTGATCCCCTGAGACCCCGCCCTACCCAAGCTGTGCGCACAGGCTTTTGCATATGAAAGGCCTGGCCCTTTGCAGTCTGAAAATTACCTAACAAACTGCAGCTGGGGCAGAGAGACCCAGAACTTCCAAAAGAAGGCCCAAGACCCCACAGCAGCTTGCATTGCTTCACAGCTGGGCCTCATCTGGGCACCTCCAAACCCCAAACAAAGAAGAGGAATCTGCAGATCTCTCCGTAGCTCCTGCTGGGTAGCCTCAGGAAGAGGCTAAATTAGCACCTCCTTAGAGATCCAAGAGCCAGTGTACCCAGTGGTCAGAGTGGGACCATCCAGATTACAACTCCTCAAATCCATAAGGGACACACTCAGGGGGCAGACTCAGTGAGCACCAAAGCTCCACTGAAGCAAGTCTTGCCCCAGAAGGGTGTCTCCAGCACAGAAGTTCTCCCACTGCAGACACAGCTGATTCTCACAGCCAATTAGCCTGGAGGTCAATTCCTCCCAGTGATACCAACAACAACCAAGGCTTAACTACAACAAGACTGTGCACAAAGCCCACAAAGGGATGCACCAAGAGTGTCCACCTCAGGTAATTGGGGAGGCTGAGCCACTGGGCCCTATAGGACACCTAGCACAGAAAGCCACTCTATCAACACAGGGAAGGAGCCAAAATGCAGAGACAAAGACACAGGTCACAAATGACAGAAATGGAGGAAAGCAAACTACTGGATATAGAGTTCAAAACCATGGTTATAAGGTTTTTCAAGAATTTTCTAGAAACCGCCGATAAATTTAGTGAGACCCTCAAGAAATCTAGTGAGACCCTCGAGGTTATGAAAAAGGACCAACTAGAAATTCAGCATACACTGACTGAAATAAAGAATATTAGACAGACACCCAATAGCAGAACAGAGGAGCGCAAGAATCAAGTCAAAGATTTGAAATGCAAAGAAGCAAAAAACACCCAACCGGAAAAGCAAAATGAAAAAAGAATCCGAAAATACGAAGATAGTGTAAGGAGCCTCTGGGACAGCTTCAAGCACACCAATATCAGAATTATAGGGGTGCCAGAAGATGAGAGAGAGCAAGATATTGAAAACCTATTTGAAGAAATAATGACAGAAAACTTCCCCCACCTGGTGAAAGAAATGGACTTACAGGTCCCAGAAGCGCAGAGAACCCCAAACAAAAGGAATCCAAAGAGGACCACACCAAGACACATAATAATTAAAATGCCAAGAGCAAAAGACAAAGAGAGAATCTTAAAAGCAGCAAGAGAAAAACAGTCAGTTACCTACAAGGGAATGCCCATACGACTGTCAGCTGATTTCTCAACAGAAACTATGCAGCCCAGAAGGGAATGGCAAGAAATATTCAAAGTGATGAATGCCAAGAACCTACAACCAAGATTACTTTACCCAGCAAAGCTATCATTCAGAATTGAAGGTCAGATAAAGAGCTTCACAGATAAGAAAAAGCTAAAGGAGTTCATCACCACCAAACCAGTATTATATGAAATGCTGAAAGGTATCCTTTAAGAAAAGGAAGAAGAAAAAGGTAAAGATACAAATTATGAACAACAAATACACATCTATCAACAAGTGAATCTGAAAATCAAGTGAATAAATAATCTTATGAACAGAATAAACTGGTGAATATAATAGAATCAGGGGCATAGAAAGGGAGTGGACTGATTATTCTCGGGGGGGAAAGGGGTGTGGGGGGTGAGGAAAGAGACTGGACAAAAATCGTACACCTATGGATGAGGACAGTGTGTGTGTGTGGGGGGGGGTGGGTAAGGGCAGAGGGTGGGGTAGGAACCAGGTGGAGAGAAGCTATGGGGGGAAAAAAGAGGAACAACTGTAATAATCTGAACAATAAAGATTTAATTTTAAAAAATTACAGTTTACATTCAATTTTATTTTGTACAGCACAGTGGTCAATCATATACTTCCCAAGGTGTTCCCCCAGGTATTTCCAGTACCCACCTAGAGATAATGGACATAGAGATAATGCATGTGTAAACATCCTCTGAGAAACTTGATAATTAATTTCTGCTAATTTTTAACAATTATTTTCAGGATCTTAAAAAATGAATAGCTAAGTACTTTACATAGTAAAATTCCAAAAAATAAGTGAAGCCTGCCATTTTATTGTTTTTATTTATTTATTTTTGATGAATGATTTTTTATTATTTGTTTATTTATTTTAATACTCACCCAAGGATATTTTTCCATTGTTTTTTAGAGAGAGGGAAAGACAGAACTATCGATGTGAGAGAAACACATCAATTGGTTGCCTCTTGCAGGAGTCCTGACCAGGGCCCGGGCCGGGGAGGAGCTTGCAACTGAGGTATGTGTCCTTGACCAGAAACGAACCTGGGACCCTTTGGTCCACAGGCCAATGCTCTATCCACTGAGCCAAATGAACTAGGGCAAGCCTGCCATTTTAGTATGGAAGAAAACAATGATTTCTTTGGAGTATTGTTTTATTTTTTGAGCCTTAAAAATAAAATTCAAGGAAATTGTATACTGAAAATGTTTCTTAGAAATATGAAATTAAACTTTTAACTCTTTTCCTATTAAACATCTAATAAGAATCTCATAAAAATTTCTGATAAGGATGCAAATTATCTAATTAAAATGATTTGTACTTTCATTTTGATTAAATACAATTATCTTTACACACAAGATTGTAAAACAAACTATTTTCTGAATATGATCAGCCTTTCTGATGACATAGTACTTCGGTAATCTACAATGAGTAGAAAGAGAAAATTGAATTCACTTATCTCACAGAATGATCCACTAATAAAGTTAACATGTGGCAATGTAAACGACAAGTGTTTCATATGCTGAGCCACCTAACAGCAACACTTTTTTTTTAATCCCACAGAATTTCTCACCTTCTTAAAAAAAATTACCAGCAAAAATAGTCATAGATAGAATTAGCTGAATTATTGCTAAACCTAATAAAGAAAAATATTGTCTGATGATTCACTTTTAAGTCAGCAATTTGAAAGGCACTTCCTGCATTTCAGCCTTTGCATGCTACACTATGCCACAACTCAGGAGTGGTCAGTGTAGATCAAGTGGCAGAAACAACTCTCTCCTCCAAACATGAAAGTTTGACATTAAAGAGAAATACTCTTGATTTTCACCCAGGGCTTTCTTCAAAGGTGGACTGTGTCATGACATGAAGCACTCTGCACATGCTCACCTTTGAAAGTCTGCTCAAATGGAGGCTCTTTGGGAAATCTCCCGGACTACCCCTCCCCCAACCCCCCAACCTCCAAGCAGAGCAGTCTCTGACCTTTTCCTAACCCAGAGGACTCTACCAGGGCTTCTTCAAGTACAGTGGGGCCTTGACTTACGAGTTTAATTCGTTCCATGACGGAGCTCGTAACTCAAATTACTCGTATGTCAAATCTTAAAGTGAACGAGTGAGACATGTGATGCTGGGCTGATGTTGTGGCGTTCACTGTGACGTTCGCTGCGCCAACTAGCAGTGGGGTATCTGAAGCTGGCTCGTAACCCGAATTTTAGCTTGCAACTCAAAGCAAAAAATCGGCCGAGAGAAAAACTCGTTAGTCGGGACACTCGTAAGTCAAGGCCCCACTGTATGTATTTGCTTTATTCTGCTGTAGAAATTTCGACTGGAGAGAGGATGTCTTAGTCATTATTAAAAGAATGGAGGCCCAGTGGGGGATATTGTGCAGCCCTGCCCACCTGTGCGAGCCCCGCTGCCCCACCCACCTGCCCACTGCGCTCAGCCGTGCTCGCAGCTGCACCTGCTTCGCAGCACCCACCCACCACCCTGCCCGCCTGCTGGCCATCAGCCTTGCTGCAATCAGAGCCTGTGGGCCAATGGGGGGGGGGGGGTTCGAGAGGTGCTTCATGCACCTCATGGTGACCAGTTATTTGGTTGTTTTGGTCATGATGCCTCTTGGCCTTTTATTATTATGACTAGAGGCAAAATGTATAAAATTTTGTCAAATCGAAAGGGAAGGGGGGTCCCCCAGCCCGGCCTGTGCCCTCTCGCAGTCTGGGACCCCTCGGGAGATAACGACCTGCTGGCTTAGGCCTGCTCCTGGGTGGCAGAGGGCAGGCCCAATCCCTAGGTGCAGCCCCTGGTCGGGCTCAGAGCAGGGCTGATTGGGGAGTTGGGGCGCTGCCCCCTGTCATGCACAGAGCAGGGCGGATTGGGAGGTTGCGATTCCCCCCTCAATCACACTCAGGGAGTGCTGATTGGGGGGTTTGGGCACGGCCCCCTGTCACACTCAAGGCAGGGTCGATGGGGAGATTGCGGCGCCACCCCGTCACGCACAGAGCAGGGCCGATCAGGGGGTTGGGGCACTGCCCCGTCACTCACAGAGCAGGGCCCATCAGGGGGGTT
>NW_005871048.1:31300228-31330548 GCF_000147115.1 Myotis lucifugus | reverse complement strand
CAGGGCGATCAGGGGTTGGCGCTGCCCCTGTCACGCTGATCCGGTGCCAGGAGGCATATTACCCTTTTACTATATAGGATAGAGGCCTGGGGGCCGGCTGGTTTGCCCTGAAGGGTGTCCTGGATCAGGGTGGGGGTCCCCACTGGGGTGCCTGGCCAGCCTGGATGAGGGGATGATGGCTGTTTGCAGCTGGTCACACACCCTTCAGGGTGGGGGTCCCCACTGGGGTGCCTGGCCAGTCTGGGTGAGGGGCTGAGGGCTGCCTTCAGGCTGGCGATTGACTGAAGCTCCCAACCGCTCCTTTTTTTCTTTTTTTTTTTTTTATTCTGGGCCAGCTTTTGCTCTGGCTCTAGCTCTGAGGCCTCGACTGCTGAAAGCTGGTATCTGGTTTGTTTGCGTTCTATAATCGAAACAATGTATAACTCCAGCTCTGAGATCCCGGCGGCTGAAAGCTGGTTTCTGGGGTTTTGTTTAGCTTCTATATTTGTTACAAAGTTTCAAATTGCCAGCTCAGAGGCCGGCAAGGCAGGCGGGGAACGTTGGAGTCCTCCTTCACTGAAGCAAGCAAGCCTCATGTTCGCTTCCAGCTGCCTGGCTGCCGGCCGCCATCTTGGCTGACAGTTAATTTGCATATACTCACTGATTAGCCAATGAAAAGGGTAGCGGTCATACGCTAATTACCATGTTTCTCTTTTATTAGTGTAGATAGAATTATTTGAAGATAGTATGTTCTTCCTACCATTCTCTTCTCCATATGAAATTCCATTCCCTGTATAAAAGTTCTTCAACTCCCTTAAACAACCTACTCACTCTCCTTGGGATGCTCTTTGCTTGACAAATAGTCCCCATGCCTCAAAAATAGAATCAAACATTGGAGTCAAATCTATTTATTTGAGGCTGCCTGACAGAGCTCTCCAGAGTTTATACCATTATGGTTCCTTGGATGTAAAACTATTTTATAAAATGTTTCTCTAAACAAGTAAGCATCTTGGATAGTATATAGGATAAAATAGGTCAGTCAACAGGCATATATTAAGTATGTTCTATGCACTCTGCCAGTATGGAAAGCAGGCTTTGCAAACTACACATATTTATGTTCATTTTTTTAATTTTTAAAATAAATTTTAAAATTTTGAAAGATAATTTTATTATCTATTGAATGCATTACACTTTAAAATTAATTTGCTTATTAATATGTAAATTAACATAAAATTAATACTCTTAAATTAAATTAATTTTAAAATAGGAGCCAAGCAATGAAGATGAGACCTTTGTCTATCTTTCTACCTGTCTCAGAGTTTGAAAAGTCACACTTTAGAGATGTGATGGAGAAGTGATGCTCCCAAATTAAGTTCCAGTGTGCTGCTATTTTTATGTTGCAAAACAAATCAAGTTTCCTGAGATACTATGTCAGGACAATAATTATCAATTTTAAAATGTTTTTTTTTCTAAAGGAGAGTATGAAGGGATAAAACAATTTATGGTAAGCTGAAGCAGCGAAAATATTCCATGTGTTGCAAAAAGGTCAGCTTCAAAATTAATCTGAATATCACACATAAAGAAAAGAACAAGTTTGCCATTAAATGATCAACTGAAAACCCGAAGCAGAATATAATGAAATGCATAACATTTTGTTATCTTATCTATTTCTTGCAAGTCAGGGAAACCATGAAGAATACCATCTAAAGCTGTAATTTCATGCATAACACTGTAACACATTTCTAAAGGATGTTTTAAAATGAGTCAGCCTATATGGGTGACATTCTCTATTAAGCTCTTATAATATACAAAATAAAAACATGATATAAGTTTAGACAAATTTGAGTATTTTATCACCTTAACATCAGGGTGTTAACACATATGTAACCACAAATATTTAAACTATTCCTTTCATAAATCAGATGAAAAAAGGGTACCTGAAAACTGTCTTAATTTGTTCAGGTAAATTAAATAATGTCAGGTCTGAGTGATGTGCTTATCATTATAGGATCTAGATGTTCAGAGTATCATGGACTAAAACAACATTTGTAACGGTGTGAAAATGAAATATTTCAACACTGATGTTTTCCCTGAACGGATTTGTTTTCATGGTTGCTTTTTTCTGTTAGACTAGCTAATGAGTCTTGTCTACTGGGGTGTGGGGAGAGACATGAAAAAGAAGGGTCAGTTTAAGCACAGAAATGATGAAGAGACGAAGGGAGCACTAAACATGGGCAGATGGGTGAGGATAGATGTCACTTGGGAGCTATCTTGTGTTCGTTAATGCACTTTCAATTTTAAATACTAAATCTTGATTGTTCTCACTGAAGACCATCGACAGTACACACAAATGAATGACCACAGGATGGGGCCAAAGGCGAGCAGAGTTGAAACTCAATGAACTGCAAGAGCATAAAATAAAGGAGAAAAAGAAAAGGACAGTCTCAAGACATTTCCTGACAGATCTTATGGAAATAATTTGATTTAGTCTTTACTAACCTTTCTTTAAACTTTGGCTATCTCACTTTTTAAAAAAAAAGTATTTAAAAAAAAAAAGCCCTGGCCAGCTTGGCTCAGTGGATAGAGCGTCAGCCTGCAGACTGAGGGGTCCCAGGTTCGATTCCAGCCAAGGGCACATGCCTGGGTTGCGGGCTCGATCCCCAGTGGGGGGTGTGCGGGGTGCAGGAGGCAGCCGATCTCTCTCATCATTGGTGTTTCTATTTCTATCTCTCTCTCCCTCTCCCTTCCTCTCTGAAATGAATAAAGAAATATTTTTTTTAAGTATTTAACTTCAAAAGATGAGGGGAGAGCAGGAATGCCCATTCCTGGGTGTGCCCATCAGCACAAATTCTGCTCCATCAAGGTTCTTGGCCTTGAAAGCATTGTGGCTCCACCCAGGGCTGCAAGGAAGGATAGCTTGAGCAGAATGAGAGCAGCAGGCCCATGAGTGTGAAGAGTTATGGCCACTAACCCCTGCTACCATATGACCAGATTTTTTTTTTATTGTAAGATAAGTTAAAAATTTGCATCATTCTTCTGATACTGAAATGTCTGAACAGCCTTCAGGACTCTAGTTTGAAACCTTGTGCTTTTATAAAAATGACAGGTAACCCCTACATAAAACTCTATAGATGCCAGGGATATAGTCTAAGTACTTACATAACCTCATTTCATCCTCCTAGCAACCACTTAAGTCCTATTTTTATCTCCATTTTTTAAGAAGAGTAAATCGAGGCACAGAAATGTCTATAACTTGCCCAAAGTCACGCAGCTGGTAAATGGTAGAGGTAGGATTTGAACCTAAGAAATTTGTTCTAGAGTTCACACCTTCAAACACTAAGGTATTCCTATAAGAAAATTTCTTTTTCAAAGTGATGATTATAAGTAGTTCATTGATTGTATAACTGAATTAACTATTCCTAGCACTATACTATGTTTCCATGTAATCATTTTTCTAAAAAGTTATTTTTTTAAATGTGGAGAAATTCATGAGCCATAATTTCTAAAGGGTCCAATTTAGAAAAAGGTGATATTTTTTAAAATGTAAGGTTATTACTTTTTGAATATTCTTTAAAGATAAATATCATTTTAGGGAAAAATTATGTTTCAATTACCTCTTCCCATTTTGCTTTTCTTTTTTTAAGTATATTTTTATTGATTTCAGAGAGGAAAGGAGAGGGAGAGAGAGAAAGAAACATCAATGATGAGAATCATTGATCGGCTGCCTCCTGCACACCCCCTACTGGGGACCTGAGCCAGCAACCCAGGCATGTACCCTTGGCCGGAATCGAACCCAGGACCCTTCAGTCCACAGGCCAACGCTCTACCCACTGAGCCAAACCAGCTAGGGCCCATTTTGCTTTTCATTACATTTTTCATTGAGAAATACTGAACTGAAACTAGAAGCCAACCTAAATAATGACTTCCAAGTTTTATTAAAAGACTAAATTCATACTCTTAAAAAAACATCTTTCAAAAATTAGTAGCTTACTTCCTTATGCTTAAACTCTTTGAAATTATATAACTTATTTTCTTATTCTAAATATTTATATCAGGATTTATAACTGTAAATTAATTAACATATGAAAAAGCAAATGGATTAGAGAAGAATATTCCTTGTGTAGAAAATGTAGGAATTTTTGGTATGCATCATGCACACCTCAGAATATATGGAAGAACTGTCAGCTACTTTGAGAAATGGAATTTCCAGATCATTCTTTGGAAAGGGTACAACGTCAGGTGGTCTTAAAGTCTACTTTCAATTTAGCACTCCAAATCACCAAGTCAGTCTTCAAAAATTCTAAGAATATATAACAACATCTCAATTTCTGAACATGTTTTTCTCATTCCCAATTAAAATAGAGTATCATCTCAGAAGTGTGGATTTATTGTGGATTTTTTATAATATAGTAAAACACTATGTAATAATCATACAATATATACTGCATATAAACTACCACATAATAGTGCTAGGTGTGTGTGTGTGTGTGTGTGTGTGTGGTGACAAAGCAAAAATAAATAAGCAGCACTATTTGATAGTGAACTCAATCAAGGCACCTAGACTCACTTCAGCTTCCTTTTTCAGCTTTATTGCTATACTAGAGGCCCAGTGCACAAAATTTGTGCATGGGGGGGGGGCGGTTGGCGTCCCTCAGCCCAGCTTGCACCCTCTCTAATCTGGGACCCCTCGAGGGATGTCCAACTGCCCGTTTAGGCCCGATCCCACAGGCAGTCAGATATCCCTCTCGCAATCCAGGACTGCTGGCTCCCAACCACTCACCTGCCTGCCAGCCTGATCACCCCCTAACCGCTCCCCTGCCAGCCTGATCAATGCCTAATTGCTCCCCTGCTGGCCCAATCACCCCCAACCCCAGCTGCTCTCCCCTGCCAGTCGCCCCCAACTGCCCTTCCCTCCCCTGCCCGCCTGGTCGCCCCCAACTGCCCTCCCCTGCCAGCCTGATCGTCCCCTAACTGCCCTCCCCTGCAAGCTGGTCCCCCCAACTGTCCTCCCCTGCAGGCTGGTCCCCCCAACTGTCCTCTCCTGCAGGCCTGGTCCCCCCCAACTGTCCTCTCCTGCAGGCCATCTTGTGGTGGCCATCTTGTGGCCACATCGGGGCAGCCATCTTGTGTTTTGGAGTGATGGTCAATTTGCATACTGGTCATGACTAGCACATCTGGTTGTGACTGTCAGGGCGTTATGACCAATTTGCATATTACCCTTTTATTAGTATAGATAATTGACATATTACATTGTATAAATTTAAGGTGTATAATATGATGATTTTATACACATGTATTATGAAATGTTTTGCCCCAATAAGGTTAGTCAATAGGACCTTTCCTCACATAATTACCATTTAATTACCATTTTCTTGTTGCTTTATTGTTGTTGTTACAGTGAGAACATTAAACCTCTACATTCATAGCAATTTCAAGTATATAATATGGTATTGTTAACTATAGTCACCATGCTGTACATTAGATCCCCAAAACTTATTCATCTTATAACTGAAAGTTTGGACCCTTTGTCCAACATTTCCACATTTTCCCTACCCCGAAGCCCCTAGCAACCACCATTCTATTCTCTGTTTCTATGAGTTCTTATTTTTATTCCATATTTATAAGTGAGACCATACAGTATTTATCTTTCTTTGTCTGACTTATTTCACTTAGCAAATGTCCACAAGGTCTATCCATATTGTCACAAATGCAGGATATCCTACTTTTTTTATGGCTGAATAATATACCATTGTCGATATGTAAATGTGTACATGTGTATATGTGTGTATATTACATTTTCTGTTATCCATTCATCTGTCAATGGCTACTTAAGTTGTTTCCATGTCTTGGCTATTGTGAATAAGGCTGCAACTAACATGGGTATGCACTTACTTCTTCGTGATAGTAATTTCATCTTCTTTGGATATATAACCAAAAGTGGGATTGCTGGGTACTATGGTAATTTTATTTTTAATTTTTTTAGAAACCTAGATACTACTTTCCATAGTGGCTATAATGACTTACATGTAAATTGATACAGACTCCCTTAAACTTTCACTCCAAGGCCTACCACAAACCTCCAAAGATTTCACAGACATGGGTTACACGCAAGGGGTTTTGCTTGCCCTTGGGTGGTGTGCACTGTTTACCCTCTAATTAGGTAAGCCTGTCCTATCACATCTACAGGCCTGACCAATGTCTCTTGAATGCATATCCGCATTTAGAGATTTAATTGTAAGGAAGACACCTGAAAATGTCCTTCTGATAGAATGATTCTCCACAAGGGCCAACTCTTTCAAAAGAAACCTCTTTTGCAGAGTCCATACTTGGCTGGGAAAGAAACATCTGCATTCAGTGTACATAGGAAGTAGGTCCTCCATTCTCCCCTAAAAAGGCTATTCCTTATGCACTATTAAAGGTCCATCTGTTCCTAACATTGACTATGAGGTCACTGCTATCCTTTGCAAATCCAGACTGTGGCTCACCCCAGATCCAAAATTCTCCTACATCTTAGAATGGGTGTGAGTGATTCCCTAAAGTGCCAACTTGAAGAGATGGCAGACTCTTAATGTCCAAAACTAACGTAAGGTAGTGGGGAGTATTAGTAAGCCAAAACACATTCACACAGTAGAAAATAGTGCTCTGCCCTAGAACTTGTACTCTTTCTCTTACCCCAGCAGTTTCACCCAGCAGGAAACTAAGCATTTTTATTGTGCTAAAACCTAAATATTTGAGTCACTCCTACTACTGCTCTGACCTAGCTGTTGCCAGCATTGAAGGATAAGTGAGAAATTTGCAAAAGTCATTAAAAACTCAGTAGACTTTCAGACCCTTGCCTGGTTCTCTTCCAACTGAGCTGGGACCATGATGACACAGTGAACAGCACAGGAAGCCAGGCTTAGCTGGGCAGCACAGAGGTCTCATATAAACCAAACAAACCAGGGCTTTGTGAGGTGACAAAAAGGAAATGAGCAAAGTCACACCCTAAGCCCATCAACCAGGCAGTCCAGGGACTAAGAAACAAAGCCATGAGACTAATAGCCCTCAATGGTGAGAACATACAGCACAGCTGATCAGGAGGGAGCTAAAGTTAGGTTCTGTCCGTTTAGCCACTTGGATGCATTACAGTTGCTTAAAGCTATGCTCTGAGAAAATAAGGGAGGGGCCTTCGCACTTTTGAATTTAGAGTGAGCATAGCATGTGACTTGCTGAAGCACTTTTTAAAAATTACATGAATCTGATCTTACAAAGTATTTTCTGACATGAACACAGAAATCTGTAAGTTTCTGTTAACTGTACTATCGATTTCAGAAGCAGAAAATAAATAAATAAATAAATAAATAAATAAGACTTAGCATTCTTCCCAGAATCTCTTTGTCACTCAGCAAAGATAAATCCAAGTCTTTGGAAGTTGACCACTTTTTTCCTGTCCTCCGAATGTACAAGGCCTTTGTTGATAATGAGGACTATGGTAGAATTTTGAACCAGCATGCTTCTTGAACATTTAATAATATCTAAACATAAGACAAATTACATCTAATCAAAACATTAAGGACATCGCAATCTAAATGTTGAATAGAGCAAAAAAAACCACAATAATTTATGATTTAATTACAGAAAAAATATTTTTACCATAGGCATTTTGGGAAGATAGTTTTCATTCTAATAGGATTGGATGTCTAGACAATGTTCAATGAAGGACACAGGGAAATCAAATTGGAGTATAAGCAAAACATAGTAGGTAGCCAAGACATTTTCAATCCCAGAAATAACTTAATGAAATAAGAGCGACAGGAATGAGTGTAGTGTATATGGAGAGATAATGAATGAAATCAGTCTGGACAAAGTAGACTTTATATTTTAGGGAGCAATGGAAAATAAATTTATATAGGGCAGGTAATCCTAGACATAGTATATGTGTTTGAAGAATATAAAATTGATAGACCATGCCCTGACCAGTTTGGCTCAGTGGATAGAGCATTGGCCTGTGGACTGAAGGGTCCCAGGTTCGATTCCAGTCAAGGGCATGTACCTTGGTTGTGGGCACATCCCCAGTGGGGGATGTGCAGGAGGCAGCTGATCTATGTTTCTCTCTCATCAATCTTTCTAACTCTCTATCCCTCTCCCTTGCTCTCTATAAAAAATCAGTAATATATATATATATATATATATATATATATATATATATTTTTTTTTTTTTAAATTGATATACCAAGATGACATTATAGTTTCTGTAACTGGGGGTAACACAATGGTAGGGATGTTTTAGGAAGTTGTGCAGGTTAGGTTTGGGGAAAGAAGTTAATTTATACCTATTAACCATAAGTCTAAATCCATAACTCAGGTATGTTGTCATGAGGATCTGACCAATAGTGGAATATGTAAAAGGAAAAAGAAAAGGTGAATTTGGGAAACATTAAAAAAGGAGATGACAGACTGGATATAAAAGAATAAGACAAACATATCACTATAACTCCAACAATCCTTTATAAATAGAGAGAGGCCTATAGATGACTGTTAGAAAACTACGGAAATACAGAGAAATTGGGGACTTGAACTGGGGCAAAAGGTGGAGGTGCCGTGCACTCTAATTTATTTGTCGTTTTTATTATAATTTAAAGCAGTAGCTATTGGCACTCAAAACTGTCCTTCGTTGGCATTAAAGAAAGAAACATTCTAGTTCCAAGAAACTTTTCATGTGCTTTGGCAAAAATGCAGCACAGACTGTTGTATGAAACAGAAACAAATAAAGTTAAATGTAAAAACTGATAATAAGTAAATAATACTTTTATCACTAATAGAATTGAAAATAATAGAATAGCACAGGAAGTGGGGGCAGTGAATTAAAATGTCACAACTGGAAAGCAGGATGCTGAATCTTGAGTTATGCGATGAGAGATTAGAGATAGAGAAGGAGGAACGAGGAGGAGCCAGCCTTAGTGGAATCTGCTGAGCTGGCAGAATGTGGCCTGTGGCTGGGGACACAACAGAAGTAAAAGTGATACTAAGTGACAAACGCTGCAGTTGGAAAAAGCCTGCCTTAAAGGGAGATTTGCAACACACAAGCCTACAATTACTAACTAGTGAATAAAATTGAGTACTATTTCTCCCGCTTTCTAACGAAAACATTATTGTGTACTCAGAACCTGCTTGCTCCGGTCCTGTCCGCTGTAGGGATGGAGACCTAGTCAGAACTCTCCATTCTACTAAAACAACAAGAAAACCACTTATAATAAGCATATCTCCTTGAAAATGCCACTTGTTTGAGTTGCTATAGAGAGTTTTACACTTGGAGCAATTTTTAAAATTAACTATAAGCAGGTAAAATTCTGCTTTTTAATCTATACAGTTCTCTGGGGAGAGAAGGGAGGGTAGGAAGGTGGCTGAAAACAGAGTAATTTAAAAAATTAAGCTAACTGTACAAACCAGCACAGACATGGGATTGTGAATAAAAGTGAAAGGAAGAAGCATATGCCTAATCAACGAGGATGCTGAGCTCTGCAGAGCACGGAGTGGGGCTTTAGCACTAGATCTCAAAGTGGACAACGGCCTCTAGCCATGTGCTCTGATACCAGAAGGTATTAACTTTTTAAACTATTGTCGCATGTATCATAATGCTTAAGTTAGAAAGCGCCTGGGTTCAAATTCTGACTTCTCCACTTATTACTTCAAAGACAAGAAAGTTATTTAATTGCTTTATGTTCTAATTGCCTCATCTGTGAAATGGAGGTAATATTATCTATCTCATCCAGTTGTTGTTAGAACTAAGGTCACTATCTAAGTCAGTTAGCACACTGACCCATAGCAAGGATTTATTAAGTGTAACATAATTATAATTTAGAGGATTTCTTTCTGCCAGATTAAAAAAGCACTATCGGCACATATCCTTCTTCCCAATTAATAATCTTTTTGAAATGGAGAGAAAATGTGTGGTAATGTGCCCTTCGGTAACCTTTGAGAAAGAAGTGTCAGCCATTGACACTTTTAGGTTCTCTTCAATTTCTTCTTTTATTCTCTTGGAAAGACATCTTTAGGCCTAATATATATTTAATATTTCCTTATAGATAATTATATGTCCTCCACAGTGTGAGTTGTTTGGCTATAATATGTTCCACAACATTGACAGAGCACCTGCCATGTTTCAGGACCTGAAGCAGTGATATGGTTTCACATATGATTTCTCTACATGGTATCAAACCAACAGTTCCCTTGGTAAGAAACAAAAACTCAATTTACAATTCAAAGTAATGATTGTAAGAACACAATTATAAACTATAAAACTAAATTTGCATTAGACTATCCAGTATCTCTGTCATTGTCAAAACATCAATTTACCTATCCAGATTTTTTATAACATGTATGGAATTTCAAGTTACTACATCATAGTACCAACAAATAGATTATCCCAATCGTGTGTGCTAAACAAGCAGCACTATTGTATTGTGTCAAGCGATTTTGCATATGTGGAAATATAAGCCACATAGATCCATAATTTAAGAAAGATCATGACCTTTGTCAGTGCTCTCTTTCAGCATGGTAACACTGGGCTATTGTTTGCATGCAAAATTACCACCCACTAACACTTGGAAAAGCCCTTTGAGTTGTTTACAACAAAGTCTTCAGTTGGAGAAGAAATAAAATGCCAAGAACTTTCAGTGTATATTGAAAAGTTATAAGGACAGGAAAGTGTGGAAATGCATGCACTGTTACATATCCATACTCATTCCTGTCACTCGCGTTACCCAATACTTCTCTCAAACTTAATCACAAAACATCCTGACCTTTAACAACTAGCAGGGCTGAAATGTTAACCTTCAACATTTTGCAAAATTCTTTAAACACTTCCTCTGGAAAACACACAGCTCAAAGTGCTAAAATTGTCTCCCATAATAACCACAGCAGGATTGTAACAAACCCGCTTTTAAAAACCAAATAAAGCCTTCCGTGGGGGCAGTTCACCACTTCCCCTTTTTGAGCATGCAGGAACTAATTTAGCTGAGAAGATAAAAGCATGAGCTGCCTACAGATGTACAAGGAAACTAGATCCTCAAACATAAAATATCTCAATGGCAGGGTGGTCTGAACATTTTTTGTAAAAAGAGCCTTCTCTGACTTAGAATGCCCACAGATGGAAAGCAAGGAGTCTTATAGCTGTATATACTCGTGTTAGAGTAGACACAAGAAAGAAAGGCACACCAAATTAGTTTCAAATATAATTACTTATATATTTACAATTCAGTGCTAGTACACCAATTTTGAGTCTAATGCCAATATAAAGACATCAAGATTTCAAAACTATTATGAGAGGCCTAAACTTATTGTTATAATCATTTCCTAATATACATATATCAAATAATTATGTTGTACATTTTAAACCTATACATAGGTATATGTCAATTATATCTCCATAAAGCTGGGGAAAAAATTTTATGCTAAAAAATGAGTAAGATGAAAGGCTACTTTCAAACTCACAATAATATCAGAAGAATAAAGAGCCTAGAATGTTCTACCAGATGACCAAACTCTCCCCTTTCTTTTACAGAAAGAACTTAGGGAATTAAGATCTCTTCTAATAGGATCTCTTTCAGAAGGATGGTCATTTGATCCCATCCCAGGTGATCTAAACATGAAGATAGGGTGTGACTTTCTTGCCAAAAACCCTATAAAATACACTTACAACTTTCCAACTTCATTTGTTCAGTTTTCTGGTTATCAACTTCATTATATATCTGTGGTATATATCGTGTGGACTCTGGTAGGTTATAAGCTGCAAGAATATTGGCCACAAACCTCATTAGCTTAACATATACATTTTCTAGCAGTGTCCTCATGTAATAAATGCTCTGTAGTTTTTAATATAATGACAAGAGTGGAGGGAAATAGAAATGCATAGGGTGCAGATTCTGGCTATCCTACTCTGGCTCTTGCTAAGAAGTTTTATTGGACTATTTGTCAATAAGAGTATATCACATCAAAATTTTTTACAGATTTTCTTTTAAAAATGTAAGAAAGACAAACACAATAAATCTTGATCTTTAAAGGAAAAAATGTGGTAAAAATGTGTCATTTCATAATGAAGCTTATACAATTTGGCAACTTTTTAAAACTCTATTTCTGTCACAAATTGTTTTTGAAAGGTGAAATCTGAACACCAAATTAGGAGAAAATGTGTGTGTAGAATTTGATCACATGAGCACACATGGATGCTAGGCAGAATATAAAGTAAAAATTTCAGCATTTTCCCTTTTCTGAAAACTTCATATGTATCCAACACCCCCATGCTATTTTCTGACTTCTTAGGATAACCCAATGCCATACATCATTATATTTTCCTTCTACCTCCTTCATAAAATTTTTGGGCTGGATACCATTGTATCAAAAGTTTGTTTTCTGTCTATATATCTCATTTCCCAGTCCTCACTCTAGAAATACATTTAATAGGTATTTTAGGAGGTAATGTCTTAACCCAAAAGGTTTTGAAATCTTTCCAATTGTATCAACTTTTTACATTACTGATGTATCTATTTGGCTAATGATCTGTGTCTAGATATTCTTAAAAAGTTTAAAACTGGAAAAAAGCAACAACAATCAATCAAGTAGTTGTTTCACATAGCAAAATAGTAACGTCAACTCTCCTGTACACTACCTCCACAGTTTAAAACGTGACAAAATCAGGCTATTTTATTTGGTCTTACATTCTTCTATCTCTAGAGCTGGCTCTATCAGTGCCATTGGCAATGGGAAAAAATAGGTAACCCTTCTCTTTCCCTCAAATTTATTCCTTCGTCATGGTTGGAGGGAGACTTCTGGGGAGACAAAGTACTGTCAACTTGGTCTCCTTCTTAGGCTAGAGAAGGCCAGCCATTGTAGCATAATGTAGTTGCTTTCCTATTCCGGTAGGCTCTTAGCAAGAAGAACTAATGTCTACTCTGCACAAAAATAGTTCTTATGAAATGTTTAAATGGCCAATTCATTCCCTTCCCACATCCATAGCATTGCCATATAACTTTATACATCTTCCCATCAATAGGTATGATATATTTCTCTATCCCTTTCACCCTTACATCTGGATTGGTCATGTGGCTTGCATTGTCCAATGACGCTTTAGTAAATGTGACATAAGCAGAAGGTTGAGAGTGCTTTGCCCTTGGGAGTTGCCTTCTTGTTGCTCTGGGAATCTTCCAGTTGCCACGTGAATTAGTCCCACTAAATAGGTCTGTTGGATAATGTGAGCAGGTGTTTGGATAATGTGAGCAGGTATGTGGATGATGTGAGCATGTGTGCTAAATGATGTGAGCAGGTGTCCTAGGAGGTGAGAGACACCTAGTCCAGGTAGTCCTGTCACCCCAGTTAACAATGAGCCAACCACCTGACATATGAGTGAAGCCATCATGAACTGTGCCCCAGGTGCATTGCCAGCAGACAGTAGACACGAGGGTGTGATACTGTCAGCTACAATTAGGAGCCAAATGATTTTATAATTCCAGCTAAATCACCAAGGCACAGAATTATAGAATGGGAAGAAAATGGGACTTTATTAAGGAAGCATTTTATGTCTCAGTATGGGTTTGGAGTTTGATGTTTCTGGAAAGATAAGCTAACCAGAGATAACAATAAGGGCAATAAGGGCTTAGGTTTCAACTGTGTCCCTGACCATCCTAAGATGAAGAACTCACGCAGGACAAATGTAGAGGGGAGGACTTGGACACAGAGAGTGGGAGCATTCCTGCAAATGGGATAGCAATTAATGAGAGAGGTGGTTGGAATTGTCTCAGAGAACTAAAGGTGTCAGGGAGAGGGCAAGAACCTCAGGGAAGTAGAATCACCTAGGACCCGGGAAATTCTCCTGAGACTATCTTGGGAAGGTACCTAGGTACCCTCTCTCCTGGGACACTGGAGAAAGTTCTATTTATCAAGTTTTAAAATATTCCTTATTCTACTTTATAATTCCCTTTTGAAATGATTCCACATGAGCAATAAACAATTTCTGTAGATTTTCCCAGCCTGGAGTAGTAAGCTTGAGAAGACTTCTAGGAGTAGCTGTGGGGGGAAAATGCATGACCCTGAAGGGGGAATGAAGAAAGACAGCTAGACTGAGTATTCTCTACCGCTCCGCCCCCACACAGATTAGAGGAAGCTGGCTTCTGAGAGTACAGGCAGAAAGATACCTGGGTTTCAATACCTAGAAACAGATAAAGGGACTCGAGGTCCAGAATTATTCAGAAGATGCTAGAAAAACAAAATTTCTTTGAAACAAGTTACAATAGTACATCATTTTCACTTGAAATAATCTATTCAAAATGATTCCCGGTTGCAAGATGGAGAGGTTAATGGGAATGAAATACCCATTAGAAACCAGGATGTAGCTAATTTTATCTTCTTTTGAACTGCATTAAGTAATAGTCTCCTCTTCTCCTGAATCCCTACTTTCTTCCTTTCATTACAGTTATTTCTGAACACATATTGCACCTTCTGGTGCACTGCAAGCTATTCAAAAGAAAGAGTCGTGTGCTGGTCACTAATGATACCCCAAGCACCCAGAACTACACATTTGCACTAGTTGTTCAATATTATTTTGATTTATTTTAACAAATAGATGAGTGAATGGTTTCATAAATCTTTATATAATCAGCAAATACCTACCAGCAAATGAATGAGTCAAATGAAAGAAAAAATTATTATACTGAGTATAGTGAGGAAAACCCAGAAAAAAGGGGGTAAGAGGTGGCTAATTAAAACAGGTCTCAAACAGCACCCTCAGTCAGGTGCCATTAATTCAAAAGAGAATCACACAGTCATCTAACTTGGTAACTTACAGGCTTATGAACTTTATCCACTTCAGTAAGGAAAAAAATCTACCATTAAAAACAATAATTTTTGAATATCCCTCTGCTATTAATTTAAAGACATTTATGTGTACTTAATTTTCTACACTAAATATAATATTTCTAAGACAAAGTAGAACCAGAAGACATTATTTTGTAAAACAGAGACAATTCTAGGCCACTATTAATAAGGAATAGTTTTCACATACGTGTCAATAAAATGTACTTGATAGGGAATGTGCTACTTTAATTCCCACCTTTCTCCTCCTTGGACATTCTTGCTACATCCTTCTTCATGCTTTGGAAAATTTAGAAAGGCTTCTAAAAATTCACATCTCTGAATGAGATGGAGAGAGAATCTTTCATAGTTTTAATATGTAAGAATCTGAATTAAGTCATAAAAACATATATAATAGTCATTTCAAGTTCTCTAGAATAACAGCAAAAGATAAATTATTTCTTCCAAACAATCCGTAAGCAAGATACAGGAATTGGTTGGTTCTTATTCATTTCCCTGTCTCTCTAAAGTTACAGCGCCAAACCTCTGATTTGGTTCCAGTAAGATAAATTCAAAGACCTTGTCTTTTGCCTTCAGAAACCTTCTCAAATATATAGACCATTCTAAAATGGCACAAGGCAGATTTAAATGGGTACAATTTCAAAGCTGAGCAAAAAATAGTAAATGTTCATACTACAGATTGAACATCGAAAGAGATTTTAGAGTAAGCTCCCGTTGAAAATTCTGCCCTGAAGAGATAGTTCACTTTTCATCACACATTTAGATTTTTCATTTCATCTTTACTGCTTTCACAGAGCATTCTGAAACTATTTCTCTTCTTGTGGTTGCAGGTTAACACTAGCAGAAACCACTACCCTCCTCCCCCTTATCTTAAACATGAGCACAGTCTGAATAAGATTTCCCTCTCTCCTGTTGTGGAAGTTCAATCCAAATGTCTATAAACAGATTGCCAAGTTATCTTTCCCATATTTAGATTTGAACAATTCATTCTTCACAAATACAAATTTGAAAATTATTCCCACAGATCCTTTAAGGAAACCTATTACATTTCCTTTTCAATGGCTGCAATTTGTTGGAACAGCAAGCAGTAACACCACACATATTTGCACATACACTGAAAAATTATATAATTCTATCTTACTAGCAATTTAGTACCACATTATACCATATCGCTTCTGCCGGAACTACAGAATGTAGCCTTTCATAAAATGCTGGACTTTCTGCAATGTTTTTAGGTAATAGCTTTTAAATTCTAACAAACAGTAGTCATAGTCCAGCACCTAGCCCATTGCTATCTAAAGAGTCTTTAATAAAAAATACCTAAACCTGCAGCAAAAGGGAGAAAAGGAAAAAAGCAAGTAAGGAAAGAAAATTATAAAACAGTAAAAGAGAGTAATAAGGAATTCTTTCCTGGCTTAAGGGTGTGAGTACAGTACTGAGGCTTCCCTGGAAGTTAATATGGAACAAAAAACCCAAATCTTTTATATGCAAAGATCTTTTAAATGTATATCTGTGAAATGACAAGGAGATAGAGGCCACTTGAGAAGAAATTGTAACTATGACCAATCACAGAATCAGACAGCCTCACCTATATTAAAAGCATTCATTGAGCATGCTATAGACTTGGAATTGTCTTAAGCGGTATCTCTGAAAAATAGATCATTTAAGGATGGTTTATGATGCACAAATTCCAGTTAGATGATGTCACTTGTTTTGCACAGGAAAATCATAAAGAAAAGCTATGGACATTAAAAGTCAACAGTATGATCTACAACAAGGGAAAGCAGATCCTAAAATTAATGCCATTGTGGTTTATGAGGTGGGGAAAAAGGATTTAAATTTTAAAAAGTTTTTGATAACAGAATTTGAAACAGCTTGAATCTCAAGTGAAAGAACTTGAAATTATGTAAAGTTACCTGAAGATTAGTTAGTTGACCCATTGCTTTTGATACATGGCCTTCAAACTTGTTTTTAGCCACAGATCTGACTGTTCGCTGGAAAAGGAAAAGATTAGCTCCGATCCCTAGAGCTGTTCTAATATCTGATAATTTCCCAGCTTCATCCATGTGCGTCATTAAAATAAAATCCCTAATTAAGGTCTCCCCAGAACAGAGGGAGAAAAAGAAAGAACTTGGGAAAGAGAAAGAGAGGTGCTGGCATCTTGATTGTCATTATTCCAGATGATTTTAAATGTCTCTGGGGAAAATCTAACCCAAATCCCAATCCTTGTCCCACTCCTCCACTCCAGTCCAGCTAACCACACTTCACCAGCCACACCCAAATCTTTGAAATCTTTGTTTCTATCCTTGTCTATGGCCACGGCACCCTTTCCTGGCAGCTCTGTCATTCCCCTTACTCCTATGTTTCTCCTTAGCAAACAACTGTTTCCTCTAAGTGAAAGCTTCCTGGAGGCATTACTGCCATCTCTACTCTGCATGGAGCTCGTAAATTGCCTAATCCATAACATAATATAAAAAGATAACATTTTTAATATTTTAATTCAAATTAGCATTTTGTTTTAATATTTTAAATGTTTGAGGCTATTTATGGTGCTGGAGATAACAAATCTGAGAGCCCTGACTATTCTAGCCATGCTCAGCCTTAGAGGACTGAATGCTCTATCTCAGTACATCAATGTGCTGTAGCTACAGAAGACAGTGCAAGTTTTTGAGGAGGAAAATCTAGGAGGCTCTGGCTTAAACCATTTTTAATTAATGCCTTCAAATCCCTTACCCCCTTATCCTCTGAACCAACATGCCTTCAGTCCTAGAATATTTATTTGAATATGGCCTTCCTCAGCCCCTGAGCCTAAATTCTGAGGTACTTTGGAGAAAAATTATACAATAATGGGAAGTGGTATCAAGAAAAATATGATGTTTTAATTTCAGATAGAATCTCAAGGTCATCTGGAAATCTTTTGATGGGCTTCTGAGCAACTCTTCCTCCAATTCCCCATGACAGCATTTTAAACCTTCACCATTCTCTTAAAGATCTTGATCCTAAGTCCTAAAAGACTGTCGGGCCCTTTCACAGAGAAATATAGGCCATTGGGTAGGTACTCTCTCAATTCCCCTGGGCACACTTGTACCCAAATCCTGGAACTTCATGTTCTCTCTGGTTTCAGTGGAAGAGATAACCTGACTATAGGCTAATTCCTCTCTCTCTCCCTCTCTCTCTCTCTCTCTCTCTCTCTCGCTCTCTCGCTCTCACTGTCTCTCTCGATCTCACTTTCCCTGAATTCTTTGAGGTAAGTTGTTTCATAAATTATCTATATCCTTTCCTACATTTAGACACATCCTGACTATTGGCTCTTTCTTAATCCAATGTTTATTAAAAGGACTTTCTTAATTCTACATTCCCCTATTTCTCTCTTTCCTACCATAGCCAAGCTTTATGAAAGCAGGTGATATTTATTATCTCTTCTTCACCTCCCATTTACTCCTCAAACTGAAATGTTTCTGCCTCCCTTCAATTCACTGGATCTGCTCCTATCAATATCTCTTATAACTTCTTAATTCCTCAATCTATTATATACCCTCCGTTATGAGCTTCCTGGTTCTTACTTTAGCCTTTGATAACCTTTGACTTCCTTTATCAAACTCTCAACTTTCTTGATTTCTATGATCCACTCTTCTCTGATTTTCTTTTTACCTCTCCAGATGCTCCTTTTCAACTTCTGTATTGAGTCCCTCTTTTTCTATCACCATTGCCCTTTAAAAGTTACTGTGCTTCAGATTTTATAATGAGTCATCTCTTCTCACTTGACATACTTTCTCTGCAGTTTGGAAGTAATCTTATTAAAAGGAAACCTTTTCTTCTCTAGCTGTATGATTCTAAATCATACATGTTGAGGGTAGGGAATTTTTTCTTACTCATCATTGTATTTCCAACATCTAGACTTACGTAATCAATAAATATTTGTGGAACAAATGAATTCCCATCCATATTTTTACTTCAGACCTTACTTTTAAGCTTCAATATTGTTTATCACACTGCCTACTCTCCCTTTTTATTCAGATGTTCCCCAGATGTCTCGAGCACATATTTTACCCTGAACTCATCCCACCTGTGCATGTTCCTTATAGTGTTCAGATAACACCCACTCATCTGGTGAGTGAGTCAAGGTGATCACCAGGATCCACATTTTGGTATTGTTTTGTGGTTCTCTGTTCTAGGAGTTAACAGTTTGAGAAGGAAATTATAATTCCAGAATGATATTTTATAATTAGTGATATGTACAAGTATATAAATATAATTCTTAAAAACATATCTAGGATTTACTGATCCTGTACTATTTCATAAACTCACACCTGTTGGTTTATTTGTTTTCTCCACTAAGTAATAAGCTAGAGAGCAAGTTTCCATGCTCTCTTATATTCTCTTACATTATATATCTCCAGAGACAAGCAGTGTACATGGCACACAGCAGTACTTTGTACATTTGAGTAAATACTGGCAATTTGAGTGTTTTGTTGATGGGATTGAGTGGAAAGAATAAAATTATGCATAACTAAATAGCTCAATATGCTAAGCATAAGTATTCATCTGGAACCAATTTATATGCTTCTATTTACTGATCTTTTTAAAGGTCGGATACACTATCATCCTTAAATTTAATAAGGAGCATAATGAAGCATAGTTATTTAATTCAGCATCATAGTCACCTAGATTTGGCAGTGATTCCACACAGTTCCCTATAAGTCTTCACCTGCATTTTCCTTGACATTTTCCTTTTTGCCTTTCCACGTTTTCTCCTGCTTCCCACCTGGAATATGATCCTGGTGACTGAAATTCTGGCAGCCCATTTGGGGGCCTTAAGAAAGAGACTAAAAGAACCACAGAGACCTCTATCCTGACATTTTTGAGCCACTGAACCAGCAATTACCTACCTCCAGACTTCTTATTACAAGAGAAAAATAAGCCCTAATGTATTTAAGTCACTATGACTAATAGTCATATTAGTTATATTAGTCATATTCCCAACTGAAAGAATAGCCAACTACCTGATCTTTTTTTTTTTTCAAAGCATTTGAGACATTTCTATTGTCTACATCCCCGCCTCCTCACATTGCTACTGTAGCCCTCAATGCACAGGCCAACACAGCACAACACAGCACACATACACATACCTCATTCATCAATTGGCCTGAGACTAAAATGCCACAGTTTAAGACTCATTTCCTTAATGTAAGTCTTTGATCTCTTTCAATATACTAATGCCCCTAGAATTAGTAACACTTAAACCTGAGACATTCATCCTTTTAACAAACTTTAATACCTTGTTTATTACGTTGCTTAATACTTTCCTGGGCTCTAAAAGTAAATAAGACACAATCCAATAAAGTCATTTCTAAAAAAACAACATTAAAAATAAAGTCTAGGTCATGGAACAGACTGTGAAATCTCAGAGGGAAGGCCAGGGTGGGTAGGTGGGCAGGAAGAGATCAACCAAAGAAATTGTATGCATAACCCATGGACACTGGCAATAGGGTGGTGAAGGTTTGAGGGGGAAGAGGGCGAGGGCAGGCTAGAAGGGGTCAGTGGAGGAAGAAAGGGGACATATGTAATGCTTTCAACAATAAAGATTAAATAAACAAAAAATAAGTAAGTAAATAAATAAAGTCAAGGTGTTCAGAAAGAGCTGCAGGCTTGTGTTACTGAGACAACAGGAAGGTAAACCAAATTCATTGTGGTAATAAGGGAAGATCTCTCAGAAGAACTTGCATTTCAGTTGCACAGTCAGGATCGATAACAGTTAGAATGCTAGGGGCTGGGGGGCAATCAGGATAAGATGGAAGAGTATATTCTAGGCCTTTAAGTGTGAAAAAATGCATATTTCAGCCTGAATAACCCATAGGGTACGCATAAGGGTGTTCTAGGAAAGGAAAGGAGGAGTCTTGTATACAAATTTATGACTTTAAACTTTATGCTGTATGTTAAAGTAAGCCGGTGAAGTGTGCTAATATATTATGACATAATTAAATCTATATATTTTAAAAGGTTATATTTTTTAGTAATGTGTAGATTACACAGGAACAGGGCTGTGGATGAGGAGTCCAAAGAAGAAGTTATGTCAGAAACCCAAGTAAACAGTGATAAAAGCCTATGGCAGTAGCAAAGGCTGTGACAGTATGGCTGGTAAGGAGGCAACTATTGGGAAATATTTATGAGATCAGATGGACAGGACTTGATTACCAAGAGGATTTGAAAAGTATACAAGCAAAGAGGTTGAGAATGCTGCCAAAATTCTTCATTTAAGCAATAATAATAGTACATATAACTGTCCATACTTAACTTCTAATAGACTCTAAACAAGTTGAAAAGTTGAGTTTTAGGCATAATCTTCTATGACTCCAAAGCCTCTAGATAGACCAGCACTGCCTCCAACTACCGAGCAGCTGACATACCAATGTTAGACTATTTTTTATTGCCCAGCCGGCGTGGCTCAGTGGTTGAGTGTAGATCTATGAACCAGGAGGCCATGGTTCAATTCCCGGTCAGGGCATATGCCTGAGTTGCAGGCTCCATCCCCAGTGTGGGGTGTGCAGGAGGCAGCCGATCAATGATTCTCTCTCTTTGTTGATGTTTCTACCTCTCTCTCCCCTTCCCTTCCTCTCTGAAATCATTAAAAATATATTTAAAATAGTTTTTTAAAACTATTTCCAAAATACTTTCAACCCACAATGAGGGAGAACATTTTCTGGTGGAGATACCAGAGGTTTAGAAATAGTATATTGTCAGATGGGCGGCATGAAATCCCGTAACAGGTCCTTAGAGATGCTTCTGGGGTTAAATATAATTGATCAGTTTTAAAAAGTTTCTTCTGAAAAATAGCAAGTATTTTGGTGCCAATGCTATTTCGATGTGCTGTCACTTCTTTCCTTCCCCTCATCGTGTCTGAATTTCCAGTTACTAGTCACTGTGGAATGTGGGATTTTCTCAAATGGAGTTTCAACCTGACACCATCACAATTTCACCTTTCCATAGCTGAAATAATGTGGGGCATCCATATGATAACCAGCACTAGAGATGTGTAAATAACCTACCACAAGCTGTTCATGATTAGGATTGTCTAAAAATGTCCTTTGGTCAGCCAGCAGGATGCTCTTCTTTTAACCTTTTCCCATTCTGGTTTTGTTTTGTTTTGTTTTGTTTTGTTCCAGTTGCAACTTCTCATGGGATGTGCATTTGACTGTAAAGTCATAGAATCATGAGGAAATTTTTAGAATTAATCAAGATGATACAGCATAGTCCATATTTCATTCATCCTTAATTCTCAAATGAAAGCTCTTAATGTTTATAAAAGATGTCTGCATGGCCACTAATAATGATCCCTTGTTCCTTAGACAATGACTTTTCACTCATTAAAACATGTCTTACTTTTTTTCTTAACCTTTTTTCAACTACTCATAAGAAAAGAACAGCTGGTTTAATCCCAAAAAGAATGAAGGGAATCCTTGACTGTCTAAATTCGCCAGTCCCCTGAAATATCAAATATTTGAAGCTATTTCAGCTGATCCCCCATTCATCACATCCATGCAGACAAAAATCGCTGACGTTGAAAATGTAAATCCTGCACTATTTTATAGTGCACATTTTGTTCACTAGACTGACAATCAGTTCTTTTTAAAGGTATCACAGAATCAGCCACAAGTCACTGGCTGTCAAAAAAAATGGTAGATTGTTCTACTGATAAAGTGACATGGCATGAAATACATCTTTGAATATAGTGAAACTCACACCTAAAGAAGTAATATCATTAATTGGAAATGTCCTTAGAAAGATCACAATATGTTGCAACAATAGAGTATCCAGTACTGTTTTTAGAACAAAAGAATAAAGGAAAATAATGTTGATTTTCTGTTCAGTCCATACAAACTATTAACTACATTTTTAATGGGGCAGAGGGACATTTTTTCTGGTCTAACTGTATCAGAAATGCCTACATTCTGAAACTTTTTCCATTTTAGTGAAATCCTTCTTTGTAAAGCTCTTTAACTTCAGTTCTAACACTATCAGACTCTTATATTGAATTATTTAAAGATAATAATGACCACTCTTGCAGAAATGCCTGAGGCCTGCACTGCAAGGACAATGAGAGTTTCATTTCCTTTAAGCAGGGGAGGACTAAGTTTCTCTCCAGTTGGATTCACCAACCTGAATGTCCTATCTGACAAACAGCTTCAACTATAAAAGTCTAGATTCATACTCCTTCCCCAGATTTTTTTTTTTGTCAGTCCTAGCAAAGGAGTACTGGATGGTTTATCCTGAGAGTCAAATTTAAGTTGAAGCAGAGACAAATGAGGCGGATGGGAACCTCTACCTCCCCAGCCAGACTAGATGAAGTGACCCTTGAAATCAATAAAAAGTTAGTGTTGTATCCAAACAACTTCATATCTACAAAAGTAATCCATAAGACTTATCAACTGTAATTTGAAATCAACCATATTCTCTTGCCAAAGAAAATTGGACATTTAGAAGTATCTAACTAGAAAATCAATTTTGGTGAGGATGGCTAAATAGCACATAGTTATATAAATGTCACAGTGGCAATACTACATAGATAAATTGAAATAAAGACATCCACACTAAAAGAAAAAAAAAACAGGTATTAAATGTGTTCTAATTACCACAGTCTCCATGTGTTGACATTTTAAACTGATTTTTTCTAATTGGATGATAGAATTCCCTAATCCTTTGTAAAGACAAAGATTACCCATGGAATACCCTCTCAATGCTTTCCTAAGGGATTAAAAACTAATATGACAGCAAAAGAAACCATCAACAAAACAACAAGAAAGCCCACTGCATAGTAGAACATATTTGCCAATGTTATCTCTGATAAGGGTTTAACCTCCAACATTTACAGGGAACTCATACAACTTAACAAAAGGAAGATAAACAATCCAATCAAAAAATGGGCAAAGGACCTAAATAGACACTTTTTGAAAGAGGGCATACAGAAGGCCAAGAGACACATTAAAAAATGCTCAAGGTCACTAATCACCAGAGAGATGCAAATTAAAAACAACAATGAGGTACCACCTCATTCCTGCCAGAATGGCTATCATCAATAAAACAACAAGTGCTGGCCAGGATGTGAAGAAAAGGGAACCCTAGTGCACTGCTGGTGGGAATGCAGACTGATGCAGCCACTGTGGAGAACAGTGTGGAGTTTCCTCAAAAATTAAAAATGGAACTGCCTTTTGACACAGTGATCCAACTTCTGGGAATATATCCTACAAATCTTGAAACATCAATGTGAAAGTACATATGCACCCTATGTTCATAGAAGTGTTATTTACAATAGCCAAGATCTGGAAATAGTCCAGGTGCCAATCTTAGATGAAAAAAGTTGTGGTACATTTACACAATGGAATATTACATGGTCATAAGAAAGAAGGAAATCTTACCTTTTGCAACAGCATGGATGGACTTGGAGATTATCATGCTAAGTGAAATAAGCCAGTCAGAGAAAGACAGGTACCATTTGATCTCACTTATATGTGGAATCTATTGAACAAAATAAACTGATGAACAAAATAGAACCAGAGGCATGGATACATGAAGCAGACTGACAGCCTTCAGAGGGGAGGCAGAAGAAATACTGCAAGAAAGAAGATGAAGAGATTAGTCAAATAACATGTATGCATAACCCATAGACACATACAACAACAATGTGGTGATAGCCAGAGGATAGGGAGGGTGAGGAGGTCATGATTCAATTCCTGTTCAAGACACATGCCCTGGTGTGGGCTTGATCCCCAGTGTGGTGTGTGCAGGAGGCAGCCAGTCAATGATTCTCTCTCACCATTGATGTTTCTATCTCTCTCCCCCTCTCCCTTCCTCTCTGAAATTAATAAAAATATATTTTTTAAAGAATACAGTGCTCAATTTGTGCCATTTCTTCTTGGTCATTATTTTCTTCCTCTGACATTTTATGAATAGTTGGACTTGAGTGTAGTAGATAATACACCAAAGGTTAAACAGTTACCACCAACTTCCATGGTTGAGTTCATATGTATATATACTCAAATTAGCATCTGGAAAATATTGAATGTGTTTCCTTTGATGAGATTGGCAGTAGCATTCTTTGTCCCATTAGGTCAGAATCTGCTCTCATTTTCACATTAATGAGCACGACTTCCCCAGTGGGTTGAGTGCTGGGACAGGGTCCTGTGCCAGGAGAAAGCAAAGGAAAGATTCCTGAACGAAACATAACGGTGCATTAAAAGGAGCCGTTCTCATTCTGGGAAATTAGAACGGGTTCTCCTGTCCGCCTGCTCTGCGGCCTTCTGTGCCCATGGCTTCTTGATCTTAAGTTTAGACTTGCTCTTTGTAATTTGTGACTTTTTGTTTTCAGTATGGTATTTTACTTCTTACCTGTACCAAACTTCAATTTATAGATATGCATTGAGCTGTTTGCTTTCTTAATTACTTCTTTGATATGATAATAATCATAATTACATTAAAAGCTAACACTACAGCTTACTTGCTATCAATTACTATCCACACATCATTGCATTCTTGAAATAATATTTCAATGTTTGTTTCATTATTGTTATTTTATAGATAAGGAAATAGAATCTCTAAAATGATAAATAACTTGTCTAGGTCACAAAACTAAGAGATGGCAAAAATTGAATTTATACCAGGTCTATCTGATTTCAACATCCATTTTCTTTCCTACATGACCACACTAACACTGGAACTCCTGCTTTTTTAACTCCTGCATACCTAGGCCCTTTATTTCCTACCAGCTTGCTGACTCACACCCTGGATTATAGCTATATTATTCCCTTCTCCATCTATCACTGATTTATGGAACTGGGAAAACAAAATTAGGTTACATTTTTTTTACCTAGGATGTTTGTAAAACACTGACTATGGAGTCAAAGACATTGATTAGAATCCTAACTCTTGCATTTCATATACAGTGGGGCCTTGACTTACGAGTTTAATTCGTTCCATGACGGAGCTCATAACTCAAATTACTCGTATGTCAAATCTTAAAGTGAACGAGTGAGACACGTGATGCTGGACTGATGTGGCATTCACTGTGACGTTCGCTGCGCCAACTAGCGGTGGGGTATCTGAAGCTGGCTCGTAATCCGAATTTTAGCTCACAACTCAAAGCAAAAAATCGCCAGGAGACGGCTCGTATCTCGAAAAACTTGTTAGTCGGAACACTCGTAAGTCAAGGCCCCACTGTACACTTAAAGCTTTTGAAAAAGCTATTTATCCATTCTGAAGCCAGCAGCCTCACCCATCCAATTAGAGGACTTCACTAGATGACATATAACAAAAATATCAGGCTTTCTCTCTGGGGATGCCCTCAGCCCATCTCTGCAGCCACAGTGACAAGCTCTATCCACTTCTGATATCGGACCATATTTGGAATCATTTCTCACATTTCCCTTCTGGTTTCTGACCAAACTATGTTTGTCCCCTTATAAGAACCCGCTGGGTATCTTTTCAGATTTCAGTACCTGAAAAGGCTTAGCTTCTCCTGAATGATTTTTCATATATTAAACCTATAGACCAGGGGTGGGCAAACTTTTTGACTCGAGGGCCACAATGGGTTCTTAAACTGGACCGGAGGGCCGGAACAAAAGCATGGATGGAGTGTTTGTGTGAACTAATATAAATTCAAAGTAAACATCATTACATAAAAGGGTATGGTCTTTTTTTTTTTTTAGTTTTATTCATTTCAAACGGGCCAGGTCCGGCCCGTGGGCCGTAGTTTGCCCACGGCTGCTATAGACACTAGAAACTTGATTCTCTCTTCGTTTTGGTTGCTGGAAAGCTCAGACTCAGCTCTTGGCCTACCTATAGAAACTATTAAAAATCATTTAGCATGCTTTTTGTATACTAAATTTATATCCAGATTCCCTTACTTTTCATTATTTACTTCTGTTCTAATCATCAAAACCATTCATTCTCTTTATCTTGTATATGGTCTGTATTGCTGTAAGTGCCTTTAAAACTATTTATTACTAATAACTGTATACTAATGAATGAGTACACAGGTGGAGAGGTAGATTCACAGATAAACCAATAAATAAATATAGTATGCCAGAACTTGCTTTTTTTACAGCTGACCAATAATTTAATATTTGGTCTTTGATTATTCTACAAAAGCTTATACAAGTGTCCAAAAGCAGCATTGTCTTTAGCAAATTGAAAACACATTCAATAGTAGAACCATTGAGCATGATGCCACCAACAGAATAAAATTCGTCTGATATTCATTAGGACATTGTTTGGGATGAAATGTGATATGTCACTTTCGTCTGCAAAGTAAGATGTTCCCTGCGTTTTTGTTGATGCCAACCAAGCTGAAGGGAATCACAGCATTGTCAAATCAACCAAACAATTGTCCCATATTAGGATTATAATTCAAAAGTACACGCACACCCATATATAAAAGACCATTTGTTAAGAACGGGGGCACCACAGACTTATATGGATAATCCATGTGGATTTATAAAAGTCTTGATCTAGCTTATAACTCTGAATCTCATAGAATTAAACTTCTTAGATGCTTTTTTTCACTTTCCTCTAAAACAAATTAAAACACCCCTATTTCTCTTTGGATTAGGGAAAAATAATGGCCTTTTCATTAGGTTTGGTGTTCAAAGAACTAATTAGCATAGGAATACTGTGTGTGCCACTACTATTATTGAATTTAAAACGTGCAGAAAATGTTTATTGAGTAACTACCATGTGCCAGGCACTGTACCAAATGCTAAAAATACAGTGATAAATAAGACAAAGTGTCTGTCCTCTTAGATTTCACATTTCACTAAAGAAAAATAGTAACAGTACAGTGCAGTACAGATAGCACAAATATTAACAAAAATAATTGCAGCAGACAGCTATCCCACGATGTTGTCAACAAGGTCTGTATGCTCACAAACTGATATTGCTTGAACCTTGTTTTTATATCATCTGGTTGTTATTGATTGAATGTACATGAAATGCTTTTCATATTATTATCCTTATGGTTTTCTAGTGGAAACAATATCTGCCTCCCCAGACCTCCCTTATTAGATATGAAAAATTTAACTTGGATACCTGCTCATCTTTCCCACCTACTGCACAATGATGTTCTGACTATCAGGTATGATAGTGAAATTAATGCTTTGTTAGCCACATATTGGTCTTCTCCTACTATCAATATAAGCTTTGGTACATTTTTTTTCTGACTATATCTATTATAAAGGAATCCACCTTAGACAAATACCTCCCTGATAATTCCACTGGTAGAATTGTATATGTATCTAATCTGGATGAATATTGTATAGCTATAGAGATGGATGATGAATAACTAAGAAAAACACCTGGATATGATGGCCAAAGGCTTGCAGCAGCCTGTCCTATCTGTCATAGTATGCCGGAAGCCGGTCCACCCTTGCTGCTTGACACAGTCGCTGCAGGGAAGAAACATCTGCACAGCTTATGTTTCAAGGGACCTGGAGTATATGGCATATGGTTTGCTCCCCCTCTTAGTGCTATGTGTTTTAAACAGGACCACCTCCCCAAGAAAGGTTGTTTCCCCAGGTAGGAATTTTCCCCTGAAGTTAGGGAGGGAATAAAACCCCTTAACTAAATGCCAGGCGGGTAATCACTTTAACTACGAACAATCACCCTTAAGCTACATAATCTTTACTCCCTGGAATGGAGATAAGAAACGCCCTAACCTTTGGAATAGGAATTGACAGGGTTAAAACCAACTGGTATAAATACAAATGTAACAAGACAATAAAAGACATTTCTGGGAGATATGTTCTCCAGGCAGCCACCCGGTGCCCCACTCCCGCCGCCGGGCCTCCCGGGCCAGGCCTCGCTTCTTCAGGATGGGCCAGGCGCTCCCAGATCTTCTCCGAGTACCTTGGTGGATGAGTTGGAGTCATCTTTCGAGGCTTGCTTTGCTTCTCTGGTGAGTCAGGACTATGTCAATGGCACGGATCAGGAGGAAATTCGAACTGGTGTTGATCAGTGTATCCAGAAATTTCTGGATATTGCAAGACAAACAGAATGTTTTTTTCTACAAAAAAGATTGCAGTTATCTGTCCAGAAGCCAGAGCAGGTTATCAAAGAGGATGTCTCGGAACTGCGGAACGAGCTGCAGCGGAAAGACGCCCTGGTCAGAAGCACCTGACCAAGCTGCGGCATTGGCAGCAGGTGCTGGAGGACATCAACGGGCAGCACGAGAAGCCCGCCGACCTCCCGCAGGGCTCCCTGGCCCACCTTGAGCAGGCGTCTGCCAGCATCCCCGCGCCTATGAAGCAGAACTGAGGAAAACTTGGCTGGAGATCCTGGCTAGAGATCCTGGCTAGGCTGCTGATCAACTGAACGCTGTCTCTGTGTCATTCCTTCTTCGCCGACTCCGTCCACACCTTTGGGGACCCCTGGGCCTGCTGGGGTTGGACCCCAACAGAAGGGTGTTTGCTGGTTTCTTCCTGAAAGAGCTGAATTTAATACCAGTCTTTGCAGGTGACGCTCATCATGATCTCCCCTATTCAAATTGATCACTGGACTTGGTTGCAAAGAACAATTCAGAAAGGACATTCAAGTAAAATCTGCAGACGTCTCGTGATTATTTCTGGTCTTATGGTTTTCCTTGTTCATAACCTGATGGCCATTTATGACAGATACTGGGAGTCACAAGATGTCACCATGATCCAACTAGAATTGATCCAACTAGAATTGCCGAGGTATCTCATTAATGAGGATCAAATCGATGCCTTACAAAAGGCAAAACGGAAGTACGCCAAGTCAGGATGATCTGAAATTAAACTTGGATGCCTTTGGGCCTTTTTAAAGTCTCTTGAGCTTTTTTAAATAGAAATAAATTTGGGTTTCGCGCACACACACACACACACACACACACACAAATAATTGCAGATAGGTTTAAAGAAAATAAGGAAGAGTAATATGCTCAGTTAGTATACAATCAAGGAAATATTCTATTTAAAACAAGGTAATGAATTAGTGAAAGATCTGAAGAATCAAATAGGACAGTGAGACTTTGCAGAGATTAGCAAGAATGAAGTCAGAGAAGGGGTAGAGAAATTCCTTCCATCTCTGCCTTAATGCCACCCATTGGTCAGATGCAACAAGAAGCCAGTTGACATGCCAGCCTGGAAAATATAGCCTGCAGTAGTCAGCCTCACTGACCAACTGCCCAGGGGCAGATAGACAAGGACAGGATCTGAAGTCAAACAAGCCCAAGCTTACACAAAAATAGGGAGGGAGCAGGAAGGAGAGGAGCTATTTTAAATAGCAATCAGTGAGGTTATGGTAGGAGATGACATTTGAGCAGAGATCTGAAGATGAGAAGGAGGAAGCCATCAAGAGATCTGAGGGAAAGCATTCCAGGTAGAGGAGCAGCAAGTATAAAGGCCCCAAGGGCAGAAAAGACCTTATGAAGTTCGAACAACGGCATGAAGACTCCATATAAAGGAGAGAGTGATAGGAGATATGATCAGTTG
>NW_005871048.1:31206282-31300128 GCF_000147115.1 Myotis lucifugus | reverse complement strand
TTTAATTGTATTCCAGCTCTGTTCCTTGCTTACATCTTGTCAACCTTGCCTATATCTCCCAACATCAAGAATGCACATATATTCAAATAAACTTGGAGGAGACTGTAAGCAAGCACTCAAACAGAACTCATGCTTCACTATTACATCCTTCCTCCCATGTAAATATGGAGAAAGTCCCACTAACTGCAGGTCGCCAACATAGCTCCTGATCCAAGCCCTGGCATTCTCATTTTCTCCCAATTCTTTCTAAGCAGCACAGATAAGAAATCTCTGTGCCATATCCATTATTTTATTGTTCTATAAAAAATGGTGAGATAAAATAAATGTAAGTTATTAGTGAGAAATTTTAACTTTGGAAATGGTCTTTTGTGACATGGAATATTGCCATTAGTTTATTAAAGACTTGGGAAACTAGAAATTTTATACTGCATAAACTCATTATCTTCTATGGATTAATCTAAATTTATTTAGATCAATAATCATGGAAAACATTTTCTCTTTAAAAATTTATGAAGAAAAGAATACAAATGACAACAATTAACTGATACATTAGATTAAGGTATATCAGATATTCATTTGTTCATAAAGTAGTTCATTAGTACCTATCACATGCCAAGCAGCACAGCAAATATTGAGGACACAGCCGCAATGTTGTCCTAGACATGGTCCTTGACCTACTAGAGATTTATGGTTAATGACCACATCATTGTACTTCCTGTGGCAGCTACAACACTGCCTTTGCACATAGTAGGTGCTAAATAACTATATGGCAAATGAACGAACAAGTGATTCCATTTAATGTATTACTTTCATCAAAAAGGGAATCAGGAGGAAGAGTGGCTCTCTTTTCCTCCCTGGCTGCCTGAAGACCAACCTTCATCATGAATGACACAGTAACCATCCGGACCAGGAAGTTCATGACCAACAGACTGCTTCAGCGGAAGCAAATGGTCATTGATGTCCTTCACCCTGGGAAGGCAACAGTACCCAAGACAGAAATCCGGGAAAAACTAGCCAAAATGTATAAGACCACACCTGATGTCATCTTTGTGTTTGGATTCAGAACCCACTTTGGTGGTGGCAAGACTACTGGCTTTGGCATGATTTATGACTCCTTGGATTATGCAAAGAAAAATGAACCCAAACACAGACTTGCAAGACATGGCCTATATGAGAAGAAGAAGACCTCAAGAAAACAGAGAAAGGAACGCAAGAACAGAATGAAGAAAGTCAGGGGGACTGCAAAGGCCAATGTTGGTGCTGGCAAAAAGTGAGCTGGAGATTGAACTACAGAAGGAGTAAAGATTCTTCGGTGACTTTATCTGTGATGGTTGTGCAGATTTTTCATGAGAGGATTAATAAACTATAAACTTTCCATTTAATGTATTACTTCCATCAAAAAGGGAATCAGCCGAAACCCGTTTGGCTCAGTGGATAGAGTGTCGGCCTACGGACTGAAAGGTCCCAGGTTCGATTCCGGTCAAGGGCATGTAACTTGGTTGTGGGCACATCCCCAGTAGGAGATGTGCAGGAGGCAGCTGATCGATGTTTCTCTCTCATCGATGTTTCTAACTCTCTATCTCTCTCCCTTCCTCTCTGTAAAAAATCAATAAAATATATTTTTTAAAAAAGGAATCAATTTGTATAACAGTTAAGTTCCAAAACCAGAAAAGAACATGTTAAAATACCAAGCAAGCACAGTTTAAACAGAAAACTAACTTTGTTCAATTAAAGTATAATTGTTAAAGTTAAGAGTTGAGATAGTATGTGAAAAATGGCATGTCACTGAGAAAGGGATATGAAAACATTTAAAAATTAAAACTTTGAGTAAAGTTTTGGAATAGGAAAAGTCCAAACTAACTTTCCCAGTGAGAGCGAAAGATTAGCAATGACTGGGGGGAAATAGTACAACTGAAAATCCAATAATACATTACTTGCTGAGACCCTTATATAAAATATTGCCCTTTTAATTTGTGTGATTTAATGTGGAAGCAAATTAGCATAGCATGTAGAACAAAAAAGATAATGTCAGTTATGTCCAACATTTCTTTGGAAAATTATACCTAAATTTCACTTACTGGAAACATATAAAATGTGTGAATATGTCAAAGAGTACATGTTTGCTATATAATAATACAACTTTTTCTCTTCATACCTGTAGAAATTGTCTAGCATCATATATTGTCAGGTATATGGACAGACATAAAGTGAAAATCTTCTATTATAACCTACTGTGTAATCAGTTAGTTAATTAACCTAACAATAATGCTTGCTAAAATAATATCTGAATATCTTAAAACCTGAGATTCTCTAAATGCTTGGTAAAATAGACCTAACTGGTTTGGCTTAGTGGATAGAGCATCGGCCTGTAGACTGAAGGGTCCTGAGTTCGAGTCCGGTCAAGGGAGGCTCAATACCCAGTGGGGTCTTGCAGAAGGCAGCCCATCAATGATTCTCTCTCATCCTTGATGTTTCTATCTCTTTCTCCCTCTCCCTTCCTCTCTGAAAGCAATAAAAATATATTAATAAAATAAGTGCTTGGTATAATAAATATTAAGACACTATATTTTTTTAAAAATCAAGCCAGAATCAATGCAAGAATAGCTAAATGAATAGGACTACATATCAGTATTGTCCTAGACAGTAGAGAATATTATATAGAAATAATACCTAAAGAAAAAAATAATGAAGAATTATATTTGTCATTTCACATCATTAAAATATAGGCTGAAATAATTTTAACTCACAAGAGTGAAGTATTCCACCAAATCTGGCCAAAGATCTGCTTTTCTAAGAAAATAAAAGGAATTCATTGTGTCCAGATTTAGGATAAATCTGTTCCTACAAGCAGAGACATCTGTTGTTGCTAACATTTTTTTGAGTGTGTGAATATAAGTTGAATATGAACTTTACTTTCATAAACTTTTTTTCTCCATCTCCATTTCAAATTCAAAAGTTTGGAGACATGTAAAGGGAAGTAGTCCTTCTCAAACTCTAAAGAATATAGAACATATTTTTAACTAGAAAAAAAGGCTAAGTGTGAATGCTGAGAAACAATGCGCTTCTGTGCTTGGTTAGCCCACTAACTCTTTAATAAAGTTAAAAAATACTAGTAGTCTTTATAAAAAACCAAAGACCACTACAGTTCTTTGATAGCATAAATGTACCAGGTGAGTCTGAAGCATCAGCAGGCCTGCCAGGATAGGCTGGGGCCAGGAACACGAAAAGCAGGGGATATATTTCTTCCCTTAAAATCAAATGAATAGCTACCCAGAGAAAACGGCTGCTGTGATGGTTAATTATCACAGTTGGAGTCCAGGCTTTTAATCTGGGTTTAGCTTCCCTGTATATTGGTATAAGGATTTGCATGCACACCACCAGATTCCGTCTCTACAGCTGAAGCTTTGGCAGAGTAGCCAGGAGTTAGTTGTCCAGAGGCAATCAGAACTGGGCTCCAGGCCTGGCTCTGCCCTTTCCAGCTGTGTGACCTCAAGAAAGCTGTTCACCTTTGCAAACCTCATCAACTTAATGGGAAGGTTTAGGACTGTGGGAGATAAAGCTTATCTCCCTACAACTGAGGGCTTTTTCCAGGTCCAGAGACCTGCACTGACCTTTCTCTGTGTTCTGTTTACTCAGCTCTGCCTCGGGGGAAAGACTTCTCTGATTAGTAACTGGTCACACTCAGCTCCAGGGAGCAAGCAGGGCCACCAAATCATAGGGAACAATGAATGATGTTCTGCTTTTCCATGTCTTAAACCTTACCTAGGAGACCTAGCCCAGTTTTCTAAGTGTTTTTTTTGGGGGGGGGTGGGGGAGGGGCCGGGGGAAGTTAGACATAATTATTTATAGGTATTGCTCTAAGATATTTTTTAATTAAATCTTTATTGTTGAAAATATTACATATGTCCCCTTCCCCCCGCCCCCCCCCCCCATTGACCACTTCAGGCCTCCACCACCCTATTGTCTGTGTCCATGGGTTATGCATATATGAATACAAGTTCTTTGGTTAATCTCTTCCCATCCACCCCTGCCTTTCTTCTGAGATTCTATAGTCTGTTCCATGCTTCTATGTCTCTGGATCTATTTTGTTAATTATTTTATTTTGTCCATTAGATTCCACATATGAGTGAGATCATGTGATATCTGTCTTCCTCTGACTGGCTCATTTTGCTTAGCATAGTACTCTCCAGGTCCCACCATACTGTTTCAAAGGGTATAAGATCCTTCTTTTTTAGTGCTGCATAGTATCATGCTATAAATGTACCACAACTTTTTTCATCCACTCATCTACTGATGGGCACTTGGGCTGTTTCCAGATCTTAGCTATTATAAATTGTGCTGATATGAACATAGGGGTGCACACATTCTTTCTAATTGGTGTTTCAGGTTTCTTAGGATACATTCCTAAAAGTGGGATCACTGGGTCAAATGGCAGTTCCATATTTAATTTTTTGAGAAAACTTCATACTATTTTCCATAATGGCTGCACCAGTCTGCATTTCCACCATCAGTGCACTAGGGTTCTCTTTTCTCTACATCCTCACCAGCACTTGTCATTTATTGATTTGTTGACAATTGCCATTCTGACAGGTGTGACGTGATACTTCATTGTCATTTTAATTTGCATCTCTCTGATAATCAGTGACTTTGTTAATTTTTTCATATGTCTCTTAGCCATATGTATGTCCACTTGGGAGAAGTGTCTATTTAGGTCCTTTGCCCATTTTTTAATTGGATTGCTTGTCTTCCTTCTGTTAAGTTGTATGAGATCCTTATATATTTTGGATATTAACCCTTTTTAGAGGTATCATTAGCAGATATATTCTCCCATACAGTGGGGTCCCTTTTCATTTTGTTGTTGGTTTCTCTTGCTGTGCAGAAGCTTTATATTTTGATGTAGTCCCATTTTTTATTTTCTCCTTAGTTTCCTTTTCCCTAGGAGATGTATCTGTAAACATATTGCTATGAGAGATGTCTGAGATTTTGCTGCCTATGGTTTCTTCTAAGATTTTTATGGTTTCAAAACTTACATTTAAGTCTTTTGTCCTTTTTGAGTTTATTCTTGTGTGTGGTATAAATTGGTGGTCTAGTTTCATTTGGTTTTTTTTTTTTTGCATGTATCTGTCCAATATTCCCAACACCATTTATTGAAGAGACTGTCTTGACTTCATTGTATGCTCTTGCCTCCTTTGTCAAATATTGAGCATAATGGCTTGGGCTGATTTCTGATTTCAGTGTCTCTGTTTTGTTCCATTGATCTATATGTCTGTTCTTGTGCCAGTACCAGGCTATTTTGAGGTACAGTGACTTTGTAGTATAACTTAAAATCTGGTATTGTGATCCCTCCAACTTTCTTCTTCTTTCTCAAGATAGCTGTGACTATTTTGGATCTTCTTTGGTTCCACATAAATTTTTGGAGTATTTGTTCTAGCTCTATGAAATATGCCGTTGGTATAGGTTACATTGAATCTATAAATTACTTTGGGTGGTATGGACATTATAATGATGTTAATTCTACCAATCCATGAACACAGCATATTCTTCCACTTGTGTATATCTTCCTCTATCTCTTTTTTTCAATGTCCTATCATTTTCTGAGTACAAGTCTTTTACCTCCTTGGTTAAGTTTATTTCTAAGTATCTTAATTTTTGTTTGTTTCAATGGTAAATGGGATTATTTGTTTAGTTTCTCTTTCTGAGAATTCATTATTGGTGTATAGAAATGCCATCAATTTCTGGGTGTTAATATTGTATCCTGCTTTGCTAACCCAGTAGCTCACAAAGTGTGGTCCTCAGACCAGCTGCACCAACATCATCTGGAAACTTATTAAAAAGGTAAATTCTTACACTCACACCATATCTACTTTATTAATCTCCTAGGTCTGCCATAACACAATACCACAGACTAGGTGGCTTGAACAGAAGAAATTTATTGCTTCTCAATTCTGGAGGCTAGAAGTGTAAGATGAAGATTGCACAGATTTGGTTCTTCTGTAGTCTCTCTCTCTCTCTCTCTCTCTCTCTCTCTCTCTCTCTCTCTCTCTCCCTCTCTCTCTCTCTCTCTTCCAGATGGCTGCCTTCCAGCTGTGTCCTCACATGGCTTTTCCTCTGTGTGTGAGTATCTCTGGAGTCTCTTCCTCTTTTTATTAAAAGAAAAATTAGTCATCTTTCATTAGGGCCCCACTCTTATGACCTCATTTAACCTTAATTACCTTTTTAAAGGTCCCTGTCTCCAAATATAGTCATATTCTGAAGTACTGGGGTTAAGGCTTCAACGTATAGCTTTGGGAGGGACACAATCCAGTCCATAACACCTGTTGAGAAAGAAACTCAAAGATTGGGGCCAGCAATCTTTGTTTTAATAAATCCTCCAGGCGATTTTAATGCAAGTTAAAGTTTGGGAGCTATTTTGCTACCCAGAGAGGACATCTACTCACCATAAGAAAAGGGTAGTCTGGGCTGAAGTGATAAGCTTATCATGAGGGTTATAGATTTTTTTAAACAGCATTGATTCTGGCACACACACACACACACACACACACACACACACACACACAGAAAGATACACAGATTAATCTTGAAGATGACCTCAGGACCAGCATTGTTTGGGAAAACATGTGAGTGTGAAGTAAAGGGAGCTCCAACTAGAAAGCCTAACTGTGGAGCTAAGGCCTGGGCAAGGGTTTAGTCAGCAAGGGCATGACTGCAAGCATCCATCAAATACCATGTGAGTGCTAGAGGCACATTCAGCCGGGAGCAGATTAGAGTCACAGTCATTCTCTGGAACTGGCCTTGGAAAGTAGACTGCACCTTTTAGACTGAGTAAACCCCCTAGATTCTTAGATAATTCCAGAAGTAGTGGGATCTCAAAAGAGAGCTTGCCGTCTATTTTAATACACTGACACCTACCTTAACATGCAAGTATTAAATAGAAGTGATACATTAATTACATTCTTATTGAGATTACCTAATCTCAAAGGAAATATTACTGTGCTTCCTGCATAAAGCAGGAAGGGGTAAAAGAGGACACGAGTTGGGATTTAACATCCTGGCTGGCTTTCAGAATCACCTGAGAAGATTGTCAATCCATGGGTTTCCCAGACCTAACCTTGCCTGACTTAATGAGATTCTCCAAAGATAGGGCTCAAGCTTCAATGCTGCCTGGTCTCTGAGCAAGTGAAAAGTTGGAAAAACACAACATTCATCATATTAAGCAACAGAGATACAAAAGTAGAACTTTAGCTTTTTGTCACATATTTTATAAGAATTTGAAGGGGGAAGAAGAAAATAAAGTGAGAGCAGCTTACCACAAAATAACTCCAAATTAGAATTTGGATATCATAAAATGATAATACCGATATGATATGGGAAGTGGAATCAACCTTACTTTCCCTCTCTCTTTTCCCTTACCCTACTGCTACAAAGCTGTCTGGCCCCTTGACCCATTCACCAACAGGTATGCTACTCACTGACACTGTGTGAGGATGCCACCACTTCAGCATGATTTCACACCCGTGATATCTCCTTCATGATTTAATGTTAATATAATTGCTCAAAAATATAATATTACTTTTGTCAAAATTAAAATTGAATTTTAAAAATCTGTTTCTTCATAATCATCTAAATAATCACCTGTAATAGTTATAAAAGAGATTCTAAAATTTATTTCAACCTCTCACCCCCCCAAAAAAAGATTTTCAAAATAATTTGGCTAATTTTGAGGCAAATTAAGGAAAATAATTTACTTTTGAAATATTAGAATGATTTATTATGCTGTCTTCTTGTCAAGCATCTGTATTCCTAAAAATTCCCTTTCCTTTTGTATAAATTTAGTTTACTTTTATATAAAGGCCTTGCTTCTGTTATTTATTTTCTTAGAGCTGCCTCTTATTCTTTAAAAATTAGCCTCTGAAATGTATGCAAAATAGGATCTTGTATTTTACCTTACTCACATCAAAAGAGATGACTAGAAACTCTTTCCATAGCTGCTAATTCTACCTCTAACACAGACCTGACAATTCAGTTACCCTCGCATCAGAACAGGCTTATATGTGAGGGAGGTAACAAGTCAACAAGACCCTTGCAGGGGTTTTGATTAAATCACAAAACTAAAAATCATATTGCCTTAATTATTTTAAGCATCTTTTTCTTTAGTATCAAGGTTTTTTTGTTTGTTTTTACTTTTGTCCTTTTTGTACCCTTTCCTGCTATTGACTACCATATTTGACTATTTGAACTATAATTTATAACAAGTCATCAGTAATAACTTACTGGTATAATTTTCACTTTCATCGGTAGATTCAACTGTGTAGCAGGTGGCAACCTCAACTCACTTGATATTGTTCTCATAATATCATCAAAACATTGCCTTTAAATAACTCTTTTCCATCTGCCATCGATACCAATGGCAAAGAGGCTTCACATTAGTTTTGATAGTTGTAGTTAAGAAAGTTATGGACTTGTTTGTATCATATCTGTCTCCCAAACATGAATGTGAAAACAATATAGGGTATAATTACTCTTTAGAATTTATCCCTGTGTCTCCATATAAATTTTCCACTTGTCCCAGTTTGGAGTTTTGTGATCTCTCAGCAACATTATACAGCTGCCTCTGTTGTCATTAAAGAACCAGTGGGACCATTTCATGTGATTTCTGTGGTTTGTCTGAACACAACTCCTCTCTTCTTGAAAGCCTAAGACAAACATGGGTATAAGATAAAATGCAGCATTCACATACAGTTTCCATAGATTTATGGGACAATCATTTATTGAGCTCTTCTGAAGACCAAAGCGTGTAATAGGTGCTGGGAGTTATTAATGAGATATTCTCCTAGGACCTCAAGGAGCTTAGAATACAAAATAAAAAAGAATAGTGTCACAACACAATTTGTTCCCTAGAACACTAATTTTAAGCAAGATGTTTTACAGGAAATAGTAAAATGAGCATGGAACCTGTCTTCTAGGTGCTCATAAGAGAGAGGAAACAAAACGGTAAAGAAAGCTGAAATTGACAAGTAGCATCAGTGAGGCATAAAGTACTAGTACACTAGGAATTAAAAGGAAGATGGCCATATGATCAGGAATTCTCAGAGTTGAGTTTCTGCTGTTTTAATAAATAACAATTATAAAGGGTTATCAGAAAATTTTCTTTTTATGAGAAAGATTCAGATAAAAAAAAGTCCTAAAATGGACACTAAAATGATTTTCCAGTGGGTATCAAAATAACAGGATACAGTGTACTTGATGGCATATGCTAATTAGAAACACATTTGCATAGCATCTGATATGCAGTTTTTCCAAGTGCTTTGGTTGGAAGTTGACAAAAGCCTTCCAGGTGTCAGCATTTTGCCCAGAAAGACATTTTCTATTCCCACATCTCCACACACAGCATGACATTATAAGCTAAAAGGGCATTGTCAAATTTTAGCTTAAAAAGGATCCTTATAAATATGCCAAATATTTTTTTACTTCAGATATAATTTCCATCAGCAAATATAACATGAAATAAATATGTAACTGCTTGTTAGGGTCTATGTGTTGAGCATTTGGAAAAATTAATCTTCCAGAGAATGTTGTTAGTGCTCCTCTATGGCTAAATCATAGACAACATCTTTAAAATATTCAATGTGGTCCCTTTCTGAAAGACAGCATTTATTTAATAATTAAATCATAATATTAAAAAGAGAGAGGTACTACATAGTAAAACCAAACCTTGAAATTTTTTGTCTTATATATTTATAGATTTTTATTTCCTCAGTGTTTTATTTTATCCAACAAGACCCCAAATCCCTTAAAGGTTACTGTTGGATTGTCTTAGACTTCTCTACCGAAAGATGGTCTTCCTCACCCTTTCCACCCATCTAAATCCTTAGGACTGAACAGACATGAAACCCAAAGGAATACAGGCTTAATGCTAAATATTTTATGAACAAAGGATGGATACAGGCTATGATCAAAGAACAGACTTGTATATTAAAAGCTGCTAATCATCCCCAGGGCCCTGAAAGCCTATCAACAAGGAAGTTCAAAAGCTGTCATCCTGGGAGGTATCCAAAACTGGAAGCAGGAAATACACACAGGTATCCGGAGACAAGAAGGAGGGTTCAGACCGAGGGCAGCGGGCCACATTCTGCCAAGCGCTTGAACTTCCCCCAGCACTGGTTTCTGTGGGTCACCAGAGTGGTTAGCTGCTTTCACTCCAGGGCATCACAACAGCGTCATTCCACCTTGGACACATCTCATCCTTTAAGGCCTCTCTCATAACTCACCTCTACACGGATTCCTTACCTTAAATTTCTAATAATCTTTCTCTTCTGACTCCCTGTCCCATTTTCAGGTCTATTTTGGACAACTGTAATGTGTGCTTTACCACTCGTACTATTAAATAAACTTGAAACCCAATTGTTTATTTAAAAAAAAAGAGGTTGAAAACCAAGCTCAGAAAACCTGAGGCAATGCTGAGCCAGAAAGCAAAGAGTGGGTCGGCTCTGGTGGAAATTCATATGTAGCAGATCACATGGTGGAACTTGGAACTAATAAAGCATTTTACAAAGGAAATATTTTCTAAATACCTGTGCCGAAAGCTAAGCTCAAAGTGGTAGTTTAGAAACACATATTAGAAAAGGCCAGCAAGGCAGGGAAGTACTGAATATTGGATTGGCAATAGACCTTAGAATCCAGAGAGATTCTAAGAAGCCAATTTGTGAAGGATAAATGACACTGGGCATCTAAAGTTGTTCCCCATTCTTTCCTCCCAGCAGCCCCCACTTTGCAATCTTTCCCAGGAATCTTGGCCATATGGCCTCAGGGAATCTTTCTTACCTGAGTTCCATTTAAGCAAGTCATAGCTAATTTGAGGACATAGAAAGTCCCATGACCTTGCCATACCCAAAACGGGACAGTAGCCCCTAAAAGCGAGGATCATAGCAGACACTTTGATTTTTCTGCTATGTATTCTTAAACCCAATCTAGACAAAAGGGAATAAATGTGGAAAAGTATAGGTGTTTTGCACATATTTAAAATCAGGTTATTAAATAGGTTTTTATTCATTTCAGAGAGAGGAAGGGAGAGAGAGATAGAAACATCAATGATGAGAGAGAATCATTGATTGGTTGTCTCCTGCATGTCCCCCACTGGGGAATGATCCCACAACCTGGGCATGTGCCTTGTTAGTTAGTTTGTTTGTTTGTTTGTTTGTTTGTTTGTTTAATTTCAAAGAGAGAGGAAGGAAGAGGGAGAGAGAGAGAGATTGGTTGCCTCCAGCATGCAACCCAACTTGGGATCAAAAGCACAATTTGGGCATGTGCCCTGACTGGGAATTGAACTAGCGACTTCTAGGTAAATGGGACGACACTCCAGCCAACTGAGCCATACTGTCCAGGGCAAGTCAGATTATTTTTAATGCACTGTTAAGGTATTTTTTGACACACTGTTTATAAAAGAATGAATGTCATTTCCAATTGTTTCAGCTTTGGATTTTTGTTTCCTTCCTATGCTTTATGTCTATAGTTGCTTTTATTATGCTTGATAGATGCCTACCCCCTCCCCGCCACAGAGTTATCACACAACTATTTATGAAAAATTTTAAAAATTATAAAAATGTGTTTCACATATTCCACACTTATCCCCCACCTGAAGCTGATAGCTAGTATTTCTTTCTGCTTTTAAAATAACAATTTCTGATCCCCAGAGGCTTATCAGAGTGAAACACACTTTCCTTGCTAATGTATCTAGAGAGCTAAATCAGCAATAACTGGCCCTTTTACTAGGATATTTTTGGAAAGTTGTTCAATACCCAATAAAACTATTAATGGCATATAAAAGTAAATGGCATGTCTGGCCGGTGTGGCTCAGTGGTTGAGTGTCAACCTATGAACCAGGAGGTCACGGTTCAATTCCCAGTCAGGACACATGCCCCAGGTTGTGGGCTGGACCCCCAGTAGAGGGTGTGTAGGAGGCAGCCAGTCAATGATTCTCTCTCATCATTAATGCATCTGTCTCTCTTTACCTCTCTTTTCCTCTCTGAAATGAATAAAAATATATTTTAAAAAATAAAAGTAAATGCATTTTATTTGAATTTTGATTGCCTTTTAGTGACTTAGAAGTAAAAAAATGTCTAACAACAAAAACAAGTAACACATAAAAAATGAAATGAATGAATGAATTTAAATTGTAAACAAATCCTATATAATAAAGAGGTAATATGCCAATTGACCGTCATGCCCTTACAAGATGGCTTCCTATGACCAGGCCAGCAAGGGAGTTAGTGAGGGATGACCAAATGACTGAACAGCAAACTGTGTGGGGTGTCCAGGCCAGTGGGGGGGCTGTGAGGGGCGACCAGGCTGGCAGGGAGGGCAGTTAGGGGTGACCAGGCTGACAGGGGGGTGCAGTTGGGGGCAACCAGGCTGGCAGGGGGGTGCAGTTGGGGGCAACCAGGCTGGCAGAGGGGGGCAGTTGGGGATGACCAGGCCAGCGGGGGGGGGGGCAGTTGGGTGATTAGGCTGGGAGGGGGGGCAGTGAGGGCAACTAGGCCAGCAGGGAGGGGGCAGTTGGGGGCAACCAGGCAGGCAGGCAGGTGAGAAATTAGGAGCCAGTGGTCCAGGATTATCAGAGGGATGTCTGACTGCCCAGGGATCGGGCCTAAACCGGCAGTCAGACATCCCCCGAGGGGTCCCGGATTGGAGAGGATTCAGGCTGGGCTGAGGGGACCCCCCACCCTGTGCATGAATTTCATGCACCCGGCCTCTAGTAATATAATAAAGCCCCAAACTCAGTCAACATCAGAGGGAGAGGAGAACACAAACCATGTTAATCTTTCAGATGTTAATCTCCCTCATTTTTCATCTAATGTTTTGGTTACTTATTTTATCTACACTTGACACCACTGCTCACATGGAAGCGTATCATGGGGGGACCAAAGAGTTACTCACTTAGGTTCTCAGTAAGGCCTCAAAATAAAGTTATAATAATCTCTCTGAATTGTTTTATTAATATATACTTTTCTTTATTTCAGAGAGGAAGGGAGAGGGAGAGGGAGATAGAAACATCAATGATGAGAGAGAATCATTGATCAGCTGCCTCCTGTATGCCCCCCACTGGGGATTGAGCTCACAAAGGTATATACCCTTGACCAGAATCAAACCCGGGACCTTTCAGTCCACAGGTCGACACTCTAGCCACTGAGCCAAACTGGCTAGGGCTGAATTATTTTATACATGTAGTCCCTGGTATGCAATTAAGATCTTGTTCATCATAAACTTTAATAGCCCATTACTAGATATCTATAGTGTATCACAATTTACTTTTTAATAATACCCCAAATAATTGTTATAAATAGCACAATTATTACATTGTAAGTTATGTATTATAACTATTATTTCTTACATGACCATATTAACTTGTTTTAGTTTTTTTAAAATAAATTTTAAGGAAAAGGAGGGAGAGAGGGAAGGAGGAAGAAGACTTGCTCAACCTCTGCCAGGCCCTGACCTGGCCTCAGCTCTCAGCTGCCCCCTTGGAATTATCCCCCACACATTCACACATGTTCTCATTAAATTTGTGGATGCAGAGAAGTGAGGGAGAAATAACAAGTAAGCAGACAATACTGGGAAGACTGGCCAGAGAGGTACAGGGAAGGGAGATTTCTTTCAACTGGGAAGGTCAGAGGACATGCATTTAAATTGGTTTCAGGGTATATTATATTTTGTGCAAAGTAACTGACATAAACATAAGAGAAAGAAGCAAAGGTGGACAAGCATGGGGAATGTAGGGAAGAGAAGAAAAAAGTCACTTTACAGCCTAGGTTCAATAAACAAAATATGACGCTTTGTAGACGGGCAGGTACAGCAGCTTCTCCATACCCCTCTATGCCTCACGCATTCCAGAGATGACAACATTCTGCTTCTGGAGATGCACTTTGGGGAACAAAGCAGAGCCCTGAGCAGGGTATTAAATTAGGTCTGTGTCATCTCTGAGAACCTCTGTATCAAGGGAGAGAATAAGACACAGGAAGAAGGTGAGTGTCGATGGCGTGGTGGGGAGCAGTGCAGGGAAGGCCAATAGTGGACACCCAGGAGGACAGCCTCGGCGACACCTTGGAGGGAGCCTGAGGTGGGCCACATGGATTCTGGTTACAATACACACAAAGGGAAAATATGATAAAACTCTCATTTTTTTGCCTACATTTCTATTTCACCCAGAGCTATTGGGAAAGAAAGAAAATTATAAGGAAAGGAATTGAGACCATGGAATGCGTGAATATAAGAATCATGAAGGCCGGAACTTAGTCTAATTTGGCTCTGCTTTATCTCGGAGCCTCGGTAGTGACTGGCACTCAAATATTTTGGGAGTGTATGAGCGAATGCCTACCCCGTGACAGGCCCTGTGCTTGGTGCTTTATCTACATCAGCTTACTTAAAAGTCTCAGACATAAATGCAAAAAAGGAAACTGAGGTGCAGGCAGAATAAGAGTCTTGCCCAAGGTCATCCAGCCCACGAAGGGCAGTGCCAGAATTCAAGTCCTAGTCTAATTGACTAAAGCTGGTGCCATCAACCACCATGAAACACTTCTTCACCAGAGGGGAAGCCAGACGATGACTACAGCACACAGTAATCTCAGTTTGGCACAACTCACTCTCATGAGAGTGTCATTCAGATGGAAACTGGAGGAACCAGTTTTAAGGAAAGCTGAGGGGGTGCAGAATAGTAAGTGAAGCTGAGCAGACAGGCTGACTGTGTTTTATTGTCTCAAATTTTGTTCAAAGGAACAAATGAGAATTTTTATTTTTTATCTCTGCTTCTCTCTTTGGTTTAGAATTCTATGGAAGAAAACCAGAAATCATTCCGTCATTAAGCAGGTGGTATCAAAACCTATCACATCAGTATTGAAAAGCAGCAGGTAATTTCTTAGTCTCGGTAACCTCAATTTGCTGCTAATAAAATTCCATGACGGCTGCAATAACCAATTACTCAGAAGTATTTTCGTGACTTTCTGGCAAGCTTAAACTGAATTCTTTCTATATTTCTATTAACCATCATAAGCTAAAGACATTTATTTTACTCTGATACTCTATAGAATAACAAATGATAGAAGAATGAAAGGGTCAGATGAATAAGTGGGAGGAAAACAAATAGTACTGTTCATTCTGTGTTCATTACTAATGGACTTTGGCAGGTGACATTGTACATTCAGGCTCCTAAATCTGCTTCTGAATGTTTCCACTGAATACCAGAGATGTGTGATGCAACAGAGACCAAACTGACCGCCAGCCTTGCACTAGCTAGCAAAGAACGGAAGTGAGTCATTCGTTTTTCACCCACACTTCTGAAACTGAACCTGAAGGAAAAAATTTAATACAAAATACAACTCCATTGTTTATTGCCCTATCCACAACTGCCAGAACAGTGCTTGCCATGAATGCTTATGGCATAGATGTTTAAAATAAGTATTTGTTAAATAAATGAAAAGGTAAATGTTTTTTTCTATTATTCCCTCAATCTGAGAATGTGCAGGGCAGCAAGCACAAGAGAGCAATGCTGATTACCCACAGAGCTCTTGAGTTGCTGAGACTACAGATAGACTTGTAGTCAGGATCCAATTTGACATCTAATAGGCATCTTGCACTAAACATGTCTAAATTAGAACTTCTAATTTCTTCACCTATAAATTGGTGCCCCCCCACAATCTTTTCTCAGTAAATGTGCTTTCCAGCTAGCCAGCTGTTCAAGGCAAAATCCTAGATGTGATATTTTATTCCTTTCTTCCCTTCAGTGCCTATATCAAAACCTCAGCAAGTAGATTCTGCTCCCAAAAGTATTCTGAATCTAATCACTTTACTGTATTCACTGCTACCCCCACCCTTCACCCCCATTGTCAAACATCTGGACTACCATAAGAACCGCTAATTGATTTTCCCACATCCAAGTTTACCTAGCTGCAATTTAATCTTCACCCACTTCTGCACTGGGCAATTTCTTAGTTTCAGAAACTGTAATCATTTTTTTAATGTTTAATATATTTTTATTTCAGAGAGGAAGAGAGAGGGAGAGAGAGAGAGATAGAAACATCAATGATGAGAGAGAATCATTGATCGGCTGCCTCCTGCACGTCCCCCACTGGGGATCGAGCTCGCAACCCAGGCATGTGCTTTTGACTGGAATCAAACCCGGGACCCTTCAGTCTGCAGGCCAACGCTCTATCCACTGAGCCAAACCAGCTAGGGTGAAACTGTAATCATTTTAATCATAAGTATTATTTCACTCCTCTGTTTATAACTCTCCAATGGCTTCCTGTTGTAGTTAGAACAAAAGCCTAACAATCGGCCCTTACTTCCAGGCCATGTGTAGTCAGGTCTCCTAACTCACGCTCTCTCTCTCTCTCTCTCTCTCTCTCTCTCTCTCTCTCCCTTACCATGCTGTTTGCTTTCTTCTGTTTGAGCATTCTCATTGAAAGGACTTTGCAATTGGTATTTCTTTGTATGACATGCTGTTCCTCCAAATCTTCTTGTGCTGATTCCTTCTCATCATTCAGGTTTTAGCGCAAATATCTCCTTATCTAGGATGCCTTCCCTGAGTAATGTTGACCTTCCCCAAAATACCCTCAACCAGGTACATTGTATCACATCACCCTGTTTTATTTTCTCCATAGAACTTATTATCTGAAATTACATTATGAATGTATATGTTTGCTTGATTATTGTATGTCACCCAACTAGGATGTAATTTTGATAAAAGTGGGGATCTTATTAGTCTTGTTCTTTGTCATATCCCCTGGACCTCAAAAAATGTTTATAGAAGGAATGGATATTTTCTGGAAGTCTTTGAGCAGTATTTGTGCTTTGTTTTTCGTACTTTTGTTGCGTGTTAATTAGTCATGATTTTATAGGGTTCCTGCAAGCTTGACAGAAAATGTGATTGAGTCTGCATCCTTTTATATTGGTTTCAAAGTGGAATCTGACAGCCCTTTCTGCAGGAAACACTTTTAAACTGCCATTGTATCACAGAACCAATCCTGACACATCTGTATCAAAAACTAATTCCCTCAATTCTTTGTGTGTAGCATTCAATTTTTTTCTCAAGTATTACCCACATCTGGCATAACCATTATAGCTAAGTCAGTCTTTTAACCACACATTTCCCACTGCTTCTCTGCATTTTTACTTATACTGATAATTTCCTAAATGTAAATGATTGCGTTTTAAATGTTGGCAGATAAAAAAGAAATTACTCTTTGCAATAGCAGAGCAATCTGTTGTTACTTAGCCAAATGCCTCTTCAGTATCTAAGTTCTCAGAAAGCTAACTTTCCCGAATATTTCAGAGATGTCATTTAGAATAATTTCACTTTACTGAGCCAGTGGGTCACATCATGACACCCTGAGGCTACCTACCCTGGAGTGTAACAAAAAAACACTCTGTCCCACTCACCACTAAATAAATGAACCCTAAGCCTGATCTTCAAAGTCTAAGAACACAGCCTACATCTACACAAGGAGAGATTTGATTTTCTTTAAAATCATTTAAAATAGTTTTTTTTTGCCTTTTACAGTAATCTAACCTTCATATTTAAATCAGTTGCATTAGTTATCATTGCAAACAAAGCTTTTATATTTTTAGGTTTATTTCATTTGTCTGAATTACAACACAATTCTGACAAGATATGTTAGTATATATTTTTTAAATTTCCACATTAGAAAGAAGATTAGAAAGAAGGGCAACAACAGAACCTAATAAGTTCTAGAAGGAAAAACTAATCTACATCTCTAATAGGTATAGATCACCAAAAATATAAGTAAAATAAAAAGAATCAAAGCAATTTAAATAACAGTCTTCAACAGAAATTTTTACTGAAAATTGCAGTGAATGCTAAATTTGTTTAATGTTTATTGTCATTAAACAAATACAGTAATGGTGACTCATTTTAAAACAAAACCCTTTCTGGTAGTCATTATATAAGTGTTGTTTTGGGTTGTTGTTTGTTTTTTGGTCACAAATACAGTAATGTAACTATACAAAGATTCAAAATAGGCCATCATTTTAAACAAAGATGCAATAGTTCAGAAAAGAATATGACTACAATTTATAAGTAGTTGATAAATATCTAATAAGATTTGTTAAAATTAGTCACATCTAATAATATATCTGAAGTGTTCTTACATAAACCATCATGTGAAGAAAAGACTATCAATGTCTAAAATAGTGGCTTTGTTTATAGACAGCCTAAATTAACACAAAAAGAGTTTCCTGAGACATGAAGAAACACAACATTATTCTTCTTGAACCTTTTCTATTCAAGACTTCCCAACTGAATAAAATAGCTGAGGATCTGAAACTGAGTACTAACAACCTGTGAAAGTTCATCCTTTTCTTTTTTTCACCATCCAAGGGTATTACTGAAATTAAACCGAATTGCCTACTGAGGATACAGTTCAGACATGAGAGGCACTTCCCTCTACAGAAGCCTGTACCATGCCATATTGCTAGCCTTGCAGTTGTCTAAGATGGGCAAACGGTTTTCTCCCATTTTGTGGTAATTTAATCTTTCTTTTAGCAAAAGAAGAGACCAGCTTCCTTGTACCATAGAATGGGGATTTCCTCATAAAAGTTTGTATTTTGATGTTTGGAACTCTTGACACAACATTCTACAGCAAGGTTCTCGGGACCTGCTATGCCCAAGGGACTCATAAAGGGAAAAGATCTATTTATTCTTTGTGATTTGACACACAAATACAGCCTTTAAAAATAAATAAAGTAGTAATGTATAAGCAACATCATATGTGTACCATTAATTCATTTTCCAGTTCTGTTCAAATGTTGGATTTTGTAATAACTTACTTAAATGAGAAGCAAATGGACACTAAACCACTACTGAGATTATCCATCTAAAATCCTTAATAATTAAGAACTGATGCCAAATAGTTCAGGTTACCAGTTAGAGGAGTTTTAAATTGAGACTTGCCTTATTACTTAGTGTTAAGAATACTAAAATATGAAAGGCATTATAGCAGCTTTCAAAAGCTTTTTATCTGTTTTGGAAATTCAAAATAAATAAATGTAAAGTAACCAAGACTGACAAATGAGTGACACAGACACTAAGTTTTGAGAGAGCCAACATAATGAGCTTTAAATTACTTTTCCACTTTTTAAAATGTTGTTTGATAAAAATTCCATATAAGGGAATTTGGCATATAGTTATCAAATTAATTAATATTTATAAAAATTAAAAATAGCAATCCTGCATTAAGGAATTTATTCTGTTGAAATACATCCATTTGTATACAAAGACATATGTAAAACAAAATAAATGTTAATTGCTGTAAATGTTCATTGCTGAAAAGCATGGGAACAGCTTAAATGGGGTACAGAGGGCACAAAATAAATTATGTTTACAAAAAGTAATAATAGATAGTTATTTTTTAGAGTGAGTTAGAGACCTGGCTGGTGTAGCTCAGTTGGTTGAGCATCATCTTGTATTCTGAAAAGGTCACTGTTTCAATTCCTTGTCAGGGCACATACTCAGGTTGTGGATTTGATCCCCAGTCAGAGTGCATGCAGGAGGCAACCAAGCGATGTTTTCTCTCTCTCCCTCTTCCTTCCTCTCTCTCTAAAAGAAATAAAAAAAATTAAAAATAAACATTTTTTTTAAGTGAGTTAGAGCCCTGGCCCGGTGGCTCAGTTGGTTGGAGCCTCATCCTGTACACCTAATAAGTAAGTTAGGCCCTAGCCAGTTTGTCTCAGTAGATAGAACATCAATCAGTGGACTGAAGGGTCCTGAGTTTGATTCCAGGGTTCGTACCTTGGTTACAGGCTGGATCCCTGGCCCTAGTCAGGGCACATGTGGGAGGCAACCAAACAATGTGTCTCTCTCACATTGATGTCTCTCTCTCTCTCTCTCTCTCTCTCTCTTTCTCTCTCTCTCTCTTTCTCCCTCCCTTCCACTCTCTCTAAAAATCAATGGAAAAATATCCTTGAATGAGGATTAACAAAAAATAAAATAAAAAGTGAGTTAGAATTATAATTTATTGTTATGAAATAATGTGTAAAACATATTAAGTGAATAAGTCACAAATAAGTGTAATATGCTAATCCAAGGATATATAAAGATAAATTGTTGTTTATATATAACATCATGAAATTTTGCTTATATTATTGTGAATATATAGATATGCCTCTGGGAAGGAAATTATTATCACAGGAGAAAAAGTTAATTTCATTGTATAAATTTTTTAAACAACTTAAATTTTTGATCAGGCACAGGCATTTGTTTATGAAAAATACTTGTAAACTATAAAGAATGGAAATTTGAAAATATTATCTACATTTTCCTCATTCTATTAAGACTCCAATTTAAAAATATCCACACCAGATAATGTGACAACTTTGCATTAAAAAATATAAATTTATTTAATGGGTCTTTGAATTTACTGAGCTTTAAAAAGGTGATTAGCATAAAGCATTTCCCTAGATTGTGTCTCTACATGAGCATGCTAAGTTTGTTTCATTGAATTTTGTATATACAGATGTTCTAATCTCATGGGATTTATTTCACTTTGAAAGAAACAAATATCAAGACAAGGTCATATTTGACAATGTTTTAGCACTAATTGATTTTTTTCTTACAGCTAACCACATCCTGTACCAAAATATTTTCTGTAGTTTCTGTGTCTTATAAGTGTCTTTATAAGTAGTAATAATTTTCAAACACGGAAATATTATTTTTAATATGTTTTATTGATTTTTTTTTAGAAAGAGAGAGGAAGGGAGAGGGAGAGAGAGATAGAACGTGCAAACCAGGCATGTGCCCTGACCTGGATCCAACTGGCGAGCTCTTGGTGCATGGGTGGATGCTCAACCACTGAGAAACACCAGCTGGGCTCAAATATTATTTTTAATGATCTAATAGTTATAAGTAAAGAAAGTACAAAATAACCTGGAGAAGTATTAGTAATTATTGTTATCATTGAATGGTCTTTCTTTATATATGTGTGTGTGTATATAATATATAATTGACTTCAGAGAGGAAGGGAGAGGGAGAGAGAGATAGAAACATCAGTGATCAGAGAGAATCACTGATTGGCTGCCTTCTGAACATCCCTACTAGGGATGGAGCCACAACCCAGGCATGTGTCCTTGACCGGAATTGAACATGGGACCCTTCAGTCTGCAGGCTGACGCTCTAGCCACTGAGTCAAACCAGCTAGGGCTGAATAGTATTTCCTCATGTTACTGTAGCTGAGTTCTGATCCTTAAAAACACAGCCACAACTGATTTCCCATACTACATAAATGATACCTATTGTCAGTGGGTGTATTATCTCCTTCCACTATGGATACAACAAAAGTTTATATGCCAGTAAAAAATAATCATTATAATAAACCTATAAAAAAGATTGAGAACAACAAATTTTCAGAAATTAAGATTCAAGTAGAGAAATTATGGCTATTTAATTTTTAATACGAGAAATTTAAGTAACTAAATATAAAATATTTAATCAAATTAAATTAAATGAAAAAATTAATTTAAATATTTAAAAGGAAATGGAGCTACAGAAAAATGTAGTATTGCATATTAGATTCAAAGTTTAGTAAAGTGGCTAAAAAGAGAAATAATTGAGAAACAGTAAATACTGTATGTATTTCCAAGCATCAAAAAAAAAAAAGCTAGAGGGAAAAAATATAAAATTTTAACCACTGTAGGCAACTGACTTCCAGAAAAATATGTAGGAATATTTTTAATAATTTTTCTTAAGTCTACACCTAATTAAAATACATTCAAAAAGTTATTCACATGACTCGGTATTTTTAAAATCTCACTTTTTGTGAATAGCCAGTGAATAATGTGAGTTTGATCTTAATAATAGAATGTAGTCCATATTTTTACATTACCGAAGAGAAACAAAGAAAAAGCAAGTGTCAACAGAATGCTCAGTTCCGATCTGGTAATTCTTCCGAATTTGAACTGGCGAGTAACACAAGCGGACACTTCTTGTGAGGGCGCAGTCCTGTTTAAATATAACTCCTCCTGAATTTCTGTGGAAAAGAGTGAGTTCGGACACTAGAAATTCACAATCTAGTAAATAAAATATACTTGACAGTTCCTCTGGGTGAATATATTGAGCCAAACTCTGACTTCTTTGCTTGCCTTAGGCTCCTATTAAGGTCAGACAAGTATTTAATTCTGTTGAATGTTCAAAATCCTAGAAACTTTTCTAAGTACCATAATTAGAGAGGGAGCAAACATAAGTTTTCTCTTAATTGGAAGTTTCTATTTTATATCGCTATCCCCTGAATTCTTAAATCCTGCAGGAAGAGAAGGAAAACTATATAATACTTTATATCAGCGATTTTCAACTGGTGTGCTGCATGAATTTTTAAAACATGCAATACCTACTATTTAGTCAAGGGTAATGACCTCTTTTCCTTTAGATTGTCAAATTTAAAAAAAAAAATAACAGCAGCCAACACAATAGCCATCTAGTGTGAATGAATCAAAATTATACCTATTTTTTGTCATATTAGCAAAAAGTATATTTGTTGGTGTGCCGCAGAATTTTAGTAATTAGTTTATGTGTGCCATGAGATAAAAAAAGGTTGAAAATCGCTGCTTTATATCTATTTTGGAAGGAAGAAAGAGGGGGGATGAGAGAGAAGGAGGAAGGGTAGAAAGATGAAGGGCAGGAGGGAGGAAGGGAGGGAGGAAGGGAAGGAAGGAGGGTGGGAGGGAGGGGAAGCCTAGAATCTGTGGAAAATGCAACCAGATAAATAGGTACACTCCAAGTGAGGAGCATTGTGCAGGGGTGGTAGAGTGTAGTGTGCTATCTCAAACTAGGACTCCCATGAGAAACAGCCTAGCACGCAATCTGGGGATGTGTCCTGATCAGGAATCAAACGGGCAACCTTTTGGTGCACGGGATGATGACCAATCAACTGAGCCACACTGGCCAGGGTCAATTTGACCATATTACTAGTAATTCTTCTTGTTTTTCTTACCTCTGAAACATTTTTTGACTGTTCTTAATGACAAAGCTATATATAACATCACAGTATTGAATATGACTGTGTCCCTGTTCTCATTTCCAAAACCTCCTTAATTGTCATTCATTTAGGTACTTTCCCCAATGGAGTGAAAGTAATTTCCAATTTTCAGGCATCTTTAAATGTCTCATCCCAGTTATAGCATATCATTTCCATGACAAACTATTTACAAAAATAATAGTATGTTTGACCCACAAAAAGTGCCAGAAAAGGAATTATTATTTCTATTCATAGTTAGAACACTGTAGTTTTCTCCCTTTAAAACTATTATATCTCCACATATTCTACTGTATTCACCCCATGATTATACATATAAAACAATTAAATACATTTTTCTCTTGTTCTTCTTACTCATTTAAGAGAACCTGTAAAATGGTCAACATTAAAACAATTCTCCTGGTATTTTGAGAACCATATGCTTACATTTTATTCTCACTGACCAGTTATTAAGAATATTTTCACAAAAATAAACTCAAAAATGGATAAAGGACTTAAAATAAGATAGGAAACCATAAAAATATTAGAGGAATCCACAGGCAGCAAAATCTCAGACATATGCTAAAGCAATATCTTCACCGATACAGCTCCTAGGGCAGGGGTGAGCATCCTTTTTGTGAGTGCGTGCCAAAACCAGCAAAATCTCTACCTCAAAATTCTTCTGCGTGACAACCCTAATTTTTCAGAACATGTTACGCCTACTTGATATCTCTTAAGGTGAAGAACCTTGAAGAAATAATAAAATTCATCCGAGTGATAAAAACACAGTATATGATGATGAAAAATACATTTATTTTTTAATGTATACATGTACACTGATAGTCCGACAGAAAACTTTATGACTCCGTTTGATATTATCAGTGGGACTTTTGCTGCTGCATCACTGGTGACAGAGATTTTACATCAGGTTTATATTTCGTGACCTCCAGAGATATGCACGAGCTACTACTTTCATCCATCAGTCTACTCCTATTATGAGACTTAACAAAATTCATCACTGAGAACAAAGATTCACAAGCATATGTGGATGAAACCAAAGCACTGGTCGGATCTAGGAAGGCAGGGAGAGTTAAGGCAGAGGCATAGAAATTGCTCTTCCCCTCTCTCATCAATCCATGTCTATGGTCTTTAAGATAACTTGTTATGTAAAATTATTTATTTATCTAAGATGCACCTACACTGGATTTATCTGAAAAATAAAAAAGTCGATATTAAGAAAAAAATTGTAAATGGGAGATTATAAGAGAGGGTTTCGCGTGCCAGCAAAAGTTACTGGCGTGCCATGTTTGGCACGTGTGCCAGGGGTTGCCCACCCCTGTCCTAGGGCAATGGAAACTAAAGAAAAAATAATTAGATGAGACCACATCAAAATAAAAAGCTTCTGTACAGCAAAAGAAACCATCAACAGAACAACAAGAAAGTCCACTGCATGGGAGAACATATTTGCCAATGTTATCACTGATAAGGGTTTAATTTCCAACATTTACAGGGAACTCATACAACTTAACAAAAGGAAGATAAACAACCCAATCAAAAAATGGGCAACAGACCTAAATAGATACTTTTTGAAAGAGGACATAAGGATGGCCCAGAGACATATGAAAACATGCTCAAAGTCACTAATCATCTGAGAGATGCAAATCAAAACAACAATGAGGTACCATCTCACACTTGTCAGAATGGCTATCATCAACAAATCAACAAATGACAAGTGCTGTTGAGGACGCAGAGAAAAAGGAACACTCATGCACTGCTGGTGGGAATGCAGACTGGTACAGCCACTGTGGAGAACAGTATGGAGTTTCCTCAAAAAACTAAAAATGGAACTCCCATTTGACCCAGTGATCCCACTTCTAGGAATATATCCCAAGAAACCGGAAACACCAATCAGAAAGGATATATGCATCCCTATGTTCATAGCAGCACAATTTATCATAGCTAAGATTTGGAAACAGACTAAGTGTCCATCAACAAATGAGTGGATTAAAAAACTGGTACATCTACACAATGGAACACTACACTGCGGTAAAAAAGAAGGAATTCTTACCATTTGCAACAGCATGGATGGAACTGGAGAGCATTATGCTAAACCAGTCAGAGAAAGATAAATATCACATGATCTCACTCATTTGTGGAATGTAATGAACAACATAAACTGATGAACAAAAACAGATCCAGAGACAGAGAAGCATCCAACAGACCATCAAACCTCAGAGGTAAGGCAGGGGAGGGTAGTGGTGGTGGGGTGGGGTAAGAGATCAACCAAAGGACTTGTATGATGCATATAAGCCTAACCAATGGACACAGACACCAGAGGGGTGAGACCATGAGTGGAGGGATGGGGAGGAAATGGGGGGATAAGGACACATATGTAATACCTTAATCAATAAAGAAAAAAAATGAAGGGCAAAATAAATGAAAAACAATTTAAAATAATAACAATAAAAGAGTATCTTCAAATAATATTATTAGTGATGAGCTATATTCCTTGTGAGTCAGACTCATTGGAGTGGTGTCTTCCCTAAATTCAGGAAATATTTTTCTGCAAAGAAATCTTTTATCTAAACAAAATACTTTTTATCTAGGATATTTAAATGAATCATCTGTCAGTTAATATCTCTGGTCCGGCCATTAGAATGTCCTTTAAAATGTTTGCACTCTTGGCATCCTGGCAAGGCCACCACCTCCATCACTCAGGCCACGTGTCACACTGGTACCTGAGGAAATGCTTATATAGTGAGTTTTCTTTAAGAAGAACACTATAAAAAAAAAGAAGAAGGAAAAACACTATGCTTTTAGACTATACTTTTGCAGGTAGTTTATTTTTGGAGAGCCCCAAAATGATACATATTTTAGTCTTTCTATTTGAGTGGGTGTTACTCACTGGCAGGCCAGGCACACCAAAAGAAAAAGACATTCTAGGAATGTGCCAAGCCTGCCAGGTGTGGGACATCCAGCACATTCCAAGGAAGGCATGCTAATTGATAACTTGTTTCAGTTCCAAATCTTCTCTCTATAAGTGGTAGACATGATTCAAAATGATGATTTAAAAATATTCTAGTTCACAGCCGGCCAGCGTGACTCAGTGCTTAAGTGTTTCTATAAACCAGGAGGTCACAGTTTGATTCTCGGTCTGGGCATATGCCCAGGTTGTGAGTTGATCCCCAGTGTGGGGTGTGTAGGGGGCAGCCGATCAATGATTCTCTCTCATCATTGATGTTTCTATCTCTCTCTCCCTCTCCCTTCCACTCTGATATCAATAAAAATATATTTTTAAAAAGAAATTATTCTAGTCCAAATCACCATAACAAAACTAACAGCAAGCAGTGTTTACACTGAAGTACATGTTTTGCTTTACCCGTGTGAAGACATTGCAACAGATTTGAAAAAGCAAATGGCCAAAGTCAAAACTTAATAGGAAAATGGAAGGAACCATCACTAAAGAATTTCTAGTCATCATTTTGTTTCTATAAATCCAAAGGTCCTCTGACAATAAAGAGTTTGATTTATTTGCACCCTAGGTTTGGTGCTCAGAATGACAGGAAACGAGGGAGCATCTGTCTGTGAGTCAGTGGTGCCACATTAAAGGAAGATACTTCCTTTAGAAATAATCATTCAAAGTGATTCAGAGAAGGGGATATTTTTAGTAAGTCATTTACTCAAAACACTTCCATGGGACTGCTTGAAGAGCAAATACCAATTTGTTCTCAGAGAATATAGTTAAATATTCTGAGTTGAAGTAAGGACTCTGACATTTAAAATTAAATATGAAAGCAAGAGCAAGGACTTAATAAATAAGAGCACATATTTGTGCCTTACAAATAAAACCACCCAGAGGAAAACCAGGAATGAATGGTAGGAAAGAAGAACAGCTGGCATATATTGTCACTGACGTACTCAATGAAGACCCTTATTTCTATCTAGGATAGAAACATACCCTTTAAATCTTTATTACCAGACTCAAAACAGAGGAAATATACAATGAGTAGCCCATCTCCCATTTTCCTTTCTTCAAGTAGCATTGTAGAAAGTTGCAACAATGTTTTGAAGGTGCATTTTAAAGGTTTTCCTTAATGACTTAGTATTATTTTGGATACTAGCCAGTGTTGTTTTCATGAAATGGAGTACCCTCCATAACCAAGACCTATCAACACAAGTAAATGCTGTTAAAATTCGGAATAAATAGGAAATAGAAAGAGAGTGAGACCTCACTTTTATAAATAAATTTTCAATGGGAGAAACATGTCTATCAGCAACATAACTACTCACAATGCCTCTAGAACTCTGAGAACACTATGACCAATGGAATAAGTTAAAAAATTTTCAATTATACTGGAAGAAGACTTGACTTTGGTTGGTAAACACACAGTACAAAATACAGACTATGTATTATAGAATTGTACACTTGAAACCTATATACTTTTATTAACTAATGTCACCCTAATCCTATATAATAAAAGCCTAATATGAAAATTGTCCCCTTGACTGGGAGTTCAACTGGGAGTTCGACCAGGGGTCGGGACTGGCAGCCACTAAGGACCCTACCTGTGCACAAATTTTGTGCAATGGGCCTCTAGTAAATTCAATAAAAATTTAAAATTTTCCAAATTCAAAAATAGTACACAGCGGTAAGCAAAAGTAGGTTTACAGTTGTGAGTATGCAAAACAGAGTTTATTCTTGTATTATTTATTTCATAAGTATTGCATTATTTATTATTATTATTATTAACTTACTTTTGCCCAAACTTGTATATAAACTGGAAAAGGTAAACAAAAGTTTTTAAAAATTCACAATTCAGCAAAAGTCACAATTAATATTTTGAAATATTTTTTTCCAGTAGTTTTCAGCATATTTTTGGATTTTTAAAAAAACTGTGATATAAGTGCCCTAACTGGTTTGGCTCAGTGGATAAAACATCAGGCCTGTGGACTGAAGGGTCCCAGGTTCAATTCTGGTCAAGGGCACATGCCTGGGTTGCAGGCTCAATCCCCTGTGGGGGGCATGCAGGAGGCAGCCAATCGATGATTTTCTCTCATCATTGATGTTTCTATATGGTGTCCCAAAATTCACACAAGATTTGCAATTGAATTGAATTGCAAATCTTGCATGAATTTTGGGACACCCTATATATCTCTCTCCCTTTCCCTTCCTCCCTGAAATCAATAAAAATATGTTTTAAAAATTTTGTGATATAAATAATATGTAACATTATATTAGTTTCAGGTGTACAACAAAATGATTCAATATTTGTATATATGGCAAAATGATTAGCACATTATCTAGTTAACATTCATCATCACATATAGTTATAATTTTTTTCCTTGTGATGAGAACTTTTAAGATCTGCTCTCTTAGCAACTTTCAAATACAGAACTATTACTCTAGTCAGCATGCTCAACCAGGACTTGTTTATTTTATTTTGCCTTTACCTACCCCTGCCTCTGGAAACCACTAATCTACTCTCTTTGTGAGTTTACTTTGTTTTTGTTTGTTTGTTTTGTTATTCCTCACCTGAGGACAGAGAGTGGCAGGGAGGGGGAGAGACAGAGAGAGAGAAACATCGATATGAGAGAGACACATCTATTGGTTGCCTCTGCATGCTTTGAGCCAGCAACGGAGGTGTGTACCCTTGACCGATATCAAACCCAGGACCCTTCCATCCACAGGCCCACGCTCTATCCACTGCAACTGAGGTGTGTGCCCTTGACCGGAATCAAACCCAGGACCATTCTGTCCACAGGCCCACGCTCTAACCAGCTAAGACTGGGTTTTTTTGTTTGTTTGTTTTTAGATTTCACTTACAAGGGATATCATATTTGTCTTTCTCTGTCTGAATTTATTTCACTTAACATAATGCCCTCAAGTTCCACCCATGTGTCACAAATGGCTGGATTTCCTTCTTTTTTTTAATAGCTGAATAATATTCCACTGTATATCTATATATCACATTTTCTTTATCCATTCATCCGTGTTAATGGACACTCAGGTTGCTTGCATGTCTTGGCTATTGTAAGTAATGCTGCAATGAACATCAAAATGCATTTATCTTTTCAAGTTAGTGTTTTCATTTTCTTTGGATAAATACCTAGAAGTAGAATTGCTGCATCACATGGTAGTTCTATTTTTAATTTTTTTTCAGGAACCTCCATGTTGACTTCTATAGTGGCTGCACCAATTTACATTCCCACCAAGTGTGCACAAGGATTCCCTTTGCCACATTTCTTAATAATTATTGTTGCTTCTTGTCTTCTTTATAATTGTCATTCTAATGGGTGTGAGGTTATATCTCATTGTGGTTTTGATTTGCATTTCCCTGATGGTGAGTTGTGTTGAACACCTTGTCATACATCTGTTGGCCATGTATGTCTTCTTTGGGAAAATGTCTATTCAGAGCCTCTGATATTTTTTAATGGATTGGTTTTTGTTATTGAATTGTATGAGGTTTTTGTATATTTTGGATATTAACTCCTTATCAGTTAAGTGATTTGCAAATATTTTCTCCTAATCTGTAGGTCACCTTTTTCATTTTCTTAATGGTTTCATTTTGTTGTGCAGAAGCTTTTTAGTTTGATGTTTATTCTTGCTTTTGTTGCTTTTGTTTTTGTTGTCAAATCCAAAAAAATCATCACCAAGACCCATGTCCAGGAGCTTACTGCCTATGTTTTCTTCTAGGAGTTTTATGGTTTTATGTCTTACATTCAAGACTTTAATCCATTTTGAATTAATTTTTGTGGGTGGTTTAAGAAAGTGGTCCAGTTTCATTCTTTTGCTTGTGGCTGTCCAGTTTTCCCAACCAAACTGTATTTCCTATTGTATATCTTGGCTCCTTTTTCATAAAATAATTGATCATATGCATGGGTTTATTCTGGGTCCTTTCTATTCCATTGTTTTTATGACAATGTCATATTGTCTTAATTACCTGTAACTTTGTAATATAATTTGAAATCAGGAAGAATGATACCTCCAACTTTGTTCTTTCTCAAGATTACTTTGGCTAGTTGAGGTCTTTTGTGGTCCCATATAAATTTTAGGATTATGTGTTCTATTTCAGTGAAAAATGCCTTTAGAATTTTGATAGGAATTGCACTGGGTCTGTAGATTGCTTTGGATGCTATGAACAATATTATTTCTTCTAATCCATGAACATGAAATATTTTTTTCATTTATTTGTATCTTTTTCAATTTTTTTCATCAATGTCTCAGAATTTTTAGTATATAGGTCTTTCACCTTCTTGGTTAAATTATTCCTAGATATTTTATTCTTTTTGATGAAATTATAAATGGATTGTTTTCTTAATTTCCATGATATTTTGTTATTAGTATATCAAAATGCAACAGATATTTGTATATTAATCTTATATTCTGCAACTTTATGAATTTGTTTAATTAGTTTTAACAGGTTTTCCTGGAGGAATTTTTAGGGATTTCTTTATATAAAATAGTAACAATTTTATTTTTTTCTTTGTGACTGAGATGCTTCTATTTCTTCTTCTTGCCTAATTGCTCTGAAAGGATTGCCAATACTACATTGAATAAGAGTGACAAGAGGGGGGGGGGATCCTTGCCTAGTTCCCGCTCTTAAAGGAAAAGTTTTTAGCTTTTAACTATTGACTATGATGTTAGCTGTGGGTTTGTCACATATGGCCTTTACTATGTTGAATTACATTCCCTCTACACCTGTTTGTTGAGAATTTGTATCATAAATGTATGTTGAATTTTGTCAAATGCTTTTTCTTTATCTATTGAGTTATATGATTTTTATCCATCACTTTGTTAATGCAGTGTATATCACATTGACTGATTTGTATATGTCGAACCATCCTTGCATCCCTGAAATAAATCCCGCTTGATCATAGTGTACGATCTTTTTAATGAATTGTTAAATTTGGTATACTAATATTTTGTTGAGGATTTTTGCATCTATGTTTATCAGGGATATTGGCCTGTGATTTTCTTTTCTTGTGGTATCCTTGTCTAGTTTTGATAACAAGGTAACGCTGGCCTTGTAAAATGAGTTTGGAAGTGGTCCTGCCTGCTCTTCTATTTTTGGAAGAATTTGAAAAGAATTAGTATTCATTTTCCTTTAAAGGTTTGGAAGAATTTACCAATGAGGCCATCTGGTATTGGACTTTCATTTTTTGGAGAGGCTTTTGATTTTGGATTCAATCTCTTTACCAGTAATGAATCTGTTCAGATTCAGTCTTCATAAATTGTATGTTTCTAGGAACTCATCCACTTCTTCTAAGTTGTCCAATTGTTGGCATATAATTGTTCATCATAGTCTCTTTTGATTCTTCATATTTCTGTGCTATCAGTTGTAATGCCTCCTCTTTCATTTCTGATTTTATTTCTTTTAATGCTCTCTCTCTTTTTTTCTTGGTAAGCCTAGCTAATGATTTGTAGTTTTGTTTATGTTTTCAAAAAATCAGCTCTTAGTTTCAGTAATTTTTTCTACTGTCTTTTTAGTCTCTATTTCATTTATTTCGCTCTGATTTTTATTATTGTCTTCCTCCTACTAATATAATAATTGCAATCTTATTGTAAGCATAGTTTTGTATTCTGATTCCCACTATTATAACACTAACGTTTCACTGTATTATTGTAAATTTTTAATGACACTAAAATATTTCATTGAATAGATATACCATGTTTTCTTAATCAACCCTTTATGGCTTTCTTTTTATTTTTTGCATTTCAGATAATGCTCTGATAAACATATTTTTTCATGAAGCTTTTTTAAATATCTGATTTGTTTCTGAAAATCAGCTTCCAAAATTGTAAATACTAGTTCAAACACTAGGCACAATTTGAAGAATCTAAAAACATTAAGCTAAATTGCTTTCAAACATGTTTTCTAATTTACATCCCCCCCAGCTGTGCATGCCAACTTAGACATTTTTTCTTTTTTTTAATACATATTTTTATTGATCAGCTGCCTCCTGCATGCCCCCTTCTGGGGATCATGCCTGCAACCTGGGTATGTGCCCTGACCAGGAATCAAACTGTGACCTCCTGGTTCATAGGTCAGTGCTCAACCACTGAGCCACACTGGCCAGACTCAGACATTTTTCAAAGAGATCTAGCCCACTCCACACTAATTCCAAAATAAATAAATTATTATGAGGAAATAGAAATGACATTTAAATTAAATATTTCTTAATGCTTGATATTACTTTCAAGGTCACTTCAAGTATACAATTATAGAATTTTTATTTTAATGATACTGCTGTTAAATGTGTTTTCAAAGAAGCCTTAAAACCATTTTAGAAAATTCATCAAAATTAATTAAGGTCAAATTTATTATTCAATAGTTATACCAAATCAAGATTTGTAAAGACCAAAAATAATCACTAGTCAGGGAAGCTAAAGTAGCTGATACTCACTGACATTAAGTGAAACTTCACTTTGGAATATAAGACTGTGAAAGCCTAGTGTTAGATGTTATGTTTTAAGAGATTCGAAGAGGTCTTTATTTAACTCTTTTTTTTATGTTGAAACACAACATACTGTGGACTAAAAAATTAGCAGCCTAAATTTTCTGTATTTTTATTTTCTTAACTAAACAAAATGTCAAACCATCTCTCTGGTTACTTACACAAAATAAGTGATAAGACATTCCCAGAAGAGGACATGATCTAATAATACTTATAGTACCATGAAAATCAAGAATTTCTGATGCTACTCCCACCTTCCTCATTTACTTCTGCAGCCTCAAATTTAACTACTTTTTAGTTCTATCTCTCCCCTTAAAAAAAACCTGTGCAGAGTAGCTATTTGTTTCACATTTTGGTAGCATGGGGGTCAAGGGGGTGTAGCAGCCAATAAAAATTCTGAGGTTCTTAGAAATATATCTCACTATAAAATATTATTACAGTCATGAAAATCAGAAACTACCTAGTTGCTAATCTATAACCACAGCAGCAAACAAACACACTTTAAAAAAAGAGCTAGGCGAGGAAGGGGGCCCAGAAAGTAATATGTATTGTTTGCTACTCTGAGGTAAACAGTGTGCTAGATTATTTGTGTGCTTTATTTAATTTAGTCCTTAAAACAATTAAAAAACCAAGGTTCAGGAAGGTTAAATGATTTCCCAATTGACCATGGCCAGCCAACAACAGAATTAGTATTTAAAAATAAGTCTGACTCCCAAATCATGCACATGTCCCACAGTGTACCCAGAAGGACAGGGTGGTCAATTCTGCTACAGAACAAGCAAGAGAACCAAGGAAGTCATATTTGTCTGGATTAAACACCTCAGTTTACAAACCATTTAACTTTAATATAAGCTAGAATATAGGATTTCAAAAGAAAGGAAGAACAAGGACATGAAACTAAGTTTCAGCAAGGAAGGCAAATGAGCAATTAAAAATAAATCTTCCATGATTTGCTCCCACAGGCAAGGAAAATAATATTTATTAATCCTGCTTAACCCAATGTGATTTGAGTTCGTTAAAGTATTATAACCACTGGTGACAAACCAGAGAATTTATCGTATCCTTTCATAAGTAAGGACTTCTTTGAAGCAGGAAGTGCATGTGAAATGAGACCAAGTTATTAACACCTCGGTGTGCAGCTTTCTGTTATGCATGCAGAGGGTCCTATATCTGCACCTCATGGGTGTTGGGAGTCCCGCCTTACACAGTCTAGACCAGGAAGTCTATACTCCATTCTGGCTGGGAAACCAGGATGTTCCGTCCTCGTTGGGCACTAAAACACAAGTGGAGATAGAAAGTCAGAAGGAAACTTGCACACTATCCAAACTAATACTTTAAAAATGGGGGTCAGTGTCTTTAAACACACTGGTAGTTAACAGCAGAGTCCCAGATTAGAAAGCTCAAAATTTCAGAAATTCAACTCTTCCTCCAAAATAAATGCATACTTTCATTTGCAAAGTAGGGCATCATTACCTAAAGATAACAGCATCTGCAGAAATACTTACTTAGCAACTAAATCACAAGGTCTTCCTTAGAGCTTCCTTTAGGCTAGAAATAGTCCCTGCTTAGCCAGCTGGCCTGGAAAACGAGTGACAAACATAAAACCCAAAAGAATTGCAAAGCTTGTTCTATCCCCTCATGTACGTGGGATAGTATCTGTAGCACTTTTTTGAGAATGGGGGTTATAAAGCGAATGAAGGAAATGCCTGAATTTTCTTCCTTTGTGGCATGTTTTCATCTCTGGAAATACCTCCCTTTCTGACTAACCAAATATGCAATTTTTTATTCAATTGATTCTTAAATTTAAGGCTGGCACTATTTGCAAAGACTATGTTGGCCATGACTTACTCAGTGACCTCAGGTCTGCCACCAGTGAGCCCAGGGAGAGCACAGAACCGCCCGTACCTGCAGTGCCTGGGCCCATGGGAGCACAGAGTGGTGCTGATGGCCAGGTGGCCTAAGGAGTCTTGGAGAAGGATACTTTCAATGGCCTGGGTCTAAAAACGCACTTAAAAGTTCCCATTGCTACTATCCTAATTTTGTCATATTGTTTTTCTAATTTATTTTATTTGCCAAGAAAGTAAATATTTCCATATAAATGTTATACTGATTATAAAGAAAAAAATGAGTTTATGTCATATTTATTCCTCTAATTTACAACAAGCTGTATTTTAAATTCACACATGAGCACATAAAAAGAGACAATAACTGTACAACATATTATCTCTAAAAAATGTCAATTATTATTTATTTTGACCTAAATATAGAGACAGAAAAACTCATCAAACAGAACTTCCTTGAATCACTAATATCATCATATTTTCATGGAGCACTCATGATATGAAAGATATCATCATAAATGGTGATGGAAAAAATTAAATTAAATTTTAAAAAGAAAGAAAGATATCATCAAATGTATTATAGAGTTGTACACTTGAAACCTGTATGATTTTATTAACCAACTAGAGGCCCAGTGCATGAAAATTCGTGCACGGGGGCGGGCGGGGGGCGGGGTCCCTCAGCCCAGCCCGCATCCTCTCGCAGTCCGGGAGCCCTCAGGGGATGTCTGACTAAGCCACAGTCTGGCCTCCCTCTGCAGGAGGCAACTGGGTGGGCCGATCAGGGGATAGCCCCCCTGATCGCCCCTCCACCACTGCTGGTCACTGCCGCCCCCCTCCCCATCGCCATCCCCTCTCTCTGCCCGCTGGCATGTGCCTTGACTGGCCTGGCTGCCCCCCGCTGACTGGTCGTTCTGCTGTTTGGTCAATTTGCATATTATGCTTTTATTATATAGACTGTTACCCCAATAAATTCAATAAAAAAGAAAGATATCATAGATGCTGAGGAAATAGGAAGATCTATGAAATAAAAACCCTGCTTCCATTGATTCTGGTTTGAGTAAAGCTAACATACACACTTAAAATTCAGTGCAGGTCAGTATACAAAGTACCCTGCACACCTGCCACCTGTTTTATTGTGGCTCATGAGCTAAGACTGCCTTTTATATTTTTAAATGGTTGGACAAAATTCAAAAATCTCATATATCACGGCACTTGAAAATTGTTTGAATGTAAAATTTCAGTGTCCAAAAAGTTCTGTTGAAACACAGCTACACACTTCCTTAACATTTTGTCTATATCTGCTTTCATGATACAACAGCAGAGTTGAAAGTTGCTGCAAACACTGTATGGCCTTAAAAGGCTGAAATAGTTACTATCTGGCTGTTCTCAGAAAAAAAAAAAAGTGTGTCAATCTCTGTTCTAGAGGATCAAGGAAAGTTTTATGATTGATCTGCATTTTGAATCAATTCCTAAAGGATATGGTCGAATTTGTACTGGTAAATGGTGAGGAGGGTGTTTGTTTTCAGGGAAAGAATGACCAAAGCATAGCACTGGGAAGCCCCCTGGCTTGTACAGAAGGTAGAGAACATGTCAGTGCTGCTGGGGTGGAGAGTCCAAGCTGAAGGTAAGAGGACATCCACTGAAAAGACATTGGAGGGTGAAGACGAAAGAAGTGCTTCTCCCCACCCCCACCCCCAAACCACTTCCACTTTCTGTGGAAAATAAAAACCAATTAAGGGTGGGTGTTGTTGTTTTTTTACCAAAGGGTAATGTACTCAAAGGAAAGTTTTTCAAAAAACTGATTTTGTAACAATATGTGAGATGGATAGGAGGTTGGCTGGGAGAGGATGAAAAGATAATGGAGAATGAAAACAAAGATTTAGAAAGAGACCCTTAAGTAGTTCTGTCAGTAAAGAAGGAATGTGGACAATCGTATGGCTGCCTCATTGATGTCTATAAATACAGAAATCCGCAAAGAGGGTACACTTAATATATCCTGCTTGGATAAAAGCACAAATGGATAAAAAGAAGGAAGGAGAAGGGAGGAAGGGAAAGAAAGAGGGAGGGAGGGTAAAATCATGGACAGAGTTTGTCAATTTACTGAGTGAAGTAGAGAACAAATACATGAACCAAGTTTAACTTTAGCTTTTTAGGCAACAAAGAGGCATTCACAAGAAAATATCTAGCAGCAAGTCAGAAATATGAGATGCTAGCTCTGGAGCAAGATCAGAATGGAGCTAGAGATCAGAAGCATTATCTACCTTCAGAGATCAGCCACTGTGATAGTCCCAACAAACTTCTCATGGATAATTGGTAGGAGCTTATTATGTTTATATTTATGTTAGCATGGGTATGGAACGCTAAAGCTTCAAGCGAAAGTTGTAAAGACAGGATCTGTCACTGTGTCTAGCAGTTTGCAAGTTCTACTAAAGGGAACCCTCTTAGCATAGCAGTCATTGGTCTCAGAGATTTTACGGCCCCGTGATTATCATTATCTCCATCAATAGCAGAGAGAAAGAGAGATGGGGGGAGAGAGGAAGGGATAGGTATCAGGGTACCACTCTGTTCTTTGGAAACAGATGTTTGTTTCTGGAACATTATGGTACAGACTACTGGTGACCGGTAGAAAATACTGACTTCATTCTTCCCTCACCTCGATATCTCTTAAGTAGAATCTGGGAAACGGGTTTTTTAAAGTGTGCTTATAAATGTTCTGTATTTATTTGCGAAGCTGCCCTGGAACACTTTCCTGATCATGCTCATTTCCAGCAATTATTTTAAATTATGTTTTAACAACTAAATGATTCTAGGAACACAGAAAGGGACATATAACAATCTTATGGTGTGACACACTTTCTGCGAACTGCACTGAAGCCAGAGGGTTCAAACAAATAAAGCAGTTTTTATCTCTAGCAAACTTACTCAAAGACATATGTATATATATGTATATATACAGAAACCTGTAGGCAGTTCCCCATATCCTGATGAACATTGGCCTTTCTTGAAATATATGCTTAGCCAAGACATCTAGCAAAGGATCTCTCTGTGTTTTAGAAGTGGCGTTATCAGAACAATGGCATGCAGGGAATGAAAAGTATCTCCACTGGGGATTTATGTTCATTAAGAACTCAGAAAACACAGAATCTGCACCTGCTACAAGATAATATTAGGCTTACAAAGCAAAACAAAGATTTCAACACAAAGCTAAAGATATTTACACTAGTTGGGATAGTTACTGAACTGAGTCAGGAGGAAATTAAAACAGAAATGACTACTTATGAAGGCACCCAACGTCCAGAATATTAAGACACTGTTAGATACAAAGAATTTAGATTTGTGCCGGAAAACAATAGAAAAGATACTATAGATCAGATTACAAAGGAAGGAAGGGTGGGACCGGCCCTGCCAGTTCTTACGATTCATTCTGCCCACATACACATCTTGCAGGGAGTTTTCTATTTTTAATTGAGGCAGAAATGCCTCAGATTTTACACGCCTGTTATGAATAACATGGAGACCCTCAAGGATGGCAACAGGAACCTAAAATGGTTTTCTGGGTGTTTATCCACAGAATGTAACACAAGGCATTGTCCTTGCTGTCCCCAACCAATAACAAGGCCCTTTCCACCTCCTTCCTGTAACTGGGGGCCCTCCTGTCAGCATTATGACTGTGACAATGAAATGAACAGGAATCCTCAAAACTGCCTCCCGAGGCTCATAGGTCATGGTTCAAACCAAGCAGAGTGCATGTTCCTGCTCCAGTGCTCTTATTATTTACCATAATAATTCCTTGAATTTAAATAATAGCTTTCCTCCAAGGAGCACAAAATGTTTTCAAACATATACTCCGTAACTTTTTTTATCCTCACCCACGGGTATGCTTTTATTGTTTTTAGAGAGAGAGGAAGGGAGAGGGACAAAGAGATAGAGAAACATTGACTGGTTGCCTTCTGTACGTGCCCCAAACTAGGTATATGCCCTGACTGGGAATTGAACTCTTAGGTGCATGGGACGATGCTCCAACCAACTGAGGCACACCAGCCAGGGCTCATATATCTTACTTTATTCAGCCTTACTACTTCCCATAAATAAAGGAAAGTAAGAATTTGTTGATTCCATTTGAGATGGAAGAACTGAAAGACAGTAATTTAATGAATGATCAGATGTGATGCCAGAATGTGCATGGTCTTTTAACCTAGCATTTCTAAGTCAAAAGCCTATCCTCTATTTGCTATATTATAATTAAACTAGAGGCCCGGTACATGAAATTCATGTGCGGGTACAGTCCCTAGGCCTGGCCTGCAATCAGGGCCATCTTTCCCAGCTGCCCGCAGCCGGCCCTGGCCCCCACCGCCCCCCACCCCTGGTTCCCCATTTGCCATCGGGTGGTCAGTGCCTGATGGCCAGGGGGAGGGACCAAGAGGTCGGCTGTTCCTGTCCGCTCGCCGGCCCCACCCCTGCCACAGGTGGCCATCAGGCAATCAGAGCCTGCCAGCAGGGGAAAGGGAACAAGAGGTGGTCAGTGCACCTCATAGTGACTGATCCAGTGGTCGTTCTGGTCATTCTGCCGTTAGGGTCAATTTGGATATTACCCTTTTATTATATAGGCCTGGTGCATGGGTGGGGGCCGGCTGTCCTGCCCTGAAGGGGGCCCCCTATCAGGGTGGGGGGGTCCCTGCTAGGGGGCAGGGCCAGCCAGGGCGAGGGGCCGCAGGGTTTGCAGGCCAGCGCCGGCCCCGATCAGAGTGGGGGTCCCTGCTGGGGGGCAGGGCCCGCATGGGTGAGGGGCCACGGGCAGTTTGCAGGCCAGCCACGCCCCCAGCTTTGTCAGGAAGGACGTCCGAAGCGACATCCGGAAGATGTCTGGTCTATCTGGTCTAATTAGCATATTACCCTTTTATTAGTATAGATAAACTATCTCTGACAGGCGATAGCTTTTACTTGGTTAATTTGGGAAAAGCCTAAAGAATTAAAGGTAATTCTTGATTCCAAGTTTGAATACAAATAATATTTATTAAAAAATAATAAGCAAAATATTTTCAGCATTGTCATTATAATGTCAAATTTTCTAGTATAACAAATAATATTTGGCTGTACAATAATTAAGTATCTGAGTCTAGTGGCTATCCTGTATCTGGTAACTGTCAGTTTTCAGTTTTCCAATATTCATGACTAAGGAGTCAACTTAAAAAAGAGTGAGAGGAGACTTCAGATTTCCTTAAACCCTGAGGAAGTTCTTAGGAGCAAACAGAAAATGTGAAGTCACAGGCATTGTTAGTGTGCTCCTTGGCAGGTCAAAAAATACTTCTTAGAGGTGATTATTGAAGAAGGAAATCAGACTACGGATGTCAAATTGTCAAAACAGAAAGAAGAAGGCAACAGGAGGTGCTGCACAGAAGAGGGAATGGGGCCTCGTGGCTCCTCACAGAAAGCATCAGAAGAGGGGGCAGGGTCGGAGGCTGTGGCTGAGATATGTAGCATGAACAGAACATATGGCACGTGGGAATAGGCCTGCAGGTTTATTGAAGAAGAAAAGGCTGTGACCAACGTGTTTCAGATCCAAGGAGATCCTTTATAGGACATCTCTGACCAAGACTAATTTAGTTTACGATTACTGTGTGACAGGCATTGTGTTAAGTATTTTCCACATATTACCTCATGTGACTCTTACTAGTCTCAACGTAGGTGTTATTTTGCCCAGTGTAGAGATGAGAAATCGGGTTATGAGATGTTATCCAACCACTGCTATTAATTGATAAAGTCAGAATAAGAGCCTAGAATGACTTACCTCCACAGCTTGCTTTTAACCGCTCTGCCATGCTGGCTAATTTTGAGAAAAAAAGATTTTAAACCTATGAGAAAAGCTAACAAGGATTTTTTCTCAAGGATTTTATCTCTTACACCAGTTCCTCTATGCTTCCCTTTTTCTCTTGAACTAAAATACTCCCCCGTTTACTAAGGGAGGGGTGGGTCAGAAAAACATTCACATATTATACCTATTACTCATGTCTCACAGGAACCTGAAAGACAACTCTGCTGTGTAGTCACGAGCAGAGGCGTAATGAAGAATTTCTAGTACCTGAGTGAGCTCCAAGATTCATCCCACTTTTCTTTATACCAATTTTAGAACTAAATATCATCACACACACACACACACACACACACACACACACACACACACTGCGCACCAAACCCCAGTAAGTCAAGAACAGCCACAAGTACTCATCATGTGCAGATCTATGTAGTAAAAGCTGTGGCCAGCTCTGCACTCTATTTGGTTTTGTTCCTGCTGGGTTCAGCTGTTCCCACCGTGGCATGAACGTCATTTTGCCATCAGTAGAGAGAAATAGCATATTCACATCATCCCTTCCCAGCCAACAGAATAATGTGCCGTCATCAAAAAGAAGCTCTAACAGTCAAATCGGCAACAGTCTCTAAACTAAGTAACGCAGACAAAGCCAGTCACAGCCTCGCTTTCTTCCTCTCCATCATCTCCCACTCTTCTCTTCTCACACCCCGGGCTGACGTCATCCACATGGAATTATTTCCCAACCCAGAAATACACCGTGCTCTTTCATGATTCTGGGTCTTTGAAAATGCTATTCGTTTTCCCTGCCTGTTATTTCCTCTCTGAGTCAATTGACAAATGTATTATCCCTCAAGATCTAGCTCAAAAGTCTTCTCTAGAAATCCTCCTCAATTTTCTGTCTTTCCCCTTCTGTGTTCCCGTGGAACTTAGCATGCCTCTATTCTGATGCCCATTATTTTACACATAGAATTTATTCACATGTCTTATCTCCCCAGTCAATCTGTGAATCCCAGCACCTACAGCCGTGCCCAACATGTAATAAACATTAGATAGTGAGATGGTCTGCGAGGGAATGAAGGAACAAGCATAAGAACCTATGCTTTTCCTCAAATGCCTTGAAGTTTTCATACTTTGGTGTTACTGACATCATTGTTCTCCATGAATTGAAATAAAGGCTGTAAATGTTGCTATTTTTCCAATAGAAAAAAAAATTCTACTTGAGGTTAGTGGGACTGTAGAATTGGCAAGCTCACAGGACCCACGCTCCAGAACCACAAAGAGGTGGAGGACTAGGAAGGAAGTGAGTAAGAAGGGCAGCATGCTCACTGGGAGCTGTTATCACCACAGATACCAACAATAGCTCTGATTTACATAAGTTGCTTCAACACTAGGAGTAGTCTTGATTCCTTGGCTGATTTTCCTCTCAGGTGACAGTGCTTGGCTTTCTGGCCCTTGACAGTCGTAAGCCCTGCTGCTGAGTCATTTGTTGCAGTTCTCTCTGGCATTATTCCTGTGCAGAGAATGTATTTCCTCTTCCTATTCATCAACATTGTTTTCTTGATAAATTCTGCAGCTACTGTCGTTACGGTGTCTAAGTCACCCTTTGCCCTTAGAAATTACATTGTGTGGGTAATGAACATTTTGTCTGAAATGTTTTCATGTTACATTTTCTGATTTATTCTCAAAATAGTATCTTAGAATAAGAAATAAGAATAAAGGGGTAAAAGAAAAAATATATACTTTTAAAAGCAAGAACATAAAAAGTATAAACTATTTGTGTTAATTGACTTTATATTCACACAAAGACTTCCAACATTTTAAGTGAACAGAATGTACGGGGGGAGATAGAGTAATGGAAAAATCTTATTAAAGGTATTTCAATAATCCATTCAACCAGCATATACCTGGCACTCTGCAAGTGACAAGGTCAAGTAACAGAATCCTAACTGGTTCATAATCTACAGGAAAGGCTCTAATTATAATGCAAAGTGATAAGAGGGAGAATAGACATAATCTATGTAATGGGTATAAATCTTACCTTACAAATTTACATGCACAAGAAATATGCTTATTATATTCTATAACTAGAGGCCCAGTGCATGACATTCATGCACTGTGTGTGTGGGGGGGGGATGTGTCCCTCAGCCCGGCCTGCACCCTCTCACAGTCTGGGACCCCTGTGGGGAGCGGGCCTAAGCCGGCAGTTGGACATCCCTCGAGGGGTCCTTAGCCTCTCCCGCCACCACCTTTGCGCTCTCCAGCCATGAGCCCGGCTTGTGGCTAAGCGGCACTCCCCCTGTGGGAGCACACTGGCCACCAGGGGGTACTCCTGTGTTGAGTGTCTGCCCCCTGGTGGTCAGTGTGCACCATAGCGACCGGTCGTTCTGCATATTAGGGTTTTATTACATAGGATTATTCTTTTTTTATAGTTGTAAATTTTTTATTTTAGTCAATTATAGTTTATATTCTAATTATTTTGTATTAATTTTAGGTGTACAGCATAGTAATAACTAAAGGATAATAGAAATAAAACATGCTATAAAACTAACCAAGATGAACTCATTGGTCTTACTAAAAAGTTTAAATTTTTCCTATAATGGAGTATTGATTTAAGTAGAGGAGTGACCGAATCAGTGATAAATGATAAAGATATGGAGCAAGACTAGACACAAAAGATAGTAATTTGATAATTAGGCAAAGTCTGCAGTGGTCCAGGAAAGGAGATTAAAATATTGGATATAACTTTCTGCTCCTCTGTAACAGAACTGTGTCGTTCACCCTTGCTACAGCTTTGTGGAAGGGAAGGCTAAGTGAACTTCGCCTTGACCTTGGACTTAGTCATGTCTTTCTTTGACTGAAAGGACGTTAGTGGGCATGGTACAAGTATAAGCTTGAAATGTGCTTGTGCACTTGAGGTAGCCTTTTGAGCTCTGGGGATCTGCCATGAGAAGAACATGCCCCATAGCCACTGAAATCCAGCCTAGGCCTCAGCCTGAGACACATGTAGCAGCCTGAACCCAACTTGCAGCCTGCAGCTCGAGCCCAGCCTACAGAATCCAGACTTACCCCCCAAATGAGTCATGGAAATTTTAAAAAGTGTTGTTGTAAGGTGGCCATTGAATTTTAGAGTAGTTTCTGATAAGGTACTCTGGATTCTAAAACTTGCATTTTTTTTTTCACCAGCAGCTTTAGTAAGGGCATTTTTCTTTTAAACATGCTGGCCTCCTCTTCACACTGCCTTCTCTGCTTTTGACAATGCTACTTTTAAAGTGATCAGAAAGTCCTTGAGGAAGCCTGTTACTTTGTTTCCATGAAAAAACAAAAGTGAAAACAAAAATAGACCCAGAAGAGTACCAACTCATTGTTTGGAAGAAAATCCTGACCTCAATGAAAAAAACTCCAATGCAAATGCTTCAAAACAGAAAGTTAAGGTTTAATCATGTAAGTTGGGGGATTTTTTAGATGAACTTGTATAGATGTGTTTTTAGAAAGAAGTTTTTCACAAACTGCATTTGAACCATATTATAGGTATCAATGACTGCATATTTACAGAGTTGCTTGTCTCATTCTATGATTACGTATTTAAAATGTAAAGCAAGGATAGAGAGGATAGAAAGAAGGTCTTTGAGGCACAATTCTCCTCCCACTTTATATTGCTAACAAGAAGGCCTTGCTGAGGCCAGCACACACTCTCCTGGGTGGCTGCATTGAAATGAGGCATTATTTACGGCAGAAAAACCCTGACAGGTTATAGAGTTATAGGGTTTTTCAAGGGCTCCTACGGCAAGATCACAGCTTCATGGCTAGGTGGGGAGCTTTCCTTGAAGAGAGTTCATCTTCTCATTGTCAATCATCCTGGATGAAATCCAATATGAGTCATGATATGTGGATTTAGAGTCTTATATTGATGTTAGCATCTTCATTTTGGGCCCAGGAATTCGGACAGGGCTCTGAGTCATGGACATGCTGGGACATTCCTGGCAAGATGTCAGTCAGTCTGAAGTTGGACCGATAACAGATCTGAGGTTCTGTCTACCCTAAAATAAGTGACTTTTAGTCCTGGTCGAATGGCTTAGTTGATTGGAGCCTTGTCCTGTACACCAAAAGGTTGTGGGTTCGATTCCTGGTCAGGGCACATACCTAAGTTGCAGGTTCATTCCCTACTCAGGGCATGTATGGGAGGCAACTAGTGTTTCTCTCTCTCTCTCTCTCTCTCTCTCAAATCAATAAAAAACATATCCTCGAGTGAGAATTTAAAAAATAAATAAATAAAAGCAGCCACTTTTATAGCCATGGTAACGTACTGTCTTTGTTGTACTTTCCTTCCAAAGTCTAGTTAACTGTTTAACCTGATCTCGGTTGTGCTGGGGGAGTTAAGAGGGGTCTGTCTCATTTTTCAGATAGGGAAGAGCCAGGGTCAGGCTTGCATGAAATCAGAAAGGCAGAAGTGGTAGTGATTATTTGGGGATGGCAAGAAAGCTGAGCCCATATGTTTAGTGGTCTCATGAGCAGGACCAACCACAGAAGCAGCCGTATAATGAGGAGGCCACCTGCTTCTGAGCAGATGCGAAGCAGGACTCGGGAAAACTCTCAGGAGTAAAAAAGACCTATTTCTGGTGCCTACAATAGTAGAGGCTCGAGCTGTGATGAGTGGGGAATTAAAAGAAAGCAAGATCTTATTTTATGGTTGCTAGCTGGTAAAATCTGGCACGTTAGATAGCAGCAATTACTCAATTTACCACTGAATAATACTTTCCAAATTTATGAAAGACCTTTTTCTTTCTTTTTTAAATATATTTTTATTGATTTTTTACAGAGAGGAAGGGAGAGGGATAGAGAGTTAGAAACATCGATGAGAGAGAAACATCGATCAGCTGCCTCCTGCATACCCCCTACTGGGGATGTGCCTGCAACCAAGGTACATGCCCTTGACCGGAATCGAACCTGGGACCCTTGAGTCCGCAGGCCGACGCTCTATCCACTGAGCAAAACCGGTCAGGGCAAAAGACCTTTTTCTTAAAGTGCAAAATGAATGCAATCCTATAAGAAAGATTAGGAGTATAATCCAAAATGTAAATTCTCAAATATAAATATATTTTTCACTTAAAAAATTCTATCTTTGTAAACAATAACTAAGTTTTCTGGCAAATAACTGCTGACAGGGATATAGGGAAGGAATGTAGATGGCTGGGCGTTTTGTGAAGGCCATTAGTAAGAACTTATCTAAAATAAGATGCTTTTATCAATGCCAAGAACATATTAATGAGAGGGAAGAAATCACATTCTTGGCTTTTTAAAGTCGCATTTGGCTTCTCTCTTTAAAGGCTACTCTCCTGAAATTAAAGCACTGATGTTTAAAAAAAAAAAAGTATACCTTCAAAAAATGCAGAACGTCCTTTTTTGGTTAATTATTTATAACAGCTTAAAGCAGTTTGGTTTCTGTAGCCAAGTTCAGTTAAGAACCAGACTGAGAAGAAGAAGCACAAGCTCTTTCTCCTTGTGCTTAAAAAGAAGACGGACCTGGTGCTTTCGAGTGAAGTTTTCATCGACAACATTTAATATTATTTAAAAACTGTGTTTTAACAAAATGCTTGGCATTTTACTTATTCACTTGTAAGGTTTATAAAATAGAAACATAACTGGACTGATTTTTGTGAGCAAGGATCAGTTTTGGCATAATGTAGGACAAGGGAAGAGTGTCCCCTTCTATGAAGTCTTCAGTAAGAGCAACGTCATCCATTTGCCTCTCAGGCCATTGCGTTTTTCTGTAACTTCTTTGTGTGCATATTGTGTATTCGGGACCATCTTAAATATTTTAAATAAGAGAATGATTTGGTAGTATATAAAATAAAACAAGAAAGCAATTTAAGCAGAATAATTCATCTAATTTTCTAATACCATCCCTGTTTTTCAAGAAGAGAAAATATAGATTTCGTAAAAAGACATTGAATCTTTTAAATGTGTTTTTCAATCATTCTCTAAGTAATCCAAGCTCTCAACATGGCTAAAATGAGACTGTCTAATGTGAAGTGGCAAATGGAGATACTTTGTGGGGGGAGTTATTTATTTATTTTATTAAATTTATTCAGGTGACATTGGTTAATAAGATTTTATAGGTTTCAAGTACACATTCCTATGATACATGGTGTGGATGTTGCATTGTGTACCCACCACCCAATTGTCTTCAGCCACCATATATTTGGTCCCCTTTACCCTTTACTGCCCCCAAACCCCTTCTCTCTGGTAACCATCATACTGTTGCCTGTGTTGTGGAAATACTTTTTCTTTACATAAAATGGAGAAACAACTGTTCATTTTCATTTTAAATCTTTGAGATCTTAATACATTTCCTCTTGAGAATCAGTATTTTTTGCTTTCATTCACAATTACAGTCTAGACTGCTGCTTAATTAATATTTATTTACTTATTTATTTGTAGAACACATGAACCTGGGCCTGATTAGCACTGGACAGGTGCGTGGCCCGGTCAGAACTATAAGCAGCAGGACATGGGGGACCTAACTCTCTGACAATGCCAACACTTTTTTATCAAGAGGCAAAATTAAGAACCTGTATGTACTACTAAAAAAAATATTTCAAATTTATTATTTGGACTTCAAAAGCTGCATAAAAACTAAATAATCATCGATCAGACCATCAAACCTCAGAGGGAAGGGAGGGGAGGGTGGGGGGAAGGGAGAGAGATCAACCAAAGGACTTGTATGTATGTATATAAGCATAACCAATGGACACAGACACTAGGGGGTGAGAGCATGGGGGGGGGGAGCAATAGGGGAATAAGGACACATATGTAGATCCTTAGTCAATAAAGGAAAAATAAACAAAAACAAAATTAAATATTTCTATTAGTATATAATTTATTAAAATGCTCCCTTATTGCTTCCTCAAAATATAATGGTATCATCATAAATAGAAACAAATGGGGAGGAATATGAGCAATTGCCAGCCCAAAGAACTTAAGTGCATAAAAATGAAGTGTGTTAAGACTTTTCTATTATTAATGAAATGGAGTTTCACAAGGAAATGCAAGGAGACAAGAGTAGTAGCAAAGTCATGAATTAAATAGTGACTGAAAAGCAGGAGTTCCTAGTTCCCTGGCACATGACACCTCTCTACTAAAGTTTATTCAGTGATGGAACAGTACTATTGCTTCAAAAAAGTAGATTCAACATACAGAAAAATTATGCCAATACCAAGATGTTAAGGTGAGTGACATCAGGTACTTATTGCGGTTATTTTTAACAGCTTGTACACCAAAAACATCATGTGCCTTCCTTGGCTGCGCATAGGTAAGGGCTCTCTATGATGTATGTTTTCCTTACACCAAAAGGAAAGTCAGACCTACTGTTTATTGTGTCTGAACTTGCTACCCTAAAGATGAATTTTGCAACTCTGACAACATTATAAAAATATTAATAGTGAAAGAGGAGTCTCAGAATGTAGCAGAGGTTAGTTCATACATATCACTTACCACCAAACACCAATAACCATGCACAGCTTTTGCGCCAATCTCTGTAATGCCCTTGAAATTACTCCTGAAATAGCCACTTTGAAAAGCTTGCAATGAAGGTAAAGTATTTTTTCCAATATCTTTGTAACAGAAAGGGCAAGAGGCTTTAATTTTAATTAAGCTCATTTCACAGTTCATCCATCTTCATTTAAGTACTTTGAGAAAAATATGTCTTATTCACTTATGATTCCTCAGCACCTAATTATCATAACAAGTATTATTTAATTAGTTCTTATAAAAGCTTATTAAATAGAATAATAAATTTTAAAAATACAATGTCTAGGATATTTTTATCTATATATTTATTTATAATGTAAGGGTAACATAGTAGCAAGCACTAGAGGAATGATCTATCAGAATCATGAGTCAAGTGCCCAAAAGTAACAGTGTGCAACTTATTGTATTCCCTAAGGCTTAGAGTCTATGTTTACAAATAAAGTAAACACTAAATGTACCATAAGAATTAAGGAAAATAAAAGATCAGTGAATTATGTTATTTTAGAGTCCTTTAATACTTACTCCTGAAAGTTTGAGACTATGTTCCTAAGAAGTTTGACAGGGTTTTTGTAGCTCAACTAATATATACAGAATAGAATTCTTTATTTACAATGGACAATATCACCTTTAAATAATAATAGCAGAGGTTTTCTTGGCAACTTGTCAAGAAACACAAAACCATTGAGAGTCCCAGAACAGGAATAGCTAATGTTGGGGTGAAATAAGTAAGAAAAAAATAAATAAATGCTATGACTCAACTGATCACCATACCTTCTGAACACATTTATTGTTTAAGGTATACAAATTTCATGTCAAATATCAGTTCAGTTTTTGGAACTACTTTTCAGGCTATTGGATTACCTTCAAACATAAACTGTGTTCTTACATGTGCACAACTATACTTTCATCCCTACCTATCTTCCCTGCCTACCCCAACATGCAAGAGGGAAAAAGTCACTCATTTGCAACAATGAATGTTTAATAGATGGCTCTTATCTCCCCTGGCAGTATGAATGACCATGGAAAAAAGCAGAACATAAAGAGATTCATAGATACAGAGAACATTTTAATGGTTGCCAGATGAGAAGGGGATAAGGGGGATAGGTGAAAATGATAAAGGGATTAAGAAGTACAAATTGGTAGTTATGGAATAGTCATGGGGATGTAAAGTGCAGCATAGGGAATATAGTCAATAATATTCTAATAACTGTATATGGTGTCAGATGGGTGCACAATTTATTGGAATGATTATTTAGTAAGTTATGTAATGTCTAATCACTAGGGCATACACCTGAAACTAATATAATAATGTATGTCAACTATAACTGAAAAAATTTTTAAATATCTTTACTAATAAAAGAGTAATATGCTAATTAGACCGGGAGATCTTCTGAGAGACCTTCCGGACAAAACCATGTTGGCGGGGCTGAGGCACAGGTGGTTAGGGGCAATCAGGCCAGGAAGGGAGGACAGTTGGGGGTGATCAGGCCGGTGGGGGTGGTGGCATTAGGGGCGAGCAGGCCGGCAGGCAGAGTGGTTAGGGGGCGATCAGGCAGGCGGGCAAGTGAGTGGTTAGGAGCCAGCAGTCCTGGATTCTGAGAGGGATGTCTGAGGGGTCCCAGATTGGAGAGGGTGCTGGCGGGGCTGAGGGACACCGCCCTCCCCTGTACATGAATTTTGTGCACCGGGCCACTAGTCATAATAATAAAAGGCCAAGAGGTATCACAACCAAACAACTGGTCGCCATGAGGTGGCATTGACCACCTCAACCTGGGTCCGGTGGGTGGCGGCGGCAGCCAGAGTGAAGCAGCCCAGGTCCCAGGTGTCTGGCAGCAGCTAGAGCAAAACAGCCTGGGTCCTGGGTGCCGGAGGGAAGCCGATGCTGGCAGCTGGGGGAAGGAAGGCTTATTCTTGCACGAATCTTCATGCATCAGGCCTCTAGTTTTAAATAAATAAATAAATAAATAAATAAATAAATAAATAAATAAATAAAATGGAGCAATAAAAATGTAAGAAGATAATAAGTACTATTTATGTTCATCTTGAGATAGTGAAATTTTAGTACAGAGAAAAATTACTATAAGTAAAGGTGAAAAATACATGACAAGAAAAAATATTTGTAATATACTTGACAGAGGGTTACTATCCATTGTGAAACAGAGAAGAGGGCATTGTGACTAGGCTTGGAAGTCACCTGCAAAATTAGCATTTCCCAAAATTAACATTTCCCAAAATATAAATAAATCCACAGGTGCACACTGTTTCTCTCCAGTGCTCTAACTTAGTAAATGAATAGAAAGGATAAGGTAAAATTAATGTAATAATAGCGAGAATGTGCCCTGGCTGGCTTGGCTCAGTGGATAGAGCGTCAGCCTGCGGATTGAAGGGTCCCAGGTTCGATTCCTGCCAAGGGCACATGCCTGGGTTGCGGGCTTGATCCCCAGTGGGGGGCATGCAGGAGGCAACCAATCAATGATTCTCTCTCCTCATTGATGTTTCTATCTCTCTCTCCTTCTCCCTTCCTCTCTGAAATCAATAAAGAAATATATTAAAAAAAAATAGCGAGAATGTGACCAATTTGAGAATATACACATCTTTGTGAAGAAGCCTTACAAACCAATAAGAAAAAGCAAACACCTCAATAGTAACTAAGTAAAGGGCATAAATAATCAATTCACAGAAGTATAAAAATATAAAAAAGTTTATTTTTTTAATCTAACAACCTGACAATGACTAAAAGAATGATAAAATCCAATTTGGGATGAAAATAGAAAAATTGGCACTCCTATACTTTTTGTCAATACAAATTACTTCAGCTCTTCTGTATGGCAGATGCTTATACTGCAAATAAAAGATGATCATGATATTGTCAAAGAAAAGGCAACTTAAAAAAATATATATAATGTGTCTCTTTTATTATATGAGGAAATTTTGTTAATTTGTTAATGATTGATATAGATGTTATGTTTTGTTTTGTGAAAGTGTTCTTTTAGAGGTAAATATTGAAGCATTTATTAATGAAATGATAGATCATCTGAATTTGCTTTAAAATAATTCAAGGCTAAAGGCATAGGAGAAGATGTAGCTAAAACAAGATGGCACATCTTGATCATTTTTGATGACACATGGGTTTTATTACAGAGTTTTTCTACTTTTTTACATGTCAAAAAAATTCCAGAGTAAGAAGTTTTTAAACTATTTATATACTAACAACCAGATTTTGTATGAAATAAGATCAAATTTTAAAAAGAACAGATGGAAAGATACCAAAAGTTAACAGTGATTTCACTCATATGTGGAATCTAATAAACAAAATGAACTAACAAGCAAAATACAGAGAGACCCATAAATAGAGAGCAGGATGACAGCTGTCAGGGAGGGGGTGGCTGGTGGGACTGGAGGGATTGAAAAAAAAAAAAGAACAAACTCTGAGAGAGAGGGAAGCCAGAGTGGGGTGGTGAAGGAGGTATAAAGGGGATGAATGGTGATGGACAGAGACTTTTCTTGAGGTGGTGAGCACACTATACAGTGTGCAGATGATATGTTGTAGAATTGTGCACCTGAAACCTGTATAATTTTGTTAACCAGTGTCACCTCAATAAATTCAATTTTTTAAAAAAGTTTAAGTACATTAAATAGCAGAAATGCATTCAATTCTTATGAGAGTTAAGTATTGTCAGTACTAACCCATTAATAGGCAAGCTTTCAAAAAAAATAAAACAATGATTTACTTGGGGGTAATCTTTATTTTTCTCCCCTTTGCTTCCCAATATATTCTGAAATTTTTGTAATGAATGTAAATTACTTTTATCACCAGCAAAATAGTTTTTTTAATGCATTAAATATAGACACCTTCATCTTAGAAAACAGGAGTCATAAGAGACAAATTAATATATTTTTTCTAGGAGACATATTTATCCTCAAATATTTCACTTTTTTTTTTCTTCTTCACTTCATCTGCTTTCAATTCAGGAATATCAGGCATATTGTTCATTGGCTTAGATTTACATTTCTTTCATAATTTATTTCCAATTTAATCTCTTTTCTTCTTCCTATTTGGTACATGTCACTATTAGGTCTTCATTTTAACTAACCACAATTACACATTATTAACTCAAGCCAACATTTTGTCCCATCATACTTTCATCTGAAACTAATGAGAACTCATCTATACTAATAAAAGGGTAATATGCAAATTGATCATGATGCCCTCACAGTCACGACTGGATATGCTAATTAGTCACGACCAGTATGCAAATTGACCATCACTCCAACACACAAGATGGCCACCCCCATGTGGTCAAAGATGGCCACCACAAGATGGCCTGCAGGGGAGGGCAGTTGTGGGCTATCAGGCCAGGAGGGGAGGGCAGCTGGGGGTGACCAGGCCGGCAGGGAGTGGTTAGGGGTGATCAGGCTGGCAGGGAAGTGGTTAGGGGCAATCAGGCAGGCAGGCAGGTGAGCTGTTGGGAGCCAGCAGTCCTGGATTGTGAGAGGGATGTCCGACTGCCCATTTAGGCCTGATCCCACAACCCGCAGTCGGACATCCCCTGAGGGGTCCCAGATTGGAGAGGGTGCAGGCTGGGCTGACGGACACACACCCCCCCAGTGCACAAATTTCATGCACCAGGCCTCTAATTTATAATATAAGCTATAAGCAACATACGGCAATATAAAAGTATGCCTTAAGATATTTTAATTATTCAGGCAGATACCATTGTAATGGGACTTGTTAAGCAGTAATGTTAGAGTCCACCAAAATAAAGTAGAACTGTGCTTTAAATGAATTTTTTAAATAGCAGTGAACTATATCTGTCCCTTACATTTGGGTAGAGCAGAGTATTATAAGATCAAAGAGAAAAGTGAGTTTACAATATAATGTTTGAGAGGTCAAAATTGGCCTCTCTGCCTTCTCCCACACCCACACCCATCAAGTTTGCTGAATACTTGTTTTATAAAGATACTAAGAGATAAAAAAATAAAAAAATAAAATAAAAAAAGAATAAAGATACTAAGAGTCTGATAATTATCATTATTATCATCACAACACTGTACTGAGTATATTTCATTTATAATCACTATCGTCATAAACTTCTCTACAGGTTTATATAAGTACCCTCTACTATAGGAGGAAATCGAAAAGGATGAAATATGTAGTTCAAAGTCACAAAGCCTGGATTCAAATACTGTTTCTATCTTATGCCAAATCTGTGCTCTTTTGATTCCACTACATATCATTTATAGACAGAGCACATTATGTGGATTGATGGGGAATGAGATGGGGGCAGGAAAACATGAGATATGGCAAGATTAAAGAGAGAATAAATAGTCATTTCATCTGTGATGGTTGTTCTTATTCTATTTTTCAGCAATAAATATGTATTAAAGGAATTTATAACAATGTTTTAAATTTACAAAGGCATCTCTCTTGCCATTTGCTGCATACCAATGTGTCCTGGGATGATTCATGGATTCAGAGGATATTAAAACTAGAAGGAGTAGTGGCGTCATCTAATGGAATATTTTCCTTTTACAAAAAAAATGGTTATGAGAGAATATTGTGAAGTGCTTCTTCATCTATAAGCTCAATTGCTGTATCTGTGTTGATACCAAAAAACAATTGGGTGTGAATTGTATTTTGTTTGAAAACTCCTCCAGTAGCATATATACTCTAAGTGCAGTGACTATCACATACAGGGTGGGGCAAACGTAGGTTTACAGTTGTGACTACGCAAAACACCAGTTTATTCTTATATTATTATTTGTTAATTATTATATTGTTTTCCATATGAACAACTGTAAATTTACTTTTGCCCCACCCTGTATATTTGAGTAAATGGGTTACAGAAGGGGCAAGACACTGAACTGTAACTAGAAGCCTGAGGCTTTGGTTTTACTTGGATTTCTAATGAGCTGAGTGACTTTGATTACTTAAATAGAGTTTTTCAACCTGTGTGCCATGGCAGGCACACTGAAGTGCCGCAAGAATTTTTAAAACATGCAATATCTGACTACTTAGTCAGGGGCACTGATCTCTTTTCTCTTAGATTATCACATTTAAAAATGACAGAATTTTGTATCACCACCCTCACTGAAAGCAAAGAAATAGACACCTATAAGATTCAAATATTTCTGAGTGATGTTCAAAAATTTTTTATAAGTGTCTCTCCCAGTTCAACACAAGAATAGCTCCTATTAAGCAAATAATAGCACCCCTTAAAGGCATTAATAAATAAAATGCTTGTAAATTGAGTCATATATTTAATATATAAGTGAAAGCCTTCTTTTAAAAATACTTTCGTAAAATATAAACTCATTTTGTGAAGTGAATAATTGATCCCTGGATTATATGTTTTATGTTTAATGTTTTTATGCTTATTTATTCCATTTGGTAAACCTGAGTTTTTGCTGTAAGACTACATTTTGCATTTGCTTTATTTGAGGATAAATTCCAAAGCTTGTTGGATTTTTAATTAGTTTATGCCACATGTCGGCTCAACTTATATGTTCACTTTTCCTGCATTTCAATTAATATATTTAGTCTTCGTTCTATATTTTTAGCCAAATGAATAGTGTTCAGGGTAATATAAAAACAAACCTTTAGTTAAACATAAAAATAGTCTAAAGAACTATTCAAAAATATAACTGACAGATGTTCAATAAAATGCCCTGTTTTTCTAATAATTAAAAAGCAATTGATTGAAAAGACAAAAACATATGTCTTATCCCTTTTGTGTTATAACTGGTAGCATTTTAATTGCCCAAAGCTTTGTTCATATTCTTTCATGGTTGATGTTTGCATAGATGTTTCTTCTATAATTGAAAACTGGGAATACATATTTCGTTTATACCTAGGAGATCCATTATATCACTAGCCTCTTCAGATCTTTTCTCGTTAAATCTTAGGTGAATAAAATATAAAAGCTTTGAATTGCGTTGCTTGTCAAAATGCAGGATACAACAGCATCTCAGCTGAGATTTCTGTATGTTCCCAAGTTTCTAAAGAAAATATTATTTTGATTTTTATGGCTTGCATCTTTTAGTCAACTGCAGAAATTGCTTGGACATATGAAAAACATTTGTAGATTGAAATTTAAATAAGATCATCTGTTTCCAAAACCCTTCTTTTAATTACTTAAAAGAAGAAAATAGGTTCTCTGTAGTTTCCAAATGAATAGGATACTGAAGGGTATAAGAACTGTGTCTAGATTCATTTTTATTTTGCTTGTGGAAGTCCATTTATTTCTTTGTCCAAGATTATATTTATGGAGGTATATTTCTGGGTTCTCTATTCTGTGCTATTGATCTGTTTGCTCTTTTACCAATACCACATTCTCTTGATTACTGTAAGTTTATAGTAAGTCTTGAAGTCAGGTAGTGTCAGTCTTTCAACTTTGTTCCTCTCCTTCAATATTGTAGTAGTTTTTCTGGGTTATTTGCTTCTTCACATAAACTTAAGAATTAGTTTTTCGATAACCACAAAATAACTTGCTGAGATTTGCTTTGGATTGCATGGAATCAATAAGTGATGATGGGAAGAACTCACCCCTTGACAATATTTTGTCTTCTTTCCATGAACATGGACTATCTCTACATTTATTTAGTTTTTCTTTGATTTTTGTTCTTCAGATTTTTATAGTTTTCCTCATATAGATCTTATACATATTAGGTTTATATCTATGTATTTCATTTGGGGGTGCTTATGTAAATGGTATTGTGTTTTTTAATTTCAAAATCCACTTTTTCATTGCTGGTGTATAAGAAAGTGATTGACAATTCCAATCCTGTCTGTGAAATATACTGACTGCGGGAACTTGACTAGCTTATTTAACATCCCTGAGCGTCAGGTTTTTCAACTGTAAAATGAGGATAATAATTTTCCTGACAGTGTTTCAGCATTTAGCAAAGTAACAAGTATGTAGTACGCACTTAATGTATTTGATGTTGTCCTAAACTATTCAAATAAGGCCAATAATAATTCATAAGTGTGTATATGTGCATTCCAAATGTGTGTCTGTGTTAACAGGGAATATACATTTCAGTTTCTCAGAGTATACCATAGATTCTTATGTTGTTACCATCCTTTTTGATATATTTCACCTTTATATTTTTTTCACTTCCCGTTTTAATTCTAAACATAGAAGGGATAATTTCTAGACAATCAATAGAACAGCTGCTGGAGGGAAAAATAGAAATAAAATGGCTAAATGATTGAAGGTTGATACTTAGAAGAAGAGTTTTGCAGTTAACAGCTGTGTATCCCATAAATAAAATATCTGATAAATACATGAGAACAAAGACTAAAAATTGCTATCTAATATTTAGAATTCATAGCTGGAGAGCTGAGAACTATTGAAAAACAGTGACACATTTTTAGTATTGTGCTTAATTTTCTTAACAGCTTAGAGTTTCATAAGAAACAGGGAAAACAATCAATCCCCTAACAAACTCTAAATTTTATGGCATTTCAGGCATAAATGAAAACTGTGAAATATACTTTAGATATCATCTTAAGTTTTTAAAACATGTTTTGAATACTGATCAATCAATGTAGGCCATTGTAAACAGCAGTGTTCTCCTTTAGCTCTAACAATTTGTCTCCATTCTTGTCCTCTGATCTTGGTCTCTGGGTCTACCCCACACTCCGCATCACACACACACACACACACACACACACACACACACACACACACCACCAGTCTTTTGTACCCTTAAAGGTGTACTCCTTCTGTCTTCTCTATGTGATGAGAACGCATATGGGATTAAAAGCCTGGGTACCCTTCTGTGTAGTCACATTTGCTGAGTGTGACACATTGGGCAAGTTTTTTGCCTCATTGTAAAATGGAGATTAAAGTGAGCTAACATCTAACACAGACATTTAAGAAAAAAATTTGCTGTGCATAAGCTTTTTAGTTTGACGTAATCCCATTTGTTTATTTTTTCCTTCACCCCCCGTCCCTCTTGTCTTAGAGATATATTGGCAAAAATATTGCTAAGAGAGATGTCTGAGATTCTACTATGTTTTCTTTTAGAATTTTTATGGTTTTGTAACTTACATGTAAGTCTTTTATCCATTTTGAGTTTCTTCTTCTATATGGTGTCAGGTGGTGGTCTAGTTTCTTTTCTTTTTTTTTTTTTTTTGCATGTACCTGTAAATTTTCCCAACACTTTATTAAAGAGAATGTCTTTACTCCATTGTATGCTCTTGCCTTCTTTGTCAAATGTTAATTAACCATAAAGATGTGGGTTGATTTTTGGGATCTCTGTTCTGTTCCATTGATCTATATATCTCTTCTTATTCCAGTATCAAGCTGTTTTGGTTGCAAGTATCTTCTAAATGCAAGATCTTATCGTTAATCTCAGGTACTACTGTGAAATGGGTAGTAAAAAAGTTCCCAAATCTTATAAGGCCACCAATCCTACTGGACTAGGATCCCAGTTTTATGAATGTGTTTAACTCAAGTGACCTCCTAAAATCCCTATCTCTAAATATGGTCACATGGGAAATTGAGGGGACACAATTCAGTCTATATAGCATAGACCCAGATGTCTTCTTTAAGAAAAACAATACAGAGTTAGTACAGAGCCTTTCAAAGATCCCTGAAACTACTTTCTCTAGTTTCATAGTAATTTTGCCTCTGTTTAAAAGGTCTATTAGGTGTTCATTCAGATCAAACTAGAGGGTGTGAGGGGAAGGGTGCAGGTAGCATAGTGAAAAGAAGAGAGACATGGAAAACAAACCTAAATTCAATGAGCATGACTGAATAAAGCAGGAGGCCATCCTGCAGGAAGTGTTGACAATGGCCATTTCAGAAACCCCAACCCCTCCACTGCAGCAATGGCCACCAATGTCCATGTCAAACAATGGAGCCTAAGAGGACTTGCTCAGTATCGCTGGTACAATACCCCCTGAGGACCTCAGAAATAAGTAGAACAGGTTCTGAAGTGAGCTGGATGGCCAAATATAACAGATGGAGTGTCTGCCAGAGAACTCGCTGAAACTGTGATTCCCCATACAGTGGTGTAGGCTGGTGTAGCCTGGGGACACACAAATTACATCACCTTGTGACTTCACCCAGGTTAGCATGACTCTAATTGTAATAGTCAAATTTAGACTAAAATATTCTACTGTCACCCATGTTAAACTCTAAAAGTCAGCCCAAGCAGAGTATCCATGTATTCTCATTTTCTAATAGTACAACTGTAAGGACATTTTCTTCGTTAGGATGACCTGCTGTTTCACTTTGGCCTGAGGAATTTGGGGGATGTAGTCCTTTCACTGCTAAAACCTGGACAGGCCAGGAAAACTGGGCACTCGGTCACCCTAAGTCTAGCTCCTACCCTGAGAAGGTAGGAGATTTCTGCTGGGTGGAACAAGACAAAATATTGTCCCCAGGTCCCCAAACATAGGTTGCCTGGCCCCATCAAGTAATCTTTAGTTGTGATTTTACTCAGAATCAGAGCTTTCTTCTTCTGTAGACTCCTGAAAGAAAGGCCACTATTTGAAACAATTTGGAACTCAGAGCCCTTGTGTTAATAGAAACATGTGGCTGGCCCATGGCTGTCATTTGCTGATTTGATTTTTTTAAAGAAACTTAATGTAATAATTTAAGTTAAATTATTATTTAATTTTAATGTAATAATTTACATTAAAATATTATTTATCTTGATTACCGAGTTTTGGATGCTTCTTAAATTTTACTCCCAAAGCAGATGCCTCATTTGTTTCACCCTAGTCCAGGCCTGCCAATAAGCAACAGGCTTGGACCTCAGGTTCTGAGTGGTTTCTGGTGGACAATCAGTGGCCCCTGAAAGTCCAGTCCTCAGCATCTCCAATCAAGTACATCAAACCCTCAGTCAAACTACACTGTGGTCCCACCAGCCTAACAAGTGTACCCTGTTATACTCAAGTGTGCAGTAAGTTAACAACGTTGGGCTTATGTTATGGGACCTGTTCCATGCTTGTGTTAATATTAAATGATCTGATTCTTTGAAGATAAATGTACAGTAGGTGCTTTTAATCCCAGCAAAGGTGTATAATCGAGTGCAGAACAGCATAGTGTTAGAAAGAACAGTTCTTGAAATCAAATGAGATCTCTGACATTAACCACTATAAGTATCATGGCAAGTTAATTAACTTTGATGAATTTCAGTTCTATAAACTGTAAAACAAAGACCTACCTCATCAAATGTTTATGAGGATTATGTAAATTAACAAATATAAAGTGTAAATCGGCTACCTGGCACCGAGTAAGTGTACTGTGAATATAATTCTCTTTCTTGCTTCACGTTTCCTGCCTGGCCTCCTTACCACTTCTCACACACAAAAAACATTTTTGTGACTAATATAATGTTTGTGGATCTAGAATTTTGTTTTAAGAAGTACATTGGACATATTTTCAAATGTCTTAGAAAGAAAACATTTTATTTTGCATTGTACCCTTAGGTTCAAAGTATAGCTTGTTTTGTATTCCCCTGAACTATTTACGGTCTGAAAAATAAATAATCAGAATAAAGATTTTTAAAATCCAACATGATTTAAAAATATATATATTTATTGAGCCCAGCAGTTTTCCTCTCCAGGTTCCCTTGGTAATACTGGTACTCACTTCAGATTTCTAAAACTTTAAAAAAATGTTAAGGTTAGAATGCGGCTGTGTTCAGTGCTCTCAACCAGGAGCGGCCCTTGGGCACAAGGACTCCTCCTTCATGCCCTCCCCATCCCTGAGCGCACTCGTCCACAGTGCTTCCTCTATAAGTTCAAAGCTTTCTATCATTCTCACAGAGAGAAAAACCACTCAGAACCATCTCAAGTATTTTTCAATTAAAAAGCAAAACAACCAACAATTTGATTTAGAAAGTACATGATAAAAGAAGTAAGTAGTAAAATAAAGATGACTATCTCTCTGGCTACTATTTTATACAGAGTATATGAATATAGAGGCAACCACATTTTTTAACTTCTTGTTTTGTGCTACAATAATATTGTAAGAACACTAGATCTCAAAACAATCATCTATTAATAACATCTACATTTCATTGGAGAATAAACTACTTCCAGAGTCTAGTTTTTTGCTTGTGATTCACTACTTAATGAAATTCTATTATATATAGCAACTAATGGAACATACTCAAGCCTCCTGCCATCATAGGCATATTAGAAAATTACTATTTATTTGAGCATAATTATGCTTATTTTAATTGATGGAACTTATAATAAGTTATAAGAAAATGTTAAAGGAACTAGTGGCAATTATGTTTGCATATGTTGTTGTTTTTTCCCGAAAAGTTATGTCATCAGCTGTGTGTGTGTGTGTGTGTGTGTGTGTGCGCACGCATGTGCATGTGTATGTTTGTGACATGCATAAGAGACTTGGTTTTATCCTTGGAGTTTTACTTAATCAAATGAGGTTAGAGCTAGAAGAGATCTTGGAGGGCTCCTAGTGCAACACATCATTTTACAGGCAGTGAACATGTTAATGGCTTGCCCAAGGCCATTTTAGCTGGAGTGAGGGAGATCCAGAGCTATAGCCTAGGTTTCCTGGTTTCCAGGCCAGTGCTTGTCCTACCCAGCTGTACACCAGGAGTGCTTCATTGGCCTCTGCATCTTCCTGTCCACAAATGTATTTATATGATAAAGAGAATGAGCTACTCACATCACAGTCCCCTTCAGGAAAAAGTGGAGCTGAATGATAGTTTCAAAGTGAAAGGCTTAAGGAAGTGAACTCTAATAAAGTAGACAACACAAGATATAAACATTTAGTGAAGCTTCAGGCAAGAAGAGGAGCTCCTGTCTCTTTTCCTTGTCCTCTTTAAAAACAACAGAAAAAATTATAAATGTCTTTACTTTGAGGGGAAAAAATGCTGTATTAGTGAGTCAGACTTTCAAAATAATGTTAGCAAAGGAAGTGACTGCCAATGCGTGGGCGAGATTTTTTTTAGAAGTCACATAAAAAAAATAGCTTTATGTGTACAGTTCTGAAACATTCTTCCTCTCCTCTTTAGGGCTTCCTCAAATGACCAGGCTGCCATGGACTAATTTAGGTTTATTTTGCTTTCTCACCTCCTGATTCATGCATCCCAAGATTTAGCCTAAGAATGCTGTCATTTTCTTCCAGAATAATAAGTATCTTAATACTTCTGTGACTTTGCTACTTTTCTTTTACTTGTCTGGAATGTCATTTTTCTCCTTCTTCTCAACTTCCCAAAATCTTAGGCATATTTTAACACTTAATTTATTACCACCTCCTCCTTGAAGCCTTTATGGATTTGCAAATTTATAAACAGTGACTACTTCCCATAGCCCTTTTAGAGAAATTAGTCTGCCTTGTTCTTAGAGAGTGTGGCTGTCTTTCCTGTAATATTCAGATCTACTTGAGACCTAGAAAAATATGTAAATTTTATACATGCCAGGGACATGTGGGATTCCAGAATAAACACAAAAATGTCAGCCTACGTATTTAAGGGTCTCAGGTTCAATTCTAGTCAATCAAATCATCGCTGTTGCATACTTTAAATATATATAATTTTATGTGTCAATTATACATCAATAAAGCTGGGGGAAAACGAGCATGGCCTCAGGTCCCCTGACAATCCTCTGAGAAACCATGTAGAACTCTGTCCTGAGATGAGGACAGTGGGGTAGAAATCCCTTGTTTGAAGGTTGCTCCAGGGGCGATTAACTCAAAGTCTCTGCTGGCCAGCCCTATTCTTAGGCCAAGCATTCCTCCAAGTAGCCAGAGAAGGCCCCGAGGCAAAGGTGTAAGTGTTTGAGGCAGGAAGCTGTTGGCAGGTCCTGCAATTGGCCACCACAGCTGTAGATGATCTTCAGGATGGGCTCAGAGGGCATAGGCAGAGTAGGCCATAAACAGTTACTGTTGAGTTTACTTCCGGCTGTTGAGTTTAAATGAATCTAGCTGCCACACTTAACAAAACGAAATGCTGAGAAAGTACTGACTTTACTCTCTTCTAAGAAAACTGAGGGTGGTTGTTTTTTAAGTATAATTTCCTTACCAAACCAAAATATATATCAGATTTGATTTTCTCTGAATTACTGAGTTACAAAAACATTTTACTTTCAGGAATAAGTTAGATTGTTCCTGATAGAGGCTACTCTCCAAGAGTATGTTTGGAAGCTGCTTTTTGTCAGAAGTATATTCTTTATTTTCCTTGAGATTTTATCATTTTCACATTTAAGAATAACATATGCTAATTATAGAAATATAAAATACACAAGAAAAAAGGAAATAATTCATTGGTTTCACCAAATACCTGAACAGAAAAATAACATGGGATTTTCCTGACCACAGGGCCTAAGCATTTTCTTTAATGAGATTATACACTAAACACTGCCTCACCTATGTTAGATTATTGATAACTTATTGTATTATTAAAGGACACTCTTATTTCCTGTCATTTAAAAAAAATTCCTTAAGTAGAATTAGCAGCCTAGAGACAATATTGCTGCTTGTATTACAGACATGTAGAATTTTAAAAGATATTCATCTGTTATTTATTTCTAATTATAACACACTTTTCTAGCTAGGAAAATGCATTTAGCCTGATGTTGGTATTTGGAATGTGTTGAAGCTTCATCATTGGCCTAGTACATGACAATTTTTGTGAATGTTCTGTAGATTCCCAAAAAGTGTTTATGGCTCAGCTTTTTGAAGGATATGCTTGTATTACCTTCTTCACACTGAAATCTTGAGCATTTCTTAGGCAACAGTATTACCTATCATCTTGCATATACATTAAGAAATCAAGCACTGCAATGGGGTCCTAACAATACACCAGTTTGGAAAATTACTAGTATAATGCCCTGAGAAAAATCAATGGTAGAAACTGCTCTCCTCCTCATTACAAACTGGAAAGATACACTTCTCTAAAAGTATCCAAAGCATGTTGAGAGAGAGATTTCGCCAGGAGGACAGCAGGATGGCGGGAACGTATGTCCAGAATATATGCATAGAAATCCATTCCATTCAATCCTAGTGCACACTGCAGAGGACACACAGAATACACTCTGGGAGAAGGATCCCTCTGACGAAGTGTACTGTGCAAAATCAAGCACAAAGCATTCCTCAATGTTTCTCATGAGGCCAGCTGTGTTCTTCCTAAAACACCATGCTCCCTTAATATTGACAGAGAACACAATATTGATAAACGAAGTTGCAATTGTAAAGGAAGACATTTTAGTCCTAGCATTTTCCAGTCATCATCCATTTCCCATTACATTCTCTGAAGAACCAAGAGCTTACAAATCCAGAAATGTCCCTGTTACTTAAGAAAAAAATATTAAAGAAGAATACTTAAATGAAATGAACTAGAATCCTAGTGAAGTACATCTTTTGTACTACTAAAGATAAAGCCAAATAGTAAGGTAGAACACATAGAGACCACAAGTGGATTATGAACAAAGGCTCTAAGCAGTGATGAAATTCAGTAACTATAGACAGTTAACTACTTTCTATTCTTTCTGGAAAGAAAGACTTTGTAAAACTTGACCTTGCTGGAGCTCTCTCAAGAAAAAAAGTAAATAAAAACCTTGCAGTCTTTGCTCAAGGTTTATAACCACACAAATATCTGTAAGACAGAAAGCCCTATATTTAATTTTATCTTGAATACTCTAGCTGTCACTAAAGATTCCAATTTTGCACCACATCTATGACTGATCTTAACATTACAAAATTGTTTCTCTGGGAATATATGTTTGCTTCATGTTCAGATACAAACTCATAAACAAAGTTTTAAATAGTAACCTGTGGTTAAATTGGGAACTGACTACATTAATTTCACCGGACAGAAAGTTTTTCACTCAGGATAATGATGAATCATTAGAAGACATTGCTACAGAGTTTAAGAAACTGATTTCCTATCCTGAAAGAGTTCATCATTATCGTATAACAAGAAATCCAAATTCTAAGAAAGTACCTTATAAATTAGAACAGTCCCACCATTTTCTAACATAAACTCTATTGTCCTAGGTCTATGGAAGTTAGTGTCTATGGGTTTGGGTGGTGTAGGAAAGCATCACCACCAATTTCCTAATTAGAAAAAAAAGCCTTTTATTCTATTTTTTATGACATATACATTCATAGTAATGTAGATTGACAACTGTGAGTCAGATGTACTTTTAGAAATTGTTGGTTGGTTTATTTAGAAATGAAATTACATTATGAACCTAAAAGTAAAAGAACCAGTCACCAGTGTAAGAAAATGGGTATTGAAGAAATTCCTATGTGGTTGATTTATTTTACAAATAGATTTGTAATCTTTACAAAGACATTACTAATTGTTCCACTTGCATAACATGTAATTAAAAGGAGGTTTATGGCTCCAACACTGTTACAGTAGCAGAAAAATATGTCCAGCCATCGGGCTAGAAATTGGGAATTGGCTCTGACTTGAACAATGGTAAATATGCTACCAAATCTAGGAATAATGCCGACCAAACTTGTAGCTCACCCTTACTTAAAATGAATATTACAACTAATAAAATTTTTAAACACTAACATTACCATGTACTGTGAGTTTTCTACAAATCTTTAATCTTCACAGTAAGCCTCTGTGTACTGTGGGCATTGTTCTCCCACTTTATTGATGCAGGAGCTGAGACTAAGGAAGGTGAAGTAACTTGTCTAAAACCCTAGAGCAAAGACAGCATTTAGAATATGCATTTTTAATCACTGTATGTATCATTCGTGCTCAAAAGTACCAAACTCACTGGTCCCCAATTAGTGAGTCCCTACCAAGCTCACTAAAATCAGGCCTAGAAGCCAAAGAATAAAGTCTGTAGTACAGCATATAATTCAGTGAACTGGAGTAATGCATTTTGGAAAAAAAATTAGGTATATTAGGGTATGAGACATTTAGATAAAGTCTAGCTAATTCCTTAGGTTTCTACTTTACTTAACTTTTCTTCATATTCATTCAAAAAATAAATGAGATTGAAAGCACAGATAATCACAACTAAGCTCTTAGTCATTATTATTTTATTATGAATATACTTGGCAAAAACCTTCTCTTGAGTTCTCTAAATTAGATAAACAGTCCCAGAAACTCACGTTATGAACAATGGCTAAAATTTTTTTAAGGAATAATAATGGTAACTGTGTCTTGTGATATTTTAAAGTACAACTGAGTGTAACTGAGTAATTGAGTGTAACAACAGTTTCCTAAGTGCTAGTAGTGCTCCTCTTCCCTACAGTATCATACTTGCTCCCCTGGTCCAGCTAGCTATGAAAAATAATTTACCCATGAAGAAATTAAAGTTTAGCATCTCAGGATACATGGGAAAAAGGCTCTTTTTAACATTGCCAGTGCCTTTTGGGGGTGATCCTAATACAAAATGTGTATTTCAGGTGGTTTATACTTGTAATGTTTTTCTTAACTATGAATGGAAATGCACATATGGACAAATAATAGAGTATACAGAAGTAGTTATCATTGAAGTCTCATATTCTAAATTTTAGTAATTACTAATAAATGGTGATAAAAAGCTGGAATTTAGACTTGACAGACACTTAAGATAATGAAAAAGTTGGCAGTAGGCTTTGCCATACATTCAAGACAGCAATTTCAAAATCCATCTCCCTTATTTTGTAACTTTGATGGAGCTGTTACAAAATAGGTAAGATTCATTTAAATTATTTCCTCCACCCAAAGAACCTGACCTTGACAGACATGGACTAAATGAATCCAACCTGTTTTTCAATTTCGGAATTTACTGGGAAGCTATCCAACCAAGAAGAAATAACAACTGTCTAATGTAGGAGAAACAAAATCACATATAGCAGAGCCAAGCAAAAACATAGTTAAGGGAGACCACATTGATCTCAGTAGAAAGTAGGCTGAATTTGTAGGAATACTCAGTCCCAAAACCAACCTTTGACTAAGGGTGCAGAGAAGAGGACAATGAAACATGTATCCAGGGAAAAAAAAGAGAAAGAAAGAAAAAAAAAAGGCCTTTCTTTGAATTGTTCAGTGAGTCCTTCAGAGTTGCCATCTGGTGGAATGCCAAAAGCAACAGAGAGAATTTCTGGCAAATATTTTGCCATCCCATACCTAAAGGCTAGTATACCTGTGTGATGGGACTATGTTGAGACTAGCCTTGGGGTAGAGAGGATTCTTTTAAAAGAAAATAAAGTAGGTTGGAGGCAGAAGTAGTGCCCGTACTGGAAATTCTAGACTAAAGTTAAAGCAAGAAGAGAAATGATGCCTTCACGCACTTTTTAATAAATACTGATATATGGACCTTGACCATATACTTAGATGGAATCTTTCAGTAAGCCTGCAAGGAACCTGATCCTCTGGAAAACATGAAGATACCTTCATATAAACTCTAAAACCATGGGAATGTAGCAGTTGACAAAGTGTCTCTGCCTTCTTTTAGGGGGGAAAAAAAGGGCATTGTCTGAAAAAGAAAGGGTATGTGTTCTGCTATTCAGAACCCAAAATCTTTCTTCTATTTAGAATCTGATTTTTTTTTTTAACTATAGTATTGGCTTTCTCCTTGCCTTGCAACAAGATGAATTTGGGTTTGTTATACATAAATGACATGCATACTAGTAGTTGCCTAAATGATGTTATTTAAGAAGCATTAGAAAAGCCTCTCAAAAATTTTCCCCCAGGCCAGATATTCCATTATTACAGAGTTAGCTATTGGTTCATTGGATTGCCATTTCTATGGGTACACAGTTACAACACACTAATATTCCAGAGGGGGCTACTCATTAGGCTAGTATGTGGCATAATGTTTCACTGATACCAGATTGCATTCCATAGTAGCAACTATCTGAGAGGAATGCAGTTGGTGATAAGGCACAGATAAACTTTGATTAGAAAGAAAAGTAAGGAATATAGGAGAGGGACTTTGGTGACTTGATCACTGGAGAACCTCACTCTAAAATCAGGGATGAACATATATATGCACAAAATCCAATAGGCCTGAAAATAAATTTCCAGCCAACAAAATATATCTCAACCTCACCCTTGGCTTTACTCATATAATTATGTTCCAGATTTTATTGCTATTAAAAAAATCCATCAGACTGTTCAAATAGAGCCTCTGGAAACTGAGACCCAGAAATGTTAAGTGATGTGCCCAAGGTTACTGACAAGTTGATGGCAGAATCCCTTGTGGACAGCTAGGTCAGCTTCCTTCCTGTTATTCTATGTCAGTGTTTGCCAATCTTCAGTCATTTCTATTTCCTCTTTACTTTTTGCCCTATCTAAAAATCACTAGCACTATCATAATTTTTTTCTAAAATTCATTTACTGTTTTTTACTTAATACATCTACACAAAGAAGAAACTGTGTCACAGCCGCGAATAGAAAACCAAAATAATTTGACATAAATAGAATCAATAACTATTAGAACAATAGAATAAAAATAACAAAATTGTCTTACCTGATGAAAACTCTGTCAGAGGCCTGCTCTGCCTTGTTAAAATTGAAGATTCAAGAAATTTAGACATAAATTAACACCCAATTATTACTTCCTCCTTGATATAATCACAAGGATTGAATAATGTTTGCAGCAGTAGGCCCACCCAGATCTTGGTTTCTAATATTATTCTCCAATAAAAAGAACTAGAATCCTTGCAGAAATTGTTGATTCTATGGCTGCGGCAGTATGATAGGAAAAATCCCCCCCAAAGGTCCATATCCTAATCCCCAGAATTTGTGAATATAGTATGGAAAGGGGAAAAAGAGAATAAATTTACAGTAGAGAAATCTGACAAACATATCTCAGCCAGGTAATCAAGATTAACATTAACAGCAATAAGTTGACAGCATCTACTCCTGATATAATGTAATGAGAATGGCACCCTACCTCTCCCGTCTTCTTTCTCAAAACTCATTATGACAGTCTAATCATGAGAAAAACTTCAAACAAACCCCATTTTAGGAGAATTCTACAGAATACCTGACCAATATTTCTCAAAATTGTCAGAGTCTTCAACAAGAAGGAAAGCTCGAGAAACTGTCACAGCCAAAAGGAGCCTAAAGAGACATAACTAAATATAATGTGGTATCCTTTCATAGGATTCTGAAACAGAAAAGACAGTAGGTAAAAACTAAGAAAATCTGAACAAAGTGTGGACTGTAGTTAATAATAACATATATACATCATTGGTTGTGCCAAATGTACCATACTAATGTGAGATATTAACAACAGGGGAAATAGAGTGTAGAGTATAATAGAATTCGCTGTATTCTCTTTATAACTTTTCTGTAAATCTAAAGCTATTCTAATATTTTTAAAGTTATTTTTTTCATTGCAGAGAGATTTCAGAGGGATAAATGTTTTATGCAAGATCTTAAAGGAAGTAATAACTGGTTTGGTGGCTAATTGGACGAAATAGATGAAAAAATAATGAATGAGTCATAGATTATTCCAAAGTTTTGACCTGAATGGTCAGGAAAATAAAATGCCACTGACAAAGAGGAAAAATGAGAGAGAAGACTTGCTGGTGATTGAGCAAATGATAAGCTTGGGACAAAACAAACTTAAGGCAAAAATGGCCAATTCAGCCCTACCCATAGCATCGGCCTAAGGACTAAAGGGTCCTGGGTTCAATTCTGGTCAAGGGCACATACCTCAGTCGCAGACTCGATCCTCTCCCCTGGTTGGGGCTCATGTGGGAGACAACCAATCACAACCAATCGGTATCTCTCTCACACTGAAATTTCTTTCTCTGTGTCTTTCCCCCTCCCTTCCACTTTCTCTAAAAATTAATGGGAAAATATCCTTGGGTGAGGATTAAAAAAAAAAAAAGACAATTTAAATATAAGTATAATCAGCAGCTAGAGATAAAGAATTTGATGTTGGCTGAAAATTCATGAATTGAAATGTAAATTTAATCAACCAACCAGTAAATATATATGAAACAACTGCTTATAAGGCCCTGTATGGAGAAAGGGGAGGGAGTATGTACTAAAATGCAAATTATTGGAGTGTCAAGGCATATGCCTGCATAAAAATAACAACAGAAAACAATGCATAGTGTCAGATAAGACATAGCAAAAATAAGCATTATAGAAGTTCTGTGTAAAGCCCCAATGAGTACACTTGGTCAGTATAAATGAGGTTGCTGAGGAAACAGATGGCGTGATAAACTGAATGTTTGTGTCCCCCTCCTAGTTCATGTGCTGAAGCCCCAGTGTGGCTATATTTTCAGGTGGGACCACGAAGGAAGTGATTAAATTTAAATGAGGTCATAAAAGTGGGACCCTGATCCAATAGGGTTAGTGCCCATAAAGGACACCCTCCCCCCCCAAGCATGCACCAATGAAAAGCCATGTGTGGACGTAGTGAGAAGATAGCCATTTGCAAGCAAAGAGTAGAGCTCTCACCAGAAACCAAGTCAACTGAAATCTTATCTTGGCCTTCCAGCCTCCAGAACTGTGAGAAAATAAATTTCTATTGTTTAAGCCTGTGATATTTAGTGATGGCAGCCTGAGTAAATAATAATATAGATGGTCTTAAGAGGGTAAATAAGGAGAGCAGTAAGAGAAAACCAAGACCATTCAAGCCTAAAACTTTAGCATAATCTATGAATCATTCATTATTTTTCATCTTTTTTATCCAAATAATCACCAAACCAGTTGCTACTTCCTTTAAGATCTTGCATAAAACATTTATCCCTCTAAAATCTCTCTGCAATTAAGAAAGGAGAGCAGTAAGAAGAAAACCAAGATAACCTAGCAACAAGGAAGCCAAAGATTTAAAAAAGGCTTAATTTATTTATTTAAAATTATTTATTGAGAATTTATTTTGTGCCAAACACTGTATTAGATCTCAAGGATACATAATAAATAATATACAACTCCTACCTACATAGAACTTACATTCTGTGAATGTATCATAAACAAGAAATAATAGACAGATACATGAGTAGATAGAGATCATGAAAGTGCTGTGAAGGGAGGTACAATGAAGAGTAATTACATATGGTGTAGGTATGTCTTAAATAGTCAAGGAAGAACTCTCTGTGAGATGGCATTTACGCTGAGACCTAAAGGATAAAAATGAGCTAGCTGTGCAATAATGCCGAAGTGAGAAATTTGTAGACATAGAGAACAGGAATCACAAAGGTCATGCCATCAGAAAGTACTTGGAAATTTGAGAAACAGAAGAGGAGCCAATGGGATTCACATATTGTAATCAAGAACAAGATGGAGGTGACTTTGTAGAGATAGATATTTGCCAGCCTAAGAACTATAGATCTATTTGTAAGACATTGAGAAGACATTGAATGGTCTATGAAACAAGTGACAGGGCTGATTTGTTTTTTACATGCTAATTGTTTGCTATATTTAAAAAAAATAAGAACAAGAAAGGAAGCAAAGAGACCAGCTAGGGAGTTATTTCAAATAATACAGAATAGAGATTATAATCACTTAATTTAGGATGATGGTGTACATATAGAGGAAAATGTCTACTCAGATATTTTTGATGTTAGAAACAAAAGAACTGGATGATGGATAGAATGTGAGGAATTGCAGAAAAAGAGAAAATAAAGCTGAGACTTAAGTTTTATTTAAGAAAATGGATCAATGGTGGTGCCAAATATGGAGATGAAGAAGTGTAGCAGAAGACTAGACTTGTGAAGAAAATCCAAAGTTCAGTTTTGGACATTGGGCTGGAAATTTAATTTTGAAAGCCATTAGCATATACAAGGTACTTAGATTTATAAGACCGAATGAGACCACTTAAGGAGAAAGTTCTGATAGAATTGAAGAAAGGCTAGCTCTGAGCCTTGGCAAAGCAACAGTGAACTAAGAGGAAAACCAGAAGAGTATGTCACAGAGCCAAGGGAGGAAAATGTTTCCAGGAGGGTGTGTTCGGCTGTGTCAACTGTTGTCAAGGCAATACATCAAAGAACAGTCAGGTTTGGCAATGTGGGGAGTGGGGGAGACCTTGACAAAAGGGGTTTTGGTGCATGCAGAGGTGGAAATGGAAGACAAATTAGAAAGAGGTGAAGACTTAATAATTGGAAGAAATAAAGAGGTGCTAGTGAGCAATCTCATGTTCAACATGTTTAACAGAAAGATGTAGAGGAATTGGGCAATATCTGCAAAAGAATGTGAGATCAACAGAAGAATGTTTACTTTTTTAAAAAAAAACAAACATGGGATTAACATCAGGTATGTTAATTGGTATGATCCGAGAGGTAGAGGAGTAGATCCCAGTCCACAAGAAAAAGAGGACTAAATCCAAAGAAAAGTGGAAGGACTTGCATTTGATAGGGGCAGGTATATTTCCTTCACTCTGACCAACAGGGCACAGGTTCTGTTTGGTTAGATTTAGGGTGGGAGGATAGTTAAGCTCAGGGAAAGGGTATTAAGATTGAAACAGTCATCTGAGAAAGGGAAAAGCAAATTCACTATGAAAACATACAAGAGTACTACAGTATTGAATGGACATTGCTGTTTTGGTCATGAATTTTAAGTATATCAGTCGGCCTAGTTTTTTCCACCACTGTTCAGAAGTGCAGACAAGGAGAGGTGTCTGTATATTGGAGATTATAGTACAGTTAAAGAGCTGCAGCAATGAGAGACCAGAATGAGTAAAATAGAATAGGAGGTGATGTCATAAAGTAGGATACTTTGAATGAAAGTTTAGGAGGTGTTTTCTTTACTGGTGATGACAAATTCCAGTGCTCATGTGAGTAGGTGACAAAGGTGATGTTGAGGAAGAGAGTGAAGGAGGGGAGGTCAGGAAACAGAGAGGCTAAAGTGTAGGGTATTTCATTCACATGGCTCTTGCAATTACTAAGAACAATGACAGGAATTAAGATGTACAGGAAGGCAGAGAGGCAGTAGTTCAAGTCTTAAGTGAATAAGGACAGATGATTAGGAAGGTAGCTATGAATTATCACCAAGAACACTTTATATACAGTAAAACTAGATAGGAACCTACAGAGTAACTATTCAGCTAAGCTTATAAAGATATTGTCCTTAACACAACGTAGCATGACTCTATAAAGGAAAATATATATACTGTTAATTAACTTCTAAAATAAATACCTTCATTTTTTAAATTGCACACTTCTTTCAATCAAGAATTTTTAATTGTCTAACCACTATGCTGTACACCTAAAACTAATACAAATAATATTGAATATAAGCAATAATTTTTAAAATTTTTAAATTAAAAAATAAATTCAATTAAAAATAATTTTGAGCATATACTACAATATATACTTATCTATAAAGTACATATGACTCTAAAGATATTTACTATAAAAGATATTTTAAAGATGAAAATTTATATAAAATAAACTACATTTAAATCTATCTTATTTTATTAATATAATAAAACCTTTTGGTTCTCACCAGAAAATTATTATTTATCATTTTATAATGAAAAATACTTTATTTTTTAAAACCCTGATCTAAACTTTGTAACTGGATGATTTGAAGGTCTGATACTGTTTCATTTATATCGGTACATGGTTTTAATGACTTTTAGCTGAAAAAAGAAACCTCACAAAATATTTATATCCAAATGAAAGAAGTATTTCATTGACTTTGTTTACCATTTTCTTATACTCATTTTTCAATCTCATATACAAAGTATACAAAGGTTTTCAGTAAATTTTATTTAGTAAATTTCAATTTACCCTGATGCCAATTGGCTTTCTTAAACCAATCAAAAGTGCAACATTTTTTACTAGAGGAATCCAAAGGCAACAAAATCTCAGACATATGCTGAAGCAATTTCTTCACCAATACAGCTCCTAGGGCATTGGAAACTAAAGAGAAAATAAACAAATGGGACTACATCAAAATGAAAAGCTTCTGCACAGCAAAAGAAACCATCAACAAAACAACAAGAAAGCCCACTGCATGGGAGAACATATTTGCCAATGTTATCACTGATAAGGGTTTAATCTCCAACATTTAGAGGGAACTCATACAACTTAACAAAAGGAAGATAAACAATCTAATCAAAAAAATGGGCAAAGGACCTAAATAGACACTTTTCAAAAGAGGGCATTCAGAAAGCCAAGAGACATATGAAAACATGCTCCAAGTCACTAATCATCCAAGAGATGCAAATCAAAACAACAATGAGGTATCATCTCACACCTGTCAGGATGGCTATCATCAACAAATCAACCAATGACAAGTGCTGGAGAGGATGCAGAGAAAAGGGAACACTCGTGCACTGCTGGTGGGAATGCAGACTGGTGCAGCCACTGTGGAGAACAGTATGGAGTTTCCTCAAAAAGTTAAAAATGGGACTCCCATTTGACCCAGTGATCCCACTTCTAGGAATATATCCCAAGAAACCAGAAACACCAATCAGAAAGGATATATGCACTCCTATGTTCATAGCAGCACAATTTACAATAGCTAAGATTTGGAAACAGCCTAAGTGCCCATCAGCAGATGAATGGATTAGAAAACTGTGGTACATCTACACAATGGAATACTATTCTGCTGTAAAAAAGAAGGAATTCCTACCATTTGCAACAACATGGCTGGAACTGGAGAGCATTATGCTAAGTGAAATAAGCCAGTCAATGAAAGAAAAATACCACATGATCTCACTCATTTATGGATAATAAAGACCATTATAAACTGATGAACAAAAATAGATACAGAGGCAGAGCTGCCTCGAACAGACTGTCAAACTACAGCGGGAAAGCCGGGGAGGGTTGGGGGGGGAGGGTAAGAGATCAACCGAAGGACTTGTATGCATGCATATAAGCATAACCAATGGACACAAGACACTGGGGGGTAGGGGAGGCTGGGGGAAGGTCAAGGGGGAAAAAAAGGAGACATATGTAATACTCTTTGTAATACTTTAAGCAATAAAACAAAATTTTTAAAAAAGTGCAAGATTTTTATGTTTGTAACAAATTTCAAACTCACTGAAATTATTTGGATAACTTAGAATAAGTTGGGAAGTTCTCTGTAGGTGTGCAGCTCAGGGAGTATTTATAAGTGCTATACTTAATCATTTTCAGTTACAATATCATATGAAGATGAATATTTTATAAAGGTTTATATCAGTGATGGCGAACCTTTTGAGCTCGGCGTGTCAGCATTTTGAAAAACCCTAACTTAACTCTGGTGCCGTGTCACATATAGAAATTTTTTGATATTTGCAACCATAGTAAAACAAAGATTTATATTTTTGATATTTATTTTATATATTTAAATGCCATTTAACAAAGAAAAATCAACCAAAAAAATGAGTTCACGTGTCACCTCTGACATGCGTGTCATAGGTTCACCATCATTGGTTTATATTAAAAATGTTTTCCCTATGAAGTCCCCTTTTCTTGTCACTCCTGGGTCCAGAGGATTGCACTGTTAGATGAGGATGTAACACATAAACCTCTGTAGACTCTGAACCTAAGCAATATAAATACTCTTTTTTTAAAAAATATATTTTATTGATTTTTTTACAGAGAGGAAGGGAGAGAGATAGAGAGTTAGAAACATCGATGAGAGAGAAACATCGATCAGCTGCCTCCTGCACACCCCCTACTGGGGATGTGCCCGCAACCAAGGTACATGCCCTTGACCGGAATCGAACCTGGGACCCTTGAGTCCACAGGCCGACGCTCTATCCACTGAGCCAAACCGGTTAGGGCTATAAATACTCTTCTAAGGTACAGTATGAACCTCTTATTGTATAAAATATGTTCATGATAACATCTCCTCTAATTATATAATATTTCAAATAATACAGGAGATATAATCATCTGCTCTATTCAACCAAGCACATATAAACTACTATGTGGTGATACGACTTCATACAAATGTGGGCACCAGTGAAAAATATTCCACATTGTGAGACTCTTTCCTCAATCATACCTCAAATACTATATGTGAAGTGTGAGCATCTGACAAAAGGTCTGATTTTAGTCAGATCCATATTCACGGATCTCCTCAGTTAAACACTAGAGGCCCAATGCATGAAATTCGTGCAAGAGTAGGCCTTCCTTACCTCAGCTGCCGGCACCGGCTTCCCTCTGGCACCTGGGACCTGGGCTTCCCTCACAGCCCCAGCTTCATCTGGAAGGTCATCTGGAAGGACATCAGGTCTAATTAGCATATTATGCTTTTATTATTATAGATAAGTTTAATATATTTACCTTTCTATTGAATTAACTATGCACCCTTTCCTGGGACATACATCTCATTATGGAGAGAAGATACAATCAATGCCTACTTTGCAACAGTTCTCTCCATGGTAGTGGTGAAGTCATCAGACATCTATGCCTTATAAAGAAGGAGAGAGATGCCATAGGTGGTTTGGCTCAGTGGATAGTGAGTCAGCCTATAAGGGTCTCGGGTTTGATTCCCGTCAAGAACACATGCCCTGGTTGCAGGCTGGATTCCCAGAAGGGAGCATCAATGATTCTCTCTCATCATTGATGTTTCTATCTCTCTCCCTCTCCCTTCCTCTCTGAAATCAATAAAAAACAAACAAACATTTTTTAATAAAGGAGAGAGAGAGCCTAATAAGAAAATAATTTTCATAAATCATGAAAATTAATTTTAATCAACTCTGGAAAAGATAGAAGGCAATGCTTTTTAAAGTAGATGATCCTTTCTTCAAGTAGTATTTGTTAATATCTTAGTCAGCACTTAAATATAAATTAATTATTAACTTTCTCTTAGATTCTATTGGCTAGAATTCAATCTTATGGACAAACCTAATTGCAAGGATTGCTGGGTAACATTTAGTGGTTTGTCCACAAATGAAAGAAAAATGGTGTAGAGAACACAGATTAACCTGTACCAAAGACTGCCATATACACATGCCTTGCAAATAATTAAACCTAGTATTTCTACTTAGTCTCAAGAATTTCAAAAGAATATATCAGGGTCTTTGTTTTCTGGAAGGCTACAGGCATTATAGATATTGAGATACTGGAAAGATTCTATTTACTCTTACTCTTCCAAAGATATAACCTTTATTTTGTGATAGATGAGGGAAGCGGTCATACTCAAAGTATGAAACAACTATGCTCCTTAAAGGAGTTTTCTCTCTTTAAAAACGGAGGGTATTGGTGCTAGCATCAGATTCCAGCCCCCACCCCCCCCACCCCCCCCAGTCCACCCCCCCACCACCCCCCCCCACCCCCGCCTAGAGTTGGTTCTTCCTCAACACTTTTTCAAATTCATCCTTCCCATCCTTCCCTAATTAACTTGGATGTTTGTGGATAGTATCTTAAGCATCATGATGTCAATGTGAAGCATTTACCCTTGTAAGATCTATCCGATTCCCTTTGTTTTGTGGTTGCTCTTTTTAATTTCTTTCAGTTGATACTAACAAACAAAGCAAAAAAAAAAAAATCATGGAAGGAAATTTCTACACAACAATACAAACTCTTCACAACTTTTGGAAAGAAACTAAGTACAGGAATTTTTTTTATAATACTAACCCCAAGCATTATTTTCTTAAACTAAATATAGCATGCTATAGTAAGAATTCAGGAAAACTATGGTCTGTCTATATATTAAGATGCTAATGGAAACACATTCATTTCTTTGACTGATAGTACTCTCTCCCCTGCTATTCCATTCTTCAATCCAACAGTGTATTAAATTCAGAATTAGAAGACTCAGTTCTAGTTCGTTCCCTGCCACTTAGTAACTATGAATTTTGGCAAACTACTTCCTCTAAATATATTTATTAATTTGTAAAATGAGGATAACAAGAACTGCTTTGCCTCACCAGGATGTTATAATATAGAAATGAGATGCAACATATGGCAGCTTTATAAATCACTATACAGATTACATTTTTTGCATCATCATTAATGGTCTTAGGATCAGAGTAACAAGAATCTGAGCCAGGGTGTTTTCTTATTTCTGACATTACCTCATGCTCTTGGCCATGGTTGTTGACCTTCATGGCATTGTGCCAGAGATACCTTTTTGTGTTTTTATTCCGTTCCTGGTTTCCTGCTAGGATATGTTGTTTTTACTTCTGTTTTTATGCAGAATTTATTCTTTAACAAATGAATTTCAGTTAATTGTAATTTTTTATATAACTAGAGCTCAGTCATTTATAAAATTGTTTTATTAAATTATAAATCAATTTATTTCAAGATGATCAAATAATTTTAAAAGACCAATAGAAGTGCTCAAAAGGTTTTGCAAAAACAGAAATCTATTGCTGCATCTTAATTATAAAAAAGAGCTTTTTGACAAAATTTTAATATGAAGAGAAAACATTATAATAAAGAAAACAACTAAATTTCATCATATGATCAATGGTAACAAATAAAAATATGTGTATACATCTAATGATTTATTATAATGTAATGAAATATATATACATATATATATTAAGTTTTCCGTGCCCACAAATGTTCCTTTATTTTCAGATCAACTGTTGCAGAGTTACTGGTTTACTCAGACTTTCCCTAGGAAACAGTCACCATCTGCCTGATTAGTCTGTTTCCTTGGTATCCTGCCTGTTCTAGCTATTTAAGTTTCTGCTCTATTTCAAGAAATGCACTCAATAGGATGGTCACATCTGTTATCATTTGAAAAGAGGTACACATATTCAAAAAACATGTAATAGAGCCTTGATATCTTATTAACTGTAAACAGGATATGTCTTTTTTCATCTACCTTACCTTAAATGCTAACAAAGAATGGCATGATCTTTAAGGTCTCTCCTTCAAATACCGTGAATCTAAAATAAAAAGGAGTGCTCAAATAGTAAAGTTACCACTTGAACATTTTCCTTATGTTCATATTTATAAGCACATACAGAAAACAATACCATCTGTTAAAAAATAGTTAACTGAATACTAGCACAAAATAACAAAGTCATATTCCATGCCCTTCCCTACCTTATTCCCATAACAAATAGAGTCACTATGTTATATTATTCCCCTCATTCGTTAAATAAACATTTACCAAGGGCCTGCTGTCATTAGGCACCATGCCAGGCTCCAAAACTGCCACAATGAGTAAGTCACAACTCTTGCTTCAAGGACCTCCAAGGCCCCATGCAGTGGTTTTGCTTTTCCTTTCATTCACATACTTGCTTTATGTCAAAAACTTAACTCTTGCCTCTAAACTCTCCTTACATCTAATTGGTTCTCCATGCTGCTGCCAAATCATTCATTTATTCATTCAGTGGCCCCTCTGTTAGTTACTGGTCTAATGCTATGACTATAGCACTGAACAAGCCAGCCAAATTCGCTGCCCTCAGGGGCCACGTGTTCTAGTGTAAGAAGTAAGAACATATATAAAAGAGTAAAGTCTCTTTTGCTGTCACTTTGTCTCAATCCTCATTTGCTCTTAATACTTAAAAATACAACTCCTTGACTTGTCGGGCTTTTCCCTCTTTTTCACTGCTTCTTTTAAACTTTTTTTAAGTATATTTTTTTATTTATTTCAGAGAGGAAGGGAGAGATAGAAACATCAATGATGAGAGAGAATCATTGATTAGCTGCCTCCTGCACGCGCCCCACTGGGGATCGAGCCCCCAACCCAGGCATGTACCCTTGACAGGAATCGAACCCAGGACCCTTCAGTCTGCAGGCTGACGCTCTATCCACTGAGCCAAACCAGCTAGGGCCACTGCTTCCTTTACAAATTATTCCCTTTAATTAGGCTGGCTTGTCGTTTTTGTTTGTTTGTTTGTTTTTTAATTTACTGTTTAAATGCCCACACCTATCTTTTTTTCCTCTCTTCTGGCTACTTTCTTGCTCCTACCAAATTCTCTGTTAAGTCTTTCCTGACTAACTAACCCAAGGTGCCGTCCCTCTTCTGGCTTTCCCATAGTATTTATTAACTGTTACCATGTTGTTAAGCACATCTTTTCTGGTAACATAGTCAGATGCTTTTGTACAAGTATGTATGCATTTCATATTTCCTCCAGATCCTCAGTTCCTTTAGGGCAAAACTTTTCTTTTGTGTTTCAGTATCTTCAATACTAATTTTAGTGAAGATAGGGATGAACTTGTCCTTCTTTCAGAATTAGGTTAATCACCTATCCAATACATAGTCCCTTTAAGCAGTAGTCATTTTCAAATAATTAAACCATTTTATATACAATTTTCCTCACATAAAAGAGTACTTCATGTAAAGAAAAATTACAATTAACTAATACCAAATTAGGAAGTTTTTTTCTCTAAAGCCTTGATAAAATTCCTACAGAAAGTTTACAAAATTAACAGGACCTTTTTGTCTCTCCTATTTTTGTATTCTCCAGAGTGCATTTTTTCCATGACCTTCCCTACCTTATCCCCATAACAAAGAGAGTCACTATGCTCCAGGCACTATGCTGAGCATTTCATGAATATTATCTTCAAATCTTACCCTCATCCTATGATAGCCACTAGTACTTCCATTTCACTTACAAGAAGACAGACTTCCATTTCCAGCAATCTGGCAATCTACTAGTATATCTGAAAAACTTCCTCAAACACACACACGTCACACATACCGGGTAAAATATAAGAAACATACTTGTAAATGCATATAGCTGAGCTTGCAAGAAAGTAAAGGAAATCCTCAGAGGTCAAACACCAAGAGAAAACTAAAAACTAGAGCTACAGATTGTGAGTTGGTCTTAGGGCGGGGCATGAGATATGCTTGCATTCACTGTAAGCATAGATAAATAGGAAGGCAAGGCTTGGACCTGGCGAGTTTGGGGGATTAAACTGAGACTCTGCAAAAATATGGATTTACTGGGATCCAGTGAAAGGGTAAAATAGAAAAAGGTTAACCCAGTGACACCAGAAAACAGGAAATCTTGTGATTTCACTGAATTCTGGGTCAGAAAACAAAGTTTCTTCATAATTTGCTTCAGAACAGCATTCAGATTTTAGATTAGATTAGATTTTACTCTGCAGGGCCTGGAAACCTTTAAACCAAGAAATTCTCAGCCTCAGGGTCAACTCCCTACCTCTTGTTCACCTAAGCCGGCCTATTCTCTTCTCCCTGTGTGTGCGTTAAAATCAAAGTTAATACTCATGGGAAGACTTGCAGAAGCAAATACCAAATCAGTCTATAAAATGATTCTCTTTATCTTTGGATATATTTTGAGTGTTATTAATATAGCCATTCCAACTTTATTTTGATGTGTGTTGGCTATCCTATGTCTTATTATTTGAAGTGAGTTTCTTGTAGATTGTGTATAATTAGGTCTATCTTTTTTTTTTAATCCAATCTGTCAATTTCTGCTTTTAATTGGTATAGAAGTTCTCATAGAGATCTCTGATTCTCTCTCTCTCTCTCTCTCTCTCTCTCTCTCTCTCTCTCTCTCTTTCCCTCTCTCCCTCTCTCCCCTCTCCTCTGCCCCTTCTCCCCATATTCTGATGTGTAAACTCCAGCCTCCTTGGCCTTTCCATATTCCACATTTCTAGTTTCATCGCCTCACCTCAAAAAAACTGCCAACTTTCTCCTGTATACCCTTTCCCTGGAAATCCTTAATCATGGATCTCACTTTATTTGTTTCCCATCTCTCAGGGATCATTGTCTTTGTTGCTTAATGTGTTATTTTTTTAAACATATTTTTATTGATTTCAGAAAGGAAGGAAGAGGGAGAGAAATTTAGAGATCTGTATGAGGAGACTCATTGACTGGCTGCCTCCTGCATGCCCCACACTGGGGATTGAGCCTGCAACCCGGGCATGTGTCTTGACTGGGAATCGAACTGATTTATAGGTTGACACTCAATCACTGAGCCATGCTGGCTGGGCAATGTCTGGTATTTAAAAAAAAACAAAACTGTTGCTCCATTTATTTTGTCTATATTTTTAGTTGTTTCAGGAGGATAAATATTATTCCTATTACTTCATCTAGCCTAGATGTGAAAGTACAAGACATTTTAGAAGGGTACATTGTGCAGGATTCCCACAACTAAAGCTGTGATTAAAATGCTCTCATAATGTCCTAAAGTTGGGGTGTGATATTGACTCATAACAACTAGTCAGACACACTAATGGAGTATTGTAATACAACTTCAGTCGAATGGAAAGACATTGCGTTTTCAAGAACTTTTCATAGATGTCTTCAGACGCATTTTGCTTGTTTTTTTTTGTTTTGTTTGTTTGTTTTATTAATCCTCACCCAAGGACATTTTTCCATTGATTTTTAGAGAGAGTGGTAAAGAGAGGGGAAAACAGAGAGAAACATTGATGTGAGAGAAACACATTGATTGGTTGCTTCCTGCACGAGCCCCAACCAGGGCCTGGCTGGGGAGAAGTCTGCAACCAAGGTACATGCCCTTGATTGGAATTGAAACTGGGACCCTTTGGTCCACAGGCCAATGCTCTATCCACTGAACCAAACTGGCTAGGACTTCAGATGCATTTTGTACTGTCCTCCTCTCAGGCTTTTCCTTCCTCTTGGTTGGGCAAGAGTTATTTCTAAATGCTTGGAAAATGACAACTTTTTATTCCCAGTTGTTGGTTGAGGAGATGAGATTCTCCTCATCTCTTGCTAAAACCTCCTTTCCTATTGTTCTAAAGATCTTTTTACAAAGTAAAATAGATATTACAATATCACTCTTCTTTTCGTTATGGAACTTTTCAAACCTACCTAAAAGTAGAAGGATTGGGATGATAAACCTCAAAGTATCACCATCATCTAGCTTTAACAAGTATTCATGTTTTGCCAGTTTTATAATAATTTTTTTCTCAAATTTGTTAATAGGTATAGATATTATTTTAAAGGGGATCTTCCTGTAAACCTGTGTTCCTCAACCAGATCATAACTGTAAATGGTTGTATTCTATCTCTCTATGTAAAGAGAATCATGATCCATTCAGAGGAAAGGGGATACATGAAGCATATTTCCTCTACAGAAAGCAGGAAGTAATTCCTTACTTTGTTAAAAACACAACATACAAAAGTCCTCTATTTAACTTTCAAAAAGCGTGGTGTCAGAAATCTCTTTGACATATAAAAATATTTCCAAAATTTTGGATAAATCATCTTATTTCACATTTATTTATGCAAATTTCTCTTTTTTCCTCCTTGGTATTTTCATTCAACAGTTGATGTTTGTGTGCAGTGGAGGAAAGAAGAAGCATTGCAAGCAGGTTCCTTGATCTCCCATTATTCAAACTTGTAAATATAATTGAAGCTTTCCCTGAATGCCAAAGATAATTAAAATATGAAAGTTCTAATGTTACTTCCTCCTTTTAATAATAACTCACTCTGAAAGTCAAAGATTTTTTAAAAGTAGGATAAGGGTGTAATGCAGCAGTTCTCAACCTGTGGGTCGTGACCCCTTTGGCAGTCGAACGACCCTTTCACAGGGGTCGCCTAAGACCATCCTGCATATCTGATATTTACATTACGATTCATAACAGTAGCAACATTACAGTTATGAAGTAGCAACGAAAATAATTTTATGGTTGGGTCACAACATGAGGAACTGTATTTAAAGGGCCAGAAGGTTGAGAACCACTGGAGTAATGGGAGAAAAGGCAAAGTAAAGACAATAAGTGCATGAATGGAGAAAATTATATTTAGAGAGAAAAAAGAGGTAGATGACTACTTCACTCTTTATATTAAAAGAAATTCCAGATTAATTGAAGATTTAAATAGCATAAAACTGAAACCATAAAAGCACCAGAAGATAACTTGAGAGAATTTCTCAAAATAGTCTTATAATGGAGAAGGTCTTTTTAACTATGACACAAATCCAGAAGCCATAAAGGAACCCAGCTGGATGACATGTCCATGTTTAGTTGTAATTAAGTGCCAAAGGGGAACAGAATTGTCAAAGATTGGCTTGAAGCAGTTAGAATTCATTGCTCAAGCTGGACACATTGTCATCCTGAACAACATCAAGATTCAGTCAGCAAGAAAGAGTTAGAATGAGGTTTATGAATAAACAACTAACAAGATCCGCCATAAAATCACTGTGTCCTTTCCTTGCAGAATCCTTAAATCTTGTCATAGATTTGTCTAATTTTATCTTCTGCTAAAATTTTATTTTAATTACAGAAGTAACAATGAATGCTAATTTATCAAACAGTTAATCAACAATATAAATTATAAAATATTTACTATGACAGAATATAAGACTGATATAAAACTTTTAGAAATAACTTTATTATTGTTATGAGAAGCACATGACATAGCCTTAATTAAAAACATTTATCTAGTCTATATAAAAGAAAACATTATTTTCTCCATTTACCAAAACAAGAAAATTTCAAATCAATTTAAAAATAAAAATAATTACTATAAGGAACAGCAAATTATTTTAGATGAAAATGAATCACAGATTTTTATTCAGAACTTTTCTTCATATCAGATGAACAATACAATATGAAGCCTTTATAGTTCCAAAATATAGAAAAGAATAAGTATTACCACATCCTCTTCCAATAACTACTGAATTAGGTAAATTTATTCATGTGATGTTATGATGATTAGTTTAATAGAATATTTTTAAAAGCTAAACTTATATCATCTAAGAACAAAAATTATATAAACAGCATATTGTCCATGACCTCAGTCAAAATGTTCCAGGAAATAGTCATCAATATATAATGCATTTAAGAAACTTCAGGCCAAAATCATATCACGGTTTGGCTAATGCCAAGTCTTAAAAGACTCACTATTTTCCCTTAGGAAAGCACAATTTTAAACAAGTCGGGCGATGTGCATAAGTCATAAATTTTTAAATGCCTAGAAAAATAATCTGGCACTGTATTTTCAACCTACTCTATTTTCTTTGATTTTTCAATAAAAAAATCTTTGACATGCTTTTCTAGTTCATTCAAGCATCCCCAGAATATAGAAATTTAATGACTATCTTTTTTTATTAGCTAAGACATCAGCTTTTGGATTTGTTAATAAACAAAGCAATTAGAGAAATGGTAAAAACTAAATCAGTTCTAATAATTCAGTCCAAAAGACCAAGGAATACCCACCCCAAACAAAAACCTAATTATTTATCCTATCTATCATGATTGTTTGAATTCTGTAGATCAATCCATGCATTTTGTCCTAGCTATGACTATGTAGATAGTTACCTAAATAATTAAGATTTTAAAGCCTTTTCATTCTTCAATAATCTTCATAATCTTATGGAAGATATTTTTGGTTATTTCCAAATGGTAGCAAAAGCTTATTTATAATTCAGATTTTAGTCCATATAAACTTGTATCATTTTCTATTCCATTAGCATAATACCAAATCACCATTACGTTTTACTATATTTGACTATTTGTTATAGCCTGATTGCCTTTATTAATTAGTCAGCTTTGCTTCAGTAACAAATGATCCTAGAAATGGTAGTTAAAATAATAATGGCTCATTCCTTGCTTACATTACATGTTGGATGACAAATTTGCCTGTGGTTTTGCTGCATGTATCTTCTTATTCAAGAACAAGTCTCTGCACAGAACTTTCTATTCTTACGGCAGTAGGAAAGAGCAACATTGTTGGCAGAAATATTCAATGGCATATGTCACTTCTGTTTACATATCATTGGGCAGAGCAAATCACATGGCCAAACCTGACAATGGCCAAACCTGCCATTGATAGGAAGGCACTGCAAATCACATGGCAAGGGGTGGGGACATATAATTCTCTTACAAATAAACAGGGAGCAAATCCTGAGGAATATAATCTACCAGTCCTGTCCTCTGAGGTTTAATATATTGAAGTCTTTAAAAACAAACAAACAAGTAAGCACATAAACCTCTGTCATCTTTGATTCTCATGTCTAATCAGTTACAAACTCCCTTAACAAAAGATGGAAGGGAGTTGGAGGATAAGTACCCCCAGTCTCCTCACTCCTCAAGCAGGAAAACTCTGAGATGTGATTAACTTGGTTTCCCATAGTTCTCCCATGGAATTGAGGCCCACCCTTGCCCATAGAGATTGCCTATTTGACAACAGACCCTTTATTGGCTTCCTTCCCTTCCCTATCTCCCTACCCCTCTCTGCAATGGAGTTTCTTGGGATCACCACTAATTTACAATCCAATTCATGTCTCAGGGTCTGCTTCTGGGTACACTCAACCTAAGCCAGTGGTTCTCAACCTTGGCTGCACATTAGAATCACCTGGGAATCTTTTTAAAATCCTGATTTCTGGGCCTCATCCTCCGGAAATTCTGTTTCTTTGTTATTAAGGGGAGGGCCCTACATCAGTAACAAAGAAACAGAATTCCGGAGGATGAGGCCCAGAAATCAGGATTTTAAAAAGATTCCCAGGTGATTCTAATGTGCAGCCAAGGTTAAGAACCACTGTTAGGGGCAGAGGAAGGATTTAAATACTGTCTACCTGTCCCAGCATTCCAGGTTTGAGACTGATTTACTGTCTGCATTATTATACTGTGACACTTTGTGAACACTCAACAAAAACTCTGTCAAGTGACTATAAAATCTTGACAAAATATTTCAATTCAGCTTAGCCTTTTCTTCCTTAATATAATCTATCTCAGTGTTAAATGCTGCATTTATTTATGTGGCCAGTTGATTGAATGTCTTTCTAAAATGTATGCTCCCTAAGAGCAAAACAAAGACCATGCATATTTGGCTCACTCTTGTTTCCCTGGCACTTAGAAATTTGTAAGTGCAAGCAAACAAGTAGTGGAAGCCATAAGTAAGCAGGAATCATGAGGTAGGGAGGTATAGAAAGAGAGGTGGTTGGTACAGTCAAAACCAATAGAAGCAGTGGCTGTATTGAGCAAAGAAACAGAACAAAGTAGCGATAGAGTACTTCAGTCATGGAAACGGTGCCACCACTCAAGGAGATAATTACACAGTTCCCATTCTTCAGACATAACCACAAGCATTATGCCTGTTAGTTCCCTAGAGCTCCTTCTGGATCCTGAACAGTAAGATATTACGGTTCCCTATGAGACTAGATATTTTGTTGTGGAACAGTTTTCCTGTTCTATGTTACTTCCCCAGGAATCTTTATTATAAACCTTTAGCACTTGAGGTAAATTGATCATACCTTTGGCACTCAAAAACTTACAGATCTGTCAATTGACAATAATGTCATCATACTTTTTCAGAGTTGTGAAAGAGACAATGGCCCAGAAAGCACTTTGACAACTTTAAAATTTTCCACAAATTCAAGACATGGCTTTTGGACTACCTTAATACAACATCTAATCAAATTATTTCCTCAAAAACACTGTTGTAATATTCATGATAGTTTTTCTTAAGTATTTCCCATTTGGTTGTCAATAAGGTATTTTATGTCCAATACATAATCACTTTTGCTTCTGTTATATCATCTAGCAAAAATATATGTTAAAAAAAAAAGAAATGACAGAAAATATATTTGGAACCAAGCAATAAGTAGATACTCTTAGAATATCACTCCCTCTGGTCAACACCGCTCCTGTGATAATAAACATGACTGGGAAATGAGTTCTCACCCCAGTCACACCTTGATAACCCTGAATGAATGTCTTTGTCATTTGAGCTAAATAGCCTTAGTAGGTCAAAGAGTAGGCTACATTAAATATAACAACATTCAATAGTTATAGCAACATTCAATAGTACCTATATTTAACAGAAGTAAGTTACTGTCAAGCCCACACCCACTTGGCATACACCTGTTCTGTGCATGCAATGGCTTCTCACTGCAAACACCAGTAACTTTCTACCTGAGGGCTTTCTCTTAGCCATGGGAGATGCTCGCACACAGTCCCGAAGTGTTGGGGAGGAGATACTTCCAGGAGCAGCCCACAACTAATGACAAATAGAGACTTATAAATAAAAATCATGGTTTCTTTGTCCCTCAGGCGTGACAACTCTCCATGGGTTCTATGCTATCTCCCAGAGCTCCCCAGTGGGACTGAGCCCCAGATGCTCTTATCAATAACCTGCTCATTAACACATCCTGCACTGGTTTTCTTCCCTTCCCTTCCCTATTGTCCTACTGAAATTTCCTGGGATCACTTTCCAAAAAAACAATACTCAACTCCTACTTTCAGAGTCTGCTTCTCTGGAAACTCAAACTAAGATACCTGGTCTGTAAACCAATACCAACTTTTTAGTAAATCCATGGAAAAATGAAAAAGAAGGATATAACATACAATTGACAATAAAGGGTCTGTTGTCAATGCATATTTCATAAAGCTTTATGTAATTCAAAAGATTTTTTAAAATCTGGAATTATTTCCTTTCCTTTTTTTTTTCTCCTTCCCTTCCTTCCTCTCACCCTCTGTCTCCCCATTTTTTCTGTCTTTCTGCCTTGAAATGTCCTTTCCTTTTATGAAATAGTGGTAAGAAATGGTAATAACAACAAAATACTTTTCACTTAACAAAATGTAAAGTTGACAATTCATAACAATTTAAGTCTCTGTTTTTTGTTTTTTTTAAACATATGCCATTGATTTTTTTACAGAGAGGAAGGGAGAGGGATAGAAAGTCAGAAACATTGATGAGAGAGAAACACCAATCAGCTGCCTCCTGCACACGCCCCACTGGGGATGTGCCCGCAACCCAGGTACATGCCCTTGACCGGAATCGAACCTGGGACCCTTAGAGTCCGCAGGCCGACGCTCCATCCACTGAGCCAAACCGGCTAGGGCTTAAGTCTCTGTTTTTGTTGAAGCCTTAGTAGTCTGAAAAACCCAGATATTTGAAAATTACTACTTTGCTATATGTTATATTTCATTGTTATTTTAACAATGAGATAAAGAATGAAGACCCAGCTAAAAAAAAAAGTGGTGCTAAGAAAATAGGCGGAGTTGACCCGTTATTTTTGGGAACATGTGAATTTGAATTTTTATAGTCAGAAATATCTTAGAAAGGTGGTTTTAATTTAGTAAAGTTATATAACTCACAATTTCTTCTGATGTTCTTAAAACTTTCACCTTCTTTTATCTATAATTTTCTCAACTCAAGGTTCCATTTAACCGTTTCATTGTATAGATATTTTAAAGACTATTAAAGAGGCTTGTGAATTAGATATGCTGATTTTAGAGGTAAAGGGGACTCTCTGGTGGACTTAAGAATGTAACCTAAATTAGAGACTTTCCAGGACTCCCAGGTAGAGAGGTCAAAGGTTAGTTGGATTCCATGACTGTACTTCCAGGTGATGTTTAAATTGTTGCTGACACAGACAAAGAATGGGAGTGGTAATTATGAGAAAAATATGGACTGGAGTCTTACTCACCTGACTCCTGCATTTCCTTTGACCTGAAAGCATTACACTAGCTTTTTTCTTTTACTTCGACCTTGGGTCACTATCATTTATAGGAACCACGGCACAGAAAGGAAACATAGAAATGATCCTGGTCAGAGGAAAATAGTAGGCAAAGAAAAACAGACTAGAAATAATGAAGGGAACAGATTTCTTATAAAGAATAATGAAATATCAGCAAAATAAATAACAAAATTTTTTTAAAAAATTAAAAATACATTTTTCTACCCTTCTTTCAAGAGAAGGGATATTTAGGTCCAACTGCTCTAAGCACCTTTAACCATATATAAGTTTAGATGTTCCAAAAGGGCTCCTGCATTGGCTTCTTTTGAAGTTTATTTTCCCACCTCAGAGATTGTGCTATTCTTTAATTTTCCCATGGTGTTTATAATTTTCAAAAATCGTATTTGGTTGTTATACCACAGGCTGCAATCTCTGAAGAACTATTTACTTTTTCATCAAAATAATTTCCTTTAACCTATACCTTCTCAATGTTATTTTCTCAAAACATTTCTCTAATAAGGAAATTTGTTGTCTTGAGGATTTTAAGATGAGGTGAGCAAATGCAATAGGGGTACTGGGGGTTAGGAATAAAGACATTATTTCAAATTTCAGGGTCAATGAAACCTTTTGACTCTATTTGCATAAGCTTAGAAGCCTGTTTGTACAGCTAAGTATGTACTAGGGTATCAAACACAATTTGGAATTCTTTAAACACAGCTGTAAGCTCTTTATCATTTCTTGCTTAATCTTCCCCTCAGGTGTTACTCATATATTTCTTGTGAACACCTTGAGGTTACTGAAGTATCAAAATATTTCAGAATATTTGGGTTTCCAATAAAATCAGAATAAGCCAAAATCATTTTTTTAAAATTAAATGTTCAGATTCCTTTCACCCACAAGTCTTTATCCAGCATTTTAAATCATTCATTCATTAAATAGTTTAATTTAATATTTGGATTAACATTCCTTAAACCACAGTAGTAACTGTCCTTAAAGATTGTTTTACTAAAGGTAAAAGCTATTTTTCCTCTCTTTTCTTTTGTATATTGTTCTGCTTTTCAGTACCTCCCTGTTTAATATTATCTGTGAATTTAATTAACAGACTGTTTACTTCCCTTTGTTAACTGATGTTACATAACACCACACCTAACACCAATTCCTGCAGAATCCCTGTAAGGCTTTTCTCCACATAGATATTTCATAGTTGGGGTTTTTTTTTTTGTTTGTTTGTTTTTTGTTAATTGTTCTTTAGTTTTTGACTCACGAAACTTTAAGGAGCATATCTATGTTGGGAAATTCAGAGGAGAAAAAAGGAAAACACAGTAGAAATTGAGGGGGAAATTATCAGGAAAAAAAAAAAAAAGAGCCGAAACTGGTTTGGCTCAGTGGATAGAGCGTCGGCCTGTGGACTGAAAGGTCCCAGGTTCGATTCCGGTCAAGGGCATGTACCTGGTGATTCCGGTCAAGGGCATGTACCTGGGTTGTGGGCACATCCCCAGTAGGAGATGTGCAGGAGGCGGCTGATCGATGTTTCTAACTCTCTATCTCTCTCCCTTCCTCTCTGTAAAAAATCAATAAAATATATATTTTTTAAAAAAGAGCATGAGACTATAAATGAGAAAAGGATAGAATATCAAGGAGAGTAGAAAAAGAAAAAAGGCAATAGACAAAAGAAGGTAGAAACATTTAACCCTTTTGGAAAAAATAAAAAGTTACTGAAGAAAGACAACTGATTTGAGATTAAGAAAGTACAAAAGAAAGAGTAAAGATCTGTCTAATAAAAGGAGTAATTTGAAAATACCTCTTCAAAATATGTGGTAATCTTTTTAGATGATAAGGGCAATACAACTGTAAGATTGAACATAAGGTAAGATTAATGTTTGATTGATTTACAAATAGACTTTTAGTATTTCTTTCCTACTAGTTGAGCTATTGATGTCCAAAGATGTGAGCTGGTCTATTCCAGAATTGGTTAAAAGGATGAAGAGCTGTTCAAAGGAAGCCAAGCATTGGGTTAGGCAGTATTTGTATAGTATTTTAGTAGTATAGTATTACCAGAGGCCTGGTGCACGGATTCATGCACTGGTGGGGTCCCTTGGCCTGGCCTGCGCCCTCTCATAATCCAGGACCCCTCGGGGGATGTCGGAGAGCCAGTTTTGGCCCAATCTCCGCAGGCCAGGCTGAGCGTTGAGCGAATCTGTACACTGGGCGGTAAGTATACATAGAAGATCTTTGGTTAATCTTTTTCCACCCTTCCCCTCACCCTTTCCCTCTGAAATTCATCAGTCTGTTCCATGTTTCCATGCCTGTGCATTGAGCATCTGCCCCCTGGTGGTCGGTGTGTGTCATAGTTACTGGTCGAATGGTCAAAAGGTCGCTTAGGCTTTTATATGTATAGATAGTAAAGTACTGTAGACACATACACTAGAAAACAATATAACTCAGCATTTAATTGGTGTTGGACTGCATTAAATATTGGCTTTTAATTGCCAAAGAATTTTCATAAAAAGGGAAGGAGGTAATTCTACAAAGTAGAGTAGTGAGTCTGATCTCGAACCTGTATGAGCAGTTAGAGAAATCAGTGATACCCAAGAGTTGGTGATAATCTTCAGTCCAACCTCCTACATTCAAAGGCTGATGGTGGTAATTGAGGTGGGAGTGTTGGAGGATTGGGATGCTAACACACAGTAGATTTGAAACACAGGCTACATGTAAATTCATTGGCAGTGGGTGAATAGGCACTTTGATGGTCTAACTCTGAGGACCTAAGTTTAAAAATATACACAAGAAAAAGTGTTTTTAGATAGGCAACTGTAGAACTTCATTATTCTCTATAGTATGGAATTACCTTATTATGCATATTCTCATTTTCTAACGTCCTTTCCAAAATAGCACAGAACTTAGTAACCCAATACCTACATCGCTATCCCACCTACCTAGTGAATAACACTGAGTTGGCTTTCTTACTCATTTTCTTTCTTTCAGAACCGTTTTTAGGTATCACATACCTCCTTCCTGATTAACATACTACAGTACAGTGGTTTTTAAATGTGTAAACTTGAAGGCTCATTAAATCATAGATTGCTGCAGTTGCTGATTCAGAAGATCTGGGATGGCCCACCCAAATTTGCATTTCTGATAAGGTCCTAAGATAATGCTGGTCTGAGACCACTCTTGAGACTAGTCCATCTCCATTCTCCCAAGGAGTACATGGCAAAAGAGGTAAGCCCAATAAGGGGTCTTCATGATTACTACTATTAATCAAATTTGTCTCTGGTTTGGTAAATAGGCTTAAGCAGACTTCTAAAGTAAAAGAAAATGTCTTGCAGGCACCCTGCCACCTCTTTCAGTGGTCTTTTGCTTTTTCCCTGGACCTTTATTACAGCCTCTTCCCATCCCCAATATGCTCCTGTGTTGGTTTGATCATCCTTAGCAGAGAAAATATTGATCTCAAAGTTCAATATTCAATGGTATTTAATATGGGATTCTTCCTGGGAGAATTTAAAAGATAAGAACAATATATGAACCCAAAAAGGCAAGTTACCTGCACTGTAGTTTCAAATACTAGTAAAGGGAATGATTCCTCCACCTATATGAATGCATATAATAGTTTACAGATATCCTATCTAATAAAAGACAAAAAGGGTAATTAACCATACCTCCACTACGCTTCCCATTGGCTAATCAGGGCAATATGCAAATTAACTGCCAACAAAGATGGCGGCCGACAGCCACACAGCTAAAGTGAACATGAGGCTTGCTTGCTCCAGTGATGGAGGAAGCCAAGGTTCCCTGCCTGCCGTGGCCCGGCTCTAAGCTCTGAAAGCAGCAGAGTTTCAATTATAGAAGCTAAACAAACCCCAGATACCTGCAAGAAAAAAAGGAGAGGCTGGGAGCTTCAGTTGCCGGCCAGCCTGAAAACGGCCCTCAGCCCCTCACCCAGACTGGCCAGGCACCCCAGTGGGGACCCCCACCCTGATCTGGGACACCCTTCAAGGCAAACCAGCCGGCCCCCACCCGTGCACCAGGCCTCTATCCTATATAGTAAAAGGGTAATATGCAAACTGACCCTAGCAGCAGAAAGACTGGGAATGACTGGTCACTATGATACACACTGACCACCAGGGGGCAGATGCTCAATGCAGGAGCTGCCCTCTGGTGGTCAGTGCACTCCCACATGGGGGAGCTCTGCTCAGCCACAAGCCAGGCTGATGGCTGCCAGTACAGCGGTGGTGGTGGGAGCCTCTCCTGCCTCCTCAGCAGTGCTAAGGATGTCCGATTGCAGCTTAGGTCTGCTCCCTGCTGGGAAGTGGACATCCCCCGAGGGCTGCCGGGTTGCCAGAGGGATGTCTGATTGCCAGCTTAGGCCCAATCCCCTGGGGAGCAGGCCTCAGCCAGCAGGTTGTCATCCCCCGAGGGGTCCCAGACTGCGAGAGGGCACAGGCCGGGCTGAGGGACAAATTTTTGTGCACCGGGCCTCTAGTCCCAGTATAAAAGACAAAACAAAACCCTTCTCTTTGGATATATTAAGGGTGAGATTTCAATTTATTGGTAACTTTTGAACCTATACATAACTGGCACTTTAGGACCTTGACATTTGTCGTGTTGAAGGTGCTCTGTGCATCATCACTCATGCATTGTGGAGCATGCTCTGCTGTCTTTCGCACCTGAGGACAAAAGAGCACTGACTGGTGTCCTATATGGCACCCCTCCTCTTCACACCCCATTAGGACCTACCAGACTTGCAATGGCACGGTGTGTGTGTGTGTGTGTGTGTGTGTGTGTGTGTGTGTGAGAGAGAGAGAGAGAGAGAGAGAGAGAGAGAGAGAGAGAGAGAGACACACGTGTGGGGGAGGGAGGCGCGGTGAAGAAAACGTGTATAGTTGTAGAAATCTGACTTCACAACCATTATTGCTACCAAAATTCTTAGCCTTTTCCATATGGCACCCCCAATCCATTTTGTTTTCTTGAGTTTCAGAACCTAGTATTTTATTTTAGTTTGTAATGGTCCATATAGCGACTTAGATTATGTAACAGAAATGAAAACATGAGGAGCCCCGTCTCAACCTAGAAAGAACCTGCAGCCTCTCCTCCGGGGGCTGCCGCCAAAAGATCCCGCGCCGGTGTGGAAACAAGAAAGGAAAAACGAAAGGATTCGCGGTCTGCAGTTGCCCTTACGAATCCTTTCTGTTAACCGGACAGAAATTACTGGGGTCTTTGGATATCACCACGCCCGTTGTGCGGCGGATTTCAAACCCCTCCACTCCTTTCTTCGGACTATCATGTATCTCTCTTTTTTTTCCCTTTCTCTTCCACCTTCTCTAAAAATTAATGGAAACATATCCTCAGGTGAGGATAAAAAAATAATAAAGAAATTATTATTATATGAAAGACACATCTTGAAAATGCCTAAAGAAAGTTGTCAGTTTTTCATGGTGAAGGGACTGGAGTCCGTGTTGACGAAAAGACCTTGCTGGCTGCGGTGACTGGCAGTGGCTACAGCAGTGGGGTGATGGGGCTGGTGCCTTCCCCTGATCATCCCGGTTACCTCCCACAAAGGGAGGCCAGACTGCGGCTTAGGCCCGCTCCCCTAGGGGAGCAGGGAGCGGGCCTAAGTCATCACTAGGACATCCCCTGAGGGCTCCCAGTATGTGAGAGGGGGCACGCTGGGCTGAGGGACACTCCCCCCCAGTGCATGAATTCATGCACCGGGCCCCCTAGTTGTTGAATAAAAATAAAAACATTGAGTAAATAAAAAGAAAACATAAAACAATCCTTTAAATTCTATAGAGTTTTCTACAGCAACTTAAAATACTTAACTTTCCTTAATTACATATTTGTGTTCTGCATTACCTGTTCAACATTTACCATGCTAACATAAAACAACAACTAATAAATTAGACTAAATTTTTCTTAATGGGATGATCAACTAAGCTTCTACTATTTTATTTCTTTTTTGAATATAAAATGACAATAATAGTGTATCTACACTTCTGTCAAATTTCATGGATGGTATTTATTCTTTAACTCCTTTCAAGCTGGCTTTTACCACCACCATTCCAATTTT